>NC_092509.1:99784311-100087341 GCF_047511675.1 Marmota flaviventris | reverse complement strand
TAGCAGGTGCTCAATAACGAGCATGGCTTTAGGTCTATACCCAAAGGATTTAAAAACAGCACACTACAGGGACACGGCCACATCAATGTTGATAGCAGCACAATTCACAATAGCTAAACTGTGGAGCCAACCTAGATGTCCTTCAGTGGATGAATGGATAAAAAAAAATGTGGCATATATACACAATGGAATTTTACTCAGCAATAAAAGAGAATAAAATCATGGCATTTGCAGGTAAATGGATGGATCTGGAGAAGATAATGCTAAGTGAAGTTAGCCAATCCCCAAAAACCAAATGCCAAATGTTTTCTTTGATATAAGGAGGCTGATTCATAGTGGGATAGGGAGCAGGAGCATGGGAGGAATAGATGAACTCTAGATAGGGCAGAGGAGTTGGAGGGGAAGGAGGGGACATGGGGTTAGAAATGATGGTGGAATGTGATGGACATTATTATCCAAAGTACATGTATGAAGACATGAATTGGTGTGACTACGCTATGTATACAACCAGAGAGATGAAAAGTTGTGCTCTGTATGTGTAATAGGAATTGTAATGCATTCTGCTCTCATATATAAATTTAAAAAAATGAGGCTGGACAGGCCTGGGCTTCAGTCCTGGGTGAGACTGTCAGTAAGTCACTTGGCCTCTCACAACCTCAGAGGGTAAAATGTGGGTAAAATGACACCCCGAGTGGTTAAATGCAGATTCCAGAGAAGCCTTCAGAGCCCATTGAGCTCAGGGGTCAGGGATTTAAAAGACCAGCGGGTGCAGTGCCAACTGCATGCATTTGTGCCAACACAGAAATGTAGCCATAGGGTGTTGAGTTTAGATAAGGTGGGCGTGTTTCAGTGGTTAAGATAAAAGATATCCAGTTGACTCGCTTGGACTCTACTTACCTAGGACACATTAAAACCGGGAATCCTAAGAGCAGGTATATGCTAGGCAGCTTGTGGCTCATAGAATAAACCCAACAAACATGAGCTATTACCCATGACAATTCACTTTCCCACTTGGTGAATAGAAGACGTCTTTCTAACATTAGATTTAAAAAATACATTGTGACCATCATGGTCTACTTTACAAACTTGCGTTACCTTTGAACATGCTAATCGTGTAAAGTAAAATTGGATATTTATGTGATTGTCTTCATTATTAAATGTCTGTTAATCGATTATCAAATTCACTGAGTAGTTTTTCTATGGAAAAGTAGCATATTCATCATTGACCAGTAAAGCAGCGAGGCACCATTATTTCATGCCACCAGACTATTCTACTCACATCTGCTCCTTGCGACAGCCATGCCAACACTGATCCGCTTCACCTTCCCTCCGCTGTTCAGAGCCTGGATCGCTGGCTCCTCCAATGCTTCTCCATAACTTTTGGTGACTTCAGCGTCCACTAAGATGGTACTTAATGCTCAAGCCGTCCAGTTCCTTGGCCTTTCTTCTCTAACGACCCTGTCTCCCACCCTCCCTTCCACGTCATATCCCACATTGCCAATGTCTGCAATCCCCTCTTGGTCCTGATTCCAAGAATCCCACCACCTGACCCATCTCTCACCTTCCTGCCTCACTCCTTCAAATGCCACAGCAATTTTCTACCCTCCTGAGGCTGCAAAGCCTCTCATTCTACCAGCATATTCCTGACCCTCACCCACCTCACGTCCTCTGCTCCCACTTAACTCAGATTAAATTCTGTCATTCATTGTAATCACTCCGTTCCACGTAACCTTGACTCCCACACCCTTCACTGCCTCACCACGCTCGCCCGAAACCCCCAACGGGGGTGAAACCCAAGGACCCCTGGCAACATTCCCGAGCCTGCACAAATGACTGCAGTTGGCGACCACACTGATCGGCCTCATTGTCAGTCTCTGACCACTCACCTCAAGTGGCTCTCAACACCGCTGGGTGATCAAACTGCCTTTTCCCTGTCCGTTCCCCGTCCCTCTCTCTAGATCACTATTTCATACCTTCTTCTTTCTCCTCAAACCTCTGGCACCTCCTCCCCTATCCTTGCCCTCAGCTAATAACCTGCTTCCTACGCAACTGAGAAAATAGATGCAATCAGAGTCCAGCTCCCCCCAGCACGTCCACCTACCTGCCTGACCCTGTGCCGATTACTCGGGCATCCTTATAATAACGAGGCAAGAAAACTGAGGTCCCCACTACAGGACCGCCATCTCAGCCCACCTTCCATACCTTCTAGGCAATGGCTTCTAGGGGAGGTGCCATACGTAATTTTCTTCATGCGTAAAGTGAGAACCATGAAGTGCAGTCAGCTTCACATGAACTGTACGTTGTCAAACAAATTGTGTGCAAGTCAATTTCAGATTCTTGAGAATCTTGGTTATTAATTTTCTAATCAACTTTTGGGGCACTTTTCATTCTATATTTTGTGCAAGTGCACATGTAGCTGTGAAAACCTGTGCAAGAGTGCATGTATCTATGACACAAGCACTGCCTGTGTGGCCCCATCATCTCCTCTGCAGAAAGGGGGAAAGAATACTAACCAGATCCTCAGCTTCACAGGATCCAATGAGTGTTTAACACATGCAAATAACTTTCAACAACCTGGGATACAGCAAGTTCCAAGTCAATGTTAACTATTGTCATTTACAAGTTGATATGAATTCAGGTTCTAATGTTAAAAGGAAATTTTGCCTGAAGAAATTTTGGAGGCCTGTAAAATCATTTTGAAAAGTAGAGTAGCAGTGGCTGGGTGTGGGGGTGCATGCCTGTAACCCCAGCAACTCAGGAGGCTGAGGCAGGAGGATCTCAGATTCAAAGCCAGCCTCAGCAATTTAGCCAGGAACTAAGCAACTTGGCAAGATCCTGTTTCAAAATAAATAAATAAAAATAGCTGGGGATGTAGCTCAGTGGTTGAGTACCCCTGGGTTCAATCCTCAATGGAGAGAAAGAAAAAAGAAAGGAAGGAAGGAAGGAAGAACGGAAGAGTACAGAGCAAAACGTTAAAATGCTACCCCACTCACTGATTTTGCAATTCAGGGACACGCAGTGTCTCTAATAGTGACAATAAAAAAACATACATACACACATACATGAGTATGTACACAAACATAAAATTCACACTTGGTCTTTTTTGTCAAGAAAAAGTGAGTCAGAAAAGAAGGGAAGTGGGGGGCACTAGCATGAACCCCAGTTATGCAGAAGACATTGCTCCCTGGATTCCCCAAGCCTGACTTCTAGGGGAAAGGCTAGATATTCCTTTGACTCAGGGGTCATCACAGATGGCTGAGGGGCAGTTCACATGTCCTTGGATGGGGAAAGTTGGCTGAGACTTGCGTTTCCTTATATATTTTGAGATCAAGAATTATTTAAGGCGAAGGGAGAAAAAAACTTGAATGAGTCAGAAAAAGCTGATCATAGTCACTGCTATTTACTGAGCATGTACCATGTGCCAAGCAGGCACTATGCTCAGGACCATCCATGTACACTTGCACAGCTAGAGTGCTCCACAGCTATGTAGTGTTCTCCCCAGTTTGCAGAGCAAACAAAGGTTCAGCAAGGTTAAATAAGTTGCTCAAGGTCACACAGCTAGTAAGGGGCAGAAGCAAGGTTTAAAGTTTATCATACAGCCTGGGCTTTCTCGTACATCCTTCTCTGCCCCTGTCACCACTGTGGGCAGAAGCTGCTTCAGAAAATAGACAAAGATAGCCTTGAACCTACACACTGGCCAAGGGCTTACCTAGCCTATGCACACGTGCACCACAGCCATCTTTACAGATGTACCTGGCCTTCTGTAAAATATAACTGTCATAAAATCAGAAGTTGCAATGCAGCCTAGGAATTCATTGGAACCCACTTTTAAAAATTTCTGGATAATATTGAGAGATGAAGCATATTGAGTTCCTTCCTGTCCCCTTTATTGATGAAATAAGATATCCCAAATCTCATTACGATTATATAACACGTTCATTTGTTTCTGTACCATGTCAGACATTTTGATTTCTGAAGCTACACATTTCCATTAAAACAGTGTGATACAGAACTGAGATCTTCCTACATTCATCAATGCATCCACCAGAACAGATGCCAGCCCCCACCCACCTACATGTGGCTGTGCACGTGTGACACACACCACACACAGCCACCAAGCTCACATTGTCATAGCTGCAGCATGTCCTTTGGGGTTTGGAGGGCCAGATGGCTGGTGGGACTTGCCATTGCTGTCCTCTCTTCCCCTCCTGGCAGGTGCTCTGTATAGAAAGCACTTATGCAGGGAGTCAGCCAAGAGCAGGGTCCCTTGCAGACCCCTGGGCCTGTCATCATCACACAAACCATGGCCGGAAGGTGTCACCTTGGCTTCAGTTTTGTGGATGGTTCTGGAGTCAGACACATGTGCATCCATGTTCAAGGTCTGGATTTGAGTCCCTTGCTGGCTACATGAAACTGACACAAATAAACGCCTCACTTTCTTTTCCTGTGGGAAGGCAGTAACAGCAGCTATCTGTTCCTTAGGGCACTGCAAGAAGATTAAGTGAATGAACGGATGGAGTTTTAGCACAATCACTGAAATACAGTTGTCACGTTCCCGGCCCCAGCTCTCTCTGGATTCTGCATCTAAAGGTTTTTTTTTTTTTTTTTTTTTTTCCCCCTGGGCTAATGCAAGCCAGGTCTCAAGTTCAGTCCTCCTGAAAGCTTGTTAGTCTCACTTACTCTGGTCCATGGACGCAGCCTGCTGGGTGTCCCTGACACTGTCTTTACTCACAAATGAACAGGACCAGAGCTTGGCAATGGATTGGCATAAATCCATTCTGCACAAGAAAAACAGTTCTGCGCCTATTCACAGTGGAATGCACCCTCTCCCTACAGAGGAGGGTGCAGAACCCGGCTTCCTCCTCTACAGACACATGTGTTATATTCCATCCCTCATGCAAGAGAAAAACAAAGGACGAGGGGCGCAGGGGTGACACAGAAGACTCAGCTTACGCCAGGGGGAACTGACTGTAAATAAACCAGGGAAGAATAAAATGTCCACCAAGGAATCGTGTTTCTACAGAGCTTTTGCCCTTTCCTCCCAGTCCTCTCCTAGCTCCTAATTTGTTTCAATTCAACATATATTTAGCAAATTTCACTTTTAATTGAAGCACTCATTCATTTATTCATTTATTTATTTACTTGAAAAATATTAATTAACCAACTGCCATGTAAAAACACTTTGCTAAACACCATCAAGGGACCCAGGAATGATTTATACACATTCTCTGCCATCAAGGACTTCATTAATGTACTGAGTCATTCCCCAAGCATCTATTATGCACCTCTGATGAGCCAGACGCCGTGGAGAAGAGCAAGGTACACAAATGGAAGGCTGGGTCCCTGTCTGGGATCATGGTCCAGTGGGATAAAAAGACAAGTAAACAGACCACGGCATTGAGTTTGTCGATTTTTATGACTGAACAAGTAAAAGTCACCGTTGCATATTAACTAGCAGTCAATGAGCCAGTGTTTTTCATTTATTACTTCACTTAGTTCTCATTTTCAACCCTGAAGTACGGCTATTATATTATTCCCACTTAATAGGTGGGGAAAGAGAGGCTTAGGAAGATGAAATCAGTTTATCCAGAGTCACAACCTGACAGGTGGCAGAGCCAGGGCCTTTCTGGGACATCTGGGAATGCCCACCACCTGCTGCCACGGGAGGACAAAGGGAGCTGTGAGATGCACTGGTTAAAGGGCCAAGGAAGGGAGGACACTCGGAAAGGAGAGTCCAAGTGACAGGGAGCCAGTGCGTTCAACGCAAGAAGGGATCACATCCCGTTCAGCCGTCACGGAAGAGCCTCCTGCAGGAAAAGCTGTTTTAGATAAGCTCTGACCAGAGGGCCCAATCCGGGTGTTCGTGATGCAGAGAGCAGGGAAGGCTTGCAGCAGGAGGAAGTGTGGGACAAGGTGCAGGGACAGGTGGACACAGGCGACATCAGGAACAGGAAAGGTTCAGTCCCTCTGAGGTGCAGGGGCCACAAGGGGGGTGGGGGGTCAGTCATCTCATGGTGGTTTCTGAAGGCGAATCTGCACTTGGGTGGTCAGTAGTGGTTCTGAAAAACAGCTTCTGGGAAAGGAGGATACACGGGCCAGAGAAGGCCAGAGGCAGAGAGGCCACGGAGCAACCCGATGCCATCAGGGCTTAAAAGAATGATTAGGGGCAAACTTGGTGGGGAGATGCAGACTTGGGAGGAGGAGCCTCATCAGGCAGCTCTTTTGGTGGCTACTCAGCAGAGGCTGAGGGCCAGGAAGGGGTTTAAGATGGCCTCACAGCTCAGAGCTTGAAGGAAGAGGACAATGGCTTTACCCCTGAAACCAGCAGTTCCAAAGGATGCTTGTGGGCGTGGGGCGGGGGTAGAGGAGCAAGGAGGGAAAAGGCTGGGCTGAGAGGGCTGAGTCTCAGCTGGGAGCACGGGGCTGGCTGTGACAGAGGGAAGAACAGGGACAGGGTCTGGGGACGAAGGTAGAGACAAACTCCAGTGGTCAATCACTGAGGCTCAGAGAGGCCACATCGCCAAGATCATCAAAAGATAAGTGAGAAAAGATCATTTATTTGTTTATTCATTCAGCAAATATGTATCCAGCAGCTCTGGTGAGGTGGGGCTGAGCAGGGGTGGAGACTGTGCGGTCAGTGAGTCTACACCTCCAAGCTGAGGAGCGTCCTGGAGGAAGGAACGTGGTGCTCAAGGAGGACAGGCCAGGCTCTGGGAGGGGGCACCGTCCTGCCTCCTGGCTTTCAATCCTTACCCAGGGGACAGGCTGCAAGACCCAGCCCTGCCTGCCAGCCAGCCTGGCCCATCCGCTCCCCCCACTTATCAGGACACAGCCACGGTGGCCACGGTCCTCAAGGTGCTGGCACTTCCCTCCTCCAGGCCCTCAGGGTCCCCCAGGCCTGGGGGGCTCTTTCCCTCCCTCCTACCTGACTGGCACGTTCTCATCCCTCAATTTCAATGGAGAAACACCCCAAATTTCAGGTTAGCACCCCTCCCCCTGCCTGTGGACCTCTGTCGACTTTTTGCAACCTGAAAGTATTTGTGATGTACTTCTTCTCTTCTGTGTTCCCGTGGCCACCTCAACAGACCGCTAGCCCCTTGTGGGCAGGGATCTGGAAACCTTTTCCAGCACTGTATCCGCCTCTGGCCAAACTCTACACAGAGCAAAGCCTCCAGGAGGAGGCAAACTGTAATGACGGATTCTGGAGATTACAAATTAGCCGGAGGATGTAATGTCATTTCCATGACCATGGTGTGTGTGAGAGAAAGAGGAAGAGGAAGATTGCTAAGTCAAGTTTAAAATTTCAAATAATTGTAACTCCAGCAACAACGACATTCGTTAACAAATTAGTGACAAAAGCAAAGGCAACGTATGTATATATTTTCCTTAAAAATATAGGCAATGAAAGTAAATGAGAAAAATGATATGGAGAGTTAAAAAGGTCAAAGGATCATTTGACATTTGAATAGGGCTTAGGGGGGCCTGGGTATAAATAGAAGGTACAAGAACTGGCTGAAGAGGGAGGGGTCAAGGCTGCAGAAATGACAAAGCTGGAATGGAGAATTCAGGTGGAAAATAGAACTGGGACACTGAGGACACATCCCCTTCAGACAGGGGTGGATTGGGGTGAGGAGGAAAGATGAGAAGTCAGAGGAAGGAAGTCAGGGTGATCTGCCGCGTAGATCCAAGGTGCAGGGATAAGAGTGAGGGGCCAGCATAGCTCAGGTGCTTGGGGACATTGGAAAGGATTTTGGCACATGACAAAACATTAGTTAGAAGGTGCAATGCCACTGTGAGTCCCTGTTTGGATGCACAGAATGGAGACCCACAACGAGTTTCTATGGGACTCTCCGTGGCCCCAGGAAGCTCAGGCAACCGAGGCGCAAGCAGAGGCCGTTCAAAGCGGGACTCAGGGTGGGTCAGGCAGGGGTGGCAGACGATGGACAAGACAAAGATTTGGGATGAATCAGTGTATTTTTAAAGTGGTTTTTCATGAGGTGTGCACACTGGCTGAGGAGTTGGTAAAGCCACAAGGGGCTAATGGGCCTGATGGGGAGAAGGCCAGAGAGTAGAGACTGAGGAGGGATGGAGTGAGCAAGGAGAAGCTGGGGAGGCTGCAGAAGACTTCAGGGTCTCTCTCAGCTGCTCAGGGCCTTCCCAAGTGGCTAAGGCTGGCCTTGAACTTGTGGTCCTCCTGCCTCAGCCTCCCAAGCTGCTGGAATAACAGGTGCACGCCCTGTGACTGGCCTTTATTGTTGTTATTTTTTCCCAAGCCCTGTGTCCCAGAATGTGGGCTTGTTTGGAAATGACACCTTTGTAGACGTAGACAGTTAAGATGAGGCAGCCCTGGAGTGAGGTGCAGCCCTGATCCAGTGTGACCAAGTCTTGCAGGAGGACCACTCAGAGACACAAACGCATAGGGAGGAAGCCAGGGCAGGCCGGAGGCTTGAAGTGAGGCATCCACAGGCCGAGGAGCACCTGGGGAGCCCCAGGGTTGGAGGGCGGATTCAGAGGGAGCCTGGTCCTGCTGACACCTCCATTTCACACTTCTGTCCTCCACATCCGGGAGACAAGACGTTTCTGGCTGTTTCAAACCACCCAGTTAGTGACACTTGGTTATCAAAGCCCGAGGAGGTGCCTACGTTTGGTAAAATGTGCTCAACGGAGGGATAACCGGGGTGCTACAGGTGCACAGAGGAAAGGTGTCTCCTGGGGACTGGGGCCCAAGACTGCTTCGCAGAGGAGATATAGGAAAGTTAACTTTGAAGGACAAACATCAATTGATTCCTCAGAGACGTGGGGAGGTGCGGTCCTCTCCGGACTTGACCTTGCGTCTAATCACAGAGATTTATCGCTGTCGGTGGTTCTGTCCCCTTGGAGCCCCACAGTGGTAGGAGGCAGGACAGAAGGCTTTGGCGCTGCAGAAGGACTGAGAACTTTGTGGCGAAAGGTGATGGAGAGGGGCTGGGTTTAAGTGGGAGAAGCAAGGGGCGTGGGCAGGAGGTTGGGAGGGAAGTCCTCCTTGGGAAGGAGAAGGCCAGGTGAAGGGAGCAGGAGAGAGGACAGGGACAGTGCAGGTGGAGCTGAGGAAGTAGGACAAGACTTGAGATGGATAGGCTGCGAGGATGCGGGAGAGAGGGGAAGCCCCCAGGAGAGCCGGATCTCTGCGTTGACACCAGCTGCGGCGGCCCCACTCACTGAGCCAGGGAATCCACCAGAGGAAGACCTTCAAGTTAACGGTTCATTCTGGATCGTGGAGTTTGATTGTTTAGCCTGGGTAGGGATGAGCTCACGGAAGTAGGATGTAATAAGGGGAAGATCTGAGGCCGTTTTGTTGTGCTAAATAAAAGGAGTCTTAAGACGCAGACAGAAGGTAACCAGACAGTTCAGCAGGAAGATGAATGCAGCCAGTCGAGGGGCGCTGAGCACTACCCAAGCCCCAAAGCTTCCTGCTGTAGATAAACACAAGGCAGTGTCTCTGCCAATTTCCGTCTTCAGGGGCTGGCAAATCCGCAGAAAAGTCCTGTGAGTTATGTGGGGTTTCTTATTAATTGATTCCTGTGGGGAAGAAGTAGGGGGAAGATAGAGAACAAGATTCCAGAAGCCTGGCTTTATTAACTGCGTCTATTCTGGGAAGCAACCAGGGCCACACAATTGGAGGGACAGAGAAGTCAGGATGAATGTATCAACGGTCCAGTTCAGTGAGTTCTGAGCACTCCTGTAGTAAAGCGGAGATTTTCTAACTTCAGTGTGCATCGAAATCACCTGAAGGGCTTATTAAATGTGACTCTTGGGGCGCCACCTACAGAGTTTCTGGGTCAGTAGGTCTGGGGTGCCTGAAGAATTTCCATATCGACAAGCTCTCAGGTGACACAGACACTGCTGGCCGGGGAACTGTACTTGGACGACTCTTCCACTAGTGGTTTTAACCGTCATGGGCCCCCAGAATCACCTGGGAGGGTTTAAACTCAGAAATTGCTGACTTGGTAGGTCTTATATGGGGCCAGGCCATGCCTTTGCTTTAATCCACCCAAGAAGATTCTAATGAGCCTGGTAAGAACAGTGCTTCTACCTGGAGCCTGGAACTGTGATAGACAACCCAGGAACACAGCGCAGAGAGCTGGCCTCGTGACCCAGCGGGTGGGGTGGGGGAGGGGAGATAGGCATACACTGATATAACCTAAGGGAGGTACGTAATGGAGGGAGGGAAAATGTGGTAGCAGCCGAGAACAAGAGGGGGAAACAGGAAGATGATGCCTGAGGTGGGGTTTGGAAAAGGAGACCAGGAGAGGGAAAAGGCTTGCGTCTCCCGGCCTTGCAAATGGTGGACAGCAACGATGATACCGAGACATCGGGGCAGGTGAAGTTTGATGGTGAAGGGAGCCTAAGAATGGTTTGTGAGGGTTATAGGAGTTCTTCTTCATGTGGCAGAGGCCCCAGGGCTGTGGAAGACAAAGGCCTGGGATGAGGTCAGAGAGTGTCACGCATGCCAGGCAGAGGGGCTGAGGTTCCCCTGGGGGACCACCTACCAGGTCCCCAGCATTCTCCGACTCCCTTCCCTCATTCACAGTCTCCCCTGAAAATCACCACAATTCTGACATTTTCTTGTTGCTTTTCATGTAAAAGACAGATAGGAAAAAGCAATTCAGTGCCCGGGTCTCGTTAGGCTCGCAGTAGATTTCAATCCCTTTTACTTATTATGGACCTATTTTTCCCAAGCGCTACTTTTCCCTGGTATGTTTGTAAACACCATTTTTATTCCACTTAATCCTTTTGGCAGCATTAACTCCTTCTGTACTCCCCGTCTTGATCTTTCCTACGAAGAGCGTTCACAGACATAGTTAAAAATTCACAGATATTTTGTTATTCTCTTCCAAAACTTTTTCTGATTTGGGATTTGGGGATGCTGCCTGGAACAGTCCATTTTTTTGCTGAAGGCATCTCACTCATCAGCTCAAAATGTGTTTTCTACTTTTTGCATCTCTGTGTCCCTGTGCTATGAGCACCAGCCTCTCTGTCTTTCAAGCCTAGCAAGTGTTCACTCTGACCTTGGACTTGGGCACAGTGGTCGACAGCTCCAGGGCTCTGTACTAACAAAAGGCTTCAGATCCCCGTGGCTGTCCCTCATGCATCTCCCACCAGCCTCAATTTCACTCATACAAATGACAGCCGCTGGGACTGCCACCGTTAGATTGGGCTGCTGTAGAATGTTCCAGCCACAGCCTAATCCGTTCTGTCAAGCTGACTGCAAGTGGAGGCATCAGGAAGTCCAGTGATTGTAACAGCCCAGCCAGAGGCAAGAGAGAGAAAGACAGCCACAGTCGCTGTCCTCCATGCCTCATGGATACCGTGAGTGCTGTGCGATTTCTTGGGTCTGTTAGCATCCTCCAAGATGGAGCCTTATTCTCCCTCCACACCACTGATGCAGCGGCCAGGAACAAAAAGTGTGGCTCAGTAATTGTTCAGAACAGGCAGCAAGAAGAATGGAGCGTTTGGAAGTGCCACTCCGCAACGTTTGGCTTTTGATTGTCTCTCTTCCATTTAAGTGATGGGGGATGGTGAGCATTGCTCTGGGGAGAAGGGAACAGAGGACCCTGCTTCCATTAGAACCATCCAGAAATGAAGAGCCTTGCCTTGTAAGGTCGTGAGGTCTCCAACCCACAGAAGACTCAGAGGCTGGACCCTTTGGGCAGTGCTATTGAGATTATTACTGACTATAGGGAAAGGCTGGACCCTGCGCCATCATAAAAATCACAAGACCTGAGACCACGTCCCTCCCTGCAGACACACTCCATGGGCACCAGTTGGGAGCCTGGGGCCCAGCTTTTCAGAGATTTCAGGTTATGATCCAAAGCATTTTATTTCTTCACAGGGTAAAGCACTCGTTTAAAAACAACTTTTTGGAACTAAAATCTGCTTCTCTCTAATTTATAACTATTATTCTTGGGCCTGATTTTCAAGGAAGAACACGGCAAGTCTAAGTTGCTTGGAACGGTCATTAGCAAGTCTCCCCTTGGCTTCTCCCTCTCCAGACTCCGTGTCCCCAGGTGCTTTACTCAGTCCTGCCAAGTGACTGACAGCCTCCCGTCACTGTGGTCTGGACGTTCTCCAGTTGGTCCCCGAACCCTTGAGATCTATGATCAATCAGACAAGCGACCCTAGAGCAGGGTTTACGAATCTCATCTACCCTCCCGTCGACCCTTTCCCGGACGTGCAGGTCCTACTGAGTCCACGCACGACGACCTCAGCCAAGGCTCAACCAAGAGTTCGCACGTTCCCCATATGTTTGGCACTCTGGGCAAGTGGCAACAAGGACACCCACCCTGTTGTTGTGGATGCTCTGTGGGGCCACCCAGACACCCCCACAGGTCCCAGGAACAGAACGTCCCCAGGTGTGGGAGTGTGGTTGCTGAGAGAGCACTGCAGAGGCCCCTCTGGGACGCGCCCTTGGAGCAAGGGAGTCACTGTGCCTGAGAGAGGCCTCCTTTCCAGAGAAGCCCACATCCAACGGCTGGCGGAGGGGGAGCAAAGGTCCAGTCCCCTGGCCCCAACATGAGACATGCAAGGTCCCCAGGTACCAGCTGTGGCACAGCTGAGCGTGTCCTGCTGCCCAATCTGCTCCTCTCATCCCTTCACAGGGATGCCACCCAGAGAACTCTCCCTGGTGAACCCCCCGCACGCAGGTCCTGCCTCGGAGGACTTTGCCCTCTGTCCCCCCACTATTCTGCACCCTCTCTCCAGCCCTGCTCAGGCAGGTGCCCCACCGCTCCCTGCTCTGTCACGTGTCTCTCTCAGTGCCCCCCTCCCCAGGTCCCCTCTGCTTGGCAGTCCCTGTACCCCTCACATCTTGGGAACTTGAAAAAAATGGGGCTGATCAAACAAGGACTCTGGGTTAGATGGAACAGATTGAAGGGCCTGCTGTCACTCTTCCCCTGTGCTGCCTGCCACTACCTGGTGACTCCCTGGCACCAGACCAAGGCCAAGCAAGCAGGTGTGTGGGCACAGGTTGCCCCCGCCACACCTCTTCCTCTCCAGTGCTAAAAGCCCTCCTACCTGGAGAGGCACACGGGCTCCACCCACTCCATCCTGGCCCTCGGGGTATAACGTTTACCTCCCTCCTCCACTTGGCGGGGTGATTTAATTTAAACCCTATTTTTTAGTCTTAGTTATTTTATTGATACTCTGTCTCCTGTCCAGGTCATCTTAGTGAGACGGACACTGTCTCTTCTTGCTGCAGAGATGGCCAACTGACTGGTGTTCACACTGAAGCCCTAACTCAGCAGGCCCTTGATCCGAGGAACTGAAAGACAGGTTTCCAGCATGGCTTCTGGCGCTGCCCCTGAAGCTGACTCTCCAGCCTTCTCTCTCCCTCTCCCTCCCTCCCTCCCTCCCTCTCTCTCTCTCTCTCTCTCTCTCTCTCTCTCTCTCTCTCTCTCCTAGCTCCTCGTGCATATAAGGCAAGCACTCTACGTACTGAGCTCTCTCCCCAGCCCAGCCTTCTCTCTTGTCCCTAGAAGGACTGTTTTCCTTTATGAATGTCTTCCAACTTCTTTCATTTTTCCAGATCCATCTCCCGCCCATTCCTCCTCGCAGCATCTGCACTCTCCGTGGACATAATAACCGGGATGATGACAGAATCGCTGTCAGCTCCAAATGGGGAATTAAAATGGCGCCACACCTCAGGAAAGGGGTTCTGATCACTCCATAACAGGGGTGAGAGATCACTCCTTTTAAAATGTGGTAGAGTGATAGAGAATATTAACACCGAGAGAAAAGCAACCATCATGACAGTCCAAGTCGTATTATCCTGATTAATATATGTGCCTTGCTGGGGAATTAACAGGACAGTTGGGTGTGACATATAAAAGGAACCTGAAGAGATTCTCGAGCCGGTTATGGTTGGAAAGAAATGAAATGGTTTGGAAGTAGGAAGGAGATAGTTCAAAATGTCTATTTTCTACTGCTCCAGTATCCATTACAACACCAAAACACATCAATTATGTTCACTGTTTTTTTTTTTTGGTGGTGCTGGGGATTGAACCCAGGGCCTTGTGCATGCGAGGCAAGCACTCCACCAACCGAGGTATATCACAGTGTGGCCTTGTGGTTCAGCCTGTTGGCCGAGGAGCCAGACTGTGAGCTCGAGACCCGGCTCTGACAAGTTAGCTGGGTGAGCCTGAGTAAATCTTCCTCTGTGCCTCGCTTTCTCCTGTGTAAAGCAGTGCTGATCACATTCTCATCCTGGATACCACATGGTGCCCACCTTGTGGAACCATTGAGAAGGCTCGAGGGCCTAGCGCAGGCAAAGTGCTCACGGGGGCAGGTACAGCAAAGCAGCACCAGGGTCCACCACCCTCACCGTCATCGAGCCCTGTGTCAGTTGCCTCCTCCGTTGTCCCTACACTGCTGGTCTCCTGGTCATCGACAGCAGAGGCCTGCAAGGTGTGTGTCTGGCAGGTGATATCAACCTGCTCTCCTGACCGGGCATTGTATGCAGATACTTTTGTTTGGCACAACTTTGGGGTGGGGTGTTACATAAATGCAGTGGCCACATCAGGGACACTGTTATATATCCTATGATGCCTACCACAGTCTCCATAACAAAGACTTATCCAACCCTAGGTGTCTGTCAATTGTGCCAAGATTGAGAACTCCTGAGCCTTTGCAGGGTTGTCAAACATTTTCTATAAAAAATACAGTAAATGCTTTTGCAGGCCATACAATCTCTGTTGCGACTCTGCCACGGTAGCAGGAAAGCAGCACAGACAATACAGAAATGAACAGGTATTGCTGTGTTCCAATAAAACTTTATTTACCTCCTTCCAAACAGGCAGCAGGTGAGATTTGGCCTGAGGCCCATAGTCCAGAGATCCCTGGTCCAGCACCTTCTCTGCCTTCCTGTAATGCCATCTCCATCACCCCAGCCCCGCTCAACAGACTTCACAGCCTCCCATTTCCTGCTAGGCAAAATCCAAGCTCCCTGAGGGAATTCTCCCTCTCCCCTGACCCTCCTGCCTGTCCTGTCAAAACCCACTGTGCCATCACGCCACTATCCCTGGATGAGACAGCCAAGTCCTCCCCTGCACTCTGCCCACATACCCTCCCTGCCATGCACGCCCTCCCATGCCTTCTCTCCTCGCTCCCTTTCAACACGTGTGCCCAATGGTGGTGGGAGCAATCAGAAAAAACCTCCAGCAAGGCCACAGCTTTGGCAAAAGAAAGAAGCAGTTAGGTTTCCGAGTCGTTCCCGAGGTGGAAAAGAGGATGTGGCGACGGAGGGAATGTGTGTGAGGAGGGGAGAGTCACTGTGGGGGACCATGGAGAAGGACCCTCATGTCTCTCTGGGTGGATGAGTGGTTGAAGATGCTCTTGGCAGAGTCGAGAATTTCGGGAGATAGAGGAGGGACCAGGGTGGGAGTGGGATTCATGTTCAACTCTCGACAAGTTAATTTGAGATTCTTGTACCAAATCCATGAACAAATACCCAGAGGCAGGTGGAGATGGAGAACTGGAGATACAGATTTGGAAAACAATAAGCATGGAGATCCTAGTCAAGGCTCTGGGCTGGGGGAGATCACCCAGGGAACATGTGGTGCAGTGACAAAAGGGAACCAAGGACCCTGCCAAAGACCCCAGGAAAGGAAGGCAGTGAGGGGATGTCTCTGACAAAACGCCCCCTTCAGACCCTCACAGGTGTGGGGTTTCTCCAGGATAGTTTTGTGATGGGAAAAGCGGAGGACCAAGGTCTCACTGCAGGTTATTAGCAAATTAATAGACAGAAGAAAAAAAAATAAACTCTCACGCCTAAAGACAGTAGCAAAGCCATTTCCAAATGAATTTCTTACTCCTTCAAAAGAACTTGGCTCTGGGTCTAAACCTACATTCTCTCCAAACCTAAATGTGTTCGAAAGTCTCCAACTGCTATTAATTCTACCCTTGGATGTGAAGCTCAGAGACAGCATTTATTCCTTGAAGGAGCCTACGCGATGCTAGTCTATTTGTCTCTCTACTTTTCAAAGGTATTCTGGCTTAAAGATCTTGGGAAATTTTCACATTAATTTAATAATTGTATGTGTATTCCCTGTGCCTTTGGCTCAGTACCAGGTCATGACTGTAAGTACAGGAACATGCAGAATAACTCACTGATAGAGAAAATCAAGATTCTGCATGAAAATGGGTAGTCCAGATGGAACTACATGTTTGCACAGATACACACAGTCTTCTGTGTGTTCAGATGAAGCTAAAATGATTGATTTTGTGTGTAAGGAACACTGGCTGTGATAGCTGCTCTTTTGTTAAAATCGTGGGACTCTGAACAATGGGGTGAGCACAGAGTCTAAATGTACGAAGGTCTACAATGATCCAGGTGGACGCTTCACCAATGGAGAGATCTTAAGTACTTAATCGGCTGAAACCCAGAAGTAGGAAGGGGTATCACCCAATTTTGATTTGTTCTGACCCTTTGTGGAATTGGATTTGGGGACACAAAGTAGATTTGCCACTATTTTACTCAGAGTTCTAAAGGTGATGGAGGAAGAATACTTCGGCAAGATGGTTCATTCCCGTGTTTGGGATTCGTGTGAGCCTCCAGTCGCCTCCAGGTTCAGGCATTCAATTTATTCTTATTTAGCAACTTTTTATCCAGCTGTCAAAGGCATTAGATCTCATCACTGCCATTTTCTTTAGAGAACTGTAACCTCTGCAAGGAGATATTTTCCCTCCTTTTCAGTAGTAGGAAAAGAGCCAATTAAGCTCCATCCCGCAGAGGCAGGGCCGGCCGGCCAGGCAAATGTAAACCCATTTTGAGTCCTTCGAGTTCTGCATGCACAACCCCAGAATGCTAAAACTGGGAAAGACGACACCAGTGTCTCGGGGTCTCAGAGGTTCACTCTGTTTTCAAGTAGAGGGTCTGTGTGGTTCCCTCCCTCCGGTTTACCTTTTCTCCCTTCCTACAGAGTTCAGGGAGAGGAGGAGGAAGAGAAGAAGGGTTAGTCTAGACCATGGTTTCTGCCAGTAATGGACGAATAATGGCTCATTCCAGGAAGACGGGGGAAATGGGCTAAATTAGAAAACATCTCACAACGCTGGGCCTCAGTATCCAGTTGAGCCAAGCTCAGTCCAGCCCAGCAATTTCCCACCTTCCAACTGTTTCTGCTTGTGCTCAAAGCTCCAATTACATCAGCCTGAATGCTCCTCCTGAGACTACTCCTTCTCCTGTCTGCCTTCCCTGCCCCCACCTTGAGCTCTCTCTGGCTCCACAGGGGAGTGGGGACTGTCACTGGATTTGGGCTCCGTCCCCTCCTTCGGCTTTCTTGAGCTGCCTCCCTTTTCTCCGGCTTCCTTTATTAAAAATGCTAATGCTACCATTTTCTGCCTGGATTTCTGTCAAATGCAGTAAAAAGGAGCTGGGGAGGGGAGGGGACGCGAGAGCCGAGATGATCTGAACCAAGGAGCCGCTTGCTTTTTCTCTGGCTGTCCCTCAGCTGACGCTCACAGCCCAGGAATCTGAGCAGGCACCGCAGAGGGCTAGGGAGGCCGAGGCTGGGACGCTTTTCTTTTCTTGTTTTTTTTTTTTTCTTCTTTCTCCTTTTAAAATTAAAACCCCCTAAAAAGAAAATGCTGTCCTTGTAACTTTGGCGGGGACTCTCAGCTTTTGTTCTCTCTGTCAGGGTGGCAAGTCTCATCTCCTATTTTGGAAGAAGAGAGAGGCAGAGCAGAGGCCTGGGAACCTGGACTATGGGGGTGCTGGGGAAAGACCAGAGGCCGCTGAGGACCGGGGAGGTGGGTCGGGGGTGGTGGAGGAAAGAACTAAGAGGGGGAAGAAACAGAAAGAAGCAGCTGGAATAGAAAAGAGCAGGAAGGAGAAGTATAGAAAGGGTAAAGGGCACAGCGGAAGATAAGTGAAACAATACGCTGATGAACCACAAACACTGCAAACAGGAGGGACTAGCTAGGAGGGGTCAGCGTGGCCAGGCCCCCAGGCGGTCTGCACAGCGCTCCTTTGCATCTAGCTTCACTTACATCAGGTGATGCAGGACCCACTACTGCCCACACCCCCCTCCCCATCTGGTAAACACCAGCATCACATTCCCAGCCTAAAGTCTTCTTTCTTCTTGTCCCATTTCTAGGTCATAGCCCCTGAATATCTCCTCTGTCCTGTCTTGTGATGTCTTTATCATTTAGATATTAATAGAGCGTGGCCACCTCTCATGGAAATGTGCTTAACCCACGTTCTATATCGCAGGCTTATTGTTCTCAGGGTTCCCTGCGCGCCAACCCTTTTGCCCCCATGATCAGCTGTGATGAGCCTTCCCAAAGGCCCTCGTTTTTCTGTGTTTCAGGTAAGAAAACACCTTCAACATTTTGATGATGAAAACTGTGGAAGCCCTAATGAGTGGTTGTCCAAAGCTATCAGGAAAAGGGTGGAGTGGAGAAGACGTAAGGCAGAGACAGGAGTCAGGAGACACGGTCCCCACACAACTCCCCACGGATGAGTCTTGTGACCAGCTAGATTCTGAGTAGGGCTGGATTGCCACCGAAACCTGCTTTAGCTCTGACAGTCGTTGCTCTGATCTTAGTTGAGTCTGCAGAAGGTCAACATGCTGGAAAAATGGATTTTGGAGTCTTGGATGCCATCGCTTACAAGCCATTTATCCAGGTAGCCATTTATTTGACCTTCTGATCTCAGTGTCCTCTGAGCTAAGCTTGAGGAACACTAGAGTAAAGAGAGGTTCAACTTGCTTGGTCATAGCACCCAAAGTGACTCACTAATCTTCTCAATCCCTTTAGGCCAAAAAAAATGTCTATAAGCTTCATTTATATGAAACCTATTAACTATGTATTTATATTAAATACTTAATAAGTATTTATATCAGAACGACTAACTTAGTAGCCATTAGAAAAAAACTAATACCCATAAACTGAAAGTCCTTGGTGTGGTGTCTGAAAGACATTGCTGTTGCCTTGACAGTCTCTCACAGAACCCCTGAGACACCGCTGTTGGGCTCCGTGTCCCTCCGTGCATAGTTGGGAATGATGGAAGCAAAATGTAAGTAAAATTCTTTGTAAGAACATGGAACAGAACAGAGTAGGCATCCAACAAATGGAGCTATTTCTGCTGCTAATGGGAACATTTCCCAGCCTCTGAATCGGACCTAAAGAAGTAAATTAAAGTCGATCTATCCAGATCCACGCACTTCTCCACAGTGTTAAAAATGTGGGCCTCAGGGAGATGGACAAAAATCAATGAAGTGACCTCATGAATTGGACCCTGCCTTTCAGAAAAAGCAAACACCTCGAGCATTATGATAAAGAGCTACAAAGACAACATAAGGAGTGACAGTTCAGCTTCCACTCACCCTAGTTGGGCCCTGTGGCTACTGACAGGCACAGGCAGGTGGAGAGTGTTCTCCTCATCCGTCAAGATCCCCACAGCCAGGGAAGCTCTGCCTACCCTGCTGACTTCCCAGGGAGATTTGGGATC
This sequence comes from Marmota flaviventris, assembly GCF_047511675.1. NCBI lineage: Eukaryota > Metazoa > Chordata > Mammalia > Rodentia > Sciuridae > Marmota > Marmota flaviventris. The sequence continues at coordinate 100,067,858 of NC_092509.1, read as the reverse complement.
AAAGGTGTGGGATCGAAGGTGTGGGATCCCTTTTGAGAAGACTTTTGAGGCTGTCCTTCTGGGGGGGCGGGGAGAAGCAGGAAAAGACTCAGAAGAGCAAGGAACTTCCCGACACTCTTCGCTCTCAGAAATGTGACCACGGTGAAGCTGTCAGCCACTGAGCACACTGTGCAGGGACGCTGTCATTGACGTAATGTTGATGGACACTGCTGTGAGTCGAACTTGCCCCCCATTCATCTATTTAAGCCCCACGTCCCCCATGTGACTGTAACTGGCACTAGAGCCTTTAGAGAGGTGATGAAGGTTAAGTGAGATAATAGGGTGAAGCCCGACCCAACTGGATGTGTCATAAGAATAAAAAGAGATGACACCAGAGCCCCCTCTACCACGTAAGGCCACAGTGACAAGATGGCCATCGGCAAACCAAGAAAAGGGCCCTCAAAATCACGCTGGGCTCAGACTTCCACCTCTAGAACTGTGTGACAAAACAAATCTACTGTGTAAGCCATCGACTGTGCCATGATTTGTCATGGTAACCTGAGTTAACGCAAACACATGCCATGTGAATAAGATGGTTCGCCACCACGAGAACCCAGAAAGGGACAGTCCATTAACCTGAGGAGTTTATAGTCTGGTGGGAAAACTAACAAGGACACCAATGGTTATACAAACTTGAGCTCTTATTTAGCGCCGTGTGAGTGCTCTACAACCCAGGGAAAAGCCCAGGAGCACACAGAAGCAAGAGTGTTCTGGAAGGCTTTTGGAAGAGGAGGTCCTCTTAATTCCTCCCCCACCTCCCCACAAATCTAGTAGCTTTCTCAGGGTCATTCTCCTCCCAGAAGTCCCTCCACCATAAAGTCTAGCTGTGTATATCTCACCAACACACCTTGGGTGACCCAGCCTAAGTCAGTGGGGACTCTATAGCTGGCCACTTGGCCATGCGGATAGCATTTGTATTGGTACTGTGGCAATCAGTGGTGATTCCTGAGGACCACTCCACTTCCTCTACTCCTGTTACTCCTCCCTCTCCGAATGTGACCACTGTGAAACTGTCAACCTCTGAGCACATTGTGAATTGACACCTCCATCTAAATCCCTCCTCAGGATGCTTCCTTCTCCCTCGTCAATCCATCTCAACTCCTCCATTCATTCACTCTTTCATTCCACGGACATCGGCAGCCAGCCCCCAATTTTCCTATGCACAGCTCCTTGCATCCTGTGCTTCCCACACATCACACATCTGTCTTGGAGATTACTCATGTGGCTGTGCCCTGAACGTTGATAGAACAGCACATCTGAATAAGTTTGGAGCTGCATCAATTCAGAAGGGACCAAATGCATAGGGTGGCCTCACTTCACAACCCACTTTCACAAGAACTAGTTCACTCTGCACGACCCGCACCGTTCTGGTGCCCTCGTCACCCACTGCTTTCCACCAGGCCCTGCCTCTTAAAGGTCCATCATGTCAACACCATAACGGGGAGAAAACTTGAAGCACAGGAACCTTTGAGGGACAAATTACAGTTGAGCCAGAGCCAGGTCTCAGACGGAAAAAGGGACAAGGTTTTGGAAACTGGAGTAAAGGCCATTCTTGTTTCACAGTTGCAGAGAACATGGCGAATTATATCCACGTCCTGTGGATGTGTGGAAAGAACTCGAGAGTGAGGAGCGAGGACATCCAGCAGAAGGAGTACCTCGGCAGCAAAGCACTGAAGCGGCTGCATGGCTGCTTTTCAACACACACAGTGAGATCGGGAGCAAAGAGATGATCTAAAGAAGGAATTTAGAATTAAAGGGAACCATTATGGAAAGATTTGGAAACTTCAGCCTGGCCATGTAAAGAGTTAAAAATGTAGGTTTCAGAGAGAATTCTAAGGGTGTGTGGCCAAGCTGGACAATTGGAGAAACAGCTTGAAGACATTTCAAAGATCTTTGAGGCTGCCTCCCCTACTCCCATAACAGGCCCAGAGTCACTTCAGGTTTCTGCTCTCTGCATTCTGGCAAAATGTTCCTTGGCAGCCCCAGCCAGGGCCTAAGTGCCCCAAGTACAGCCTGAACCCCTCTGTTGTTCTACAAAGTACAATAGTAAACCCTGGTGGAGTCCACAAGGTCTCAAGTCTGCAGACTTGTAGAACATAAGAGCTACAGAGGTAGAGCCATCTCCACCCAGATGCAGTGAATGTCCTGGTCACCGGGGGCCCAGACAGAAACTATCGCAGAAGACCCCAGTAAGGCAATGCCTAGTGGAACACAGGTATGCAGCCACACTCAAGATCTTAGAACATATAACTACCAGTGTGCAAGGCCAGCCTGGGAGAGCTGCAGGCAGGAGACTCGGGCCCCAGAAAACTGAAACATGGGCTGAACCCAGCAAAACCACAGGGATGGAGCTGTTAGAGGTTTTGTGGGGCAGGTTCCCCAGTGCACCCATGTTGTGAGAAATGGAGTGAAAGGAGATTACTCTCCAGCTTTAACACTTAATGTTGTATTTCTTGTTGGGTTTTGGATTGCCTTAGGACCCGACAGGTAACAGACAGATGTGAGCAGTGGAAACATGAGGTTAAGCAGATAATTCTATAAACTGGGCCTACTGTGTTGACCCCTACATGCTTTCTTTGAAAAAGCAATTTGCCTGCCGCCCTGCCTGGCTTAAGTCAATAGGATATGATGCATTGCTCAGCCAACAGTCAGTTATCTACAGGAGAGCAGCAGGCCCAAGAAGGGGCTCCCTGTTGGTAAGTTTATCCTCAAGTGGGTGGGGGGGACTTTAATGACCTTTACACAGACCAGATTCCAGAACTCAGGGAGATAGGATGATTAGAAGCAAAGCCCACAACCCTAAAATCTGTCAGAACAAATTCAATTAGAACAGATCAGCAGGGCTAAAGCGACCCAGAGGTGCCTCAGATCTTTTTAGACATTTTTATGTCTAAAGAATCTCCCCTCCGTAGGGTGAGACCATGACAGTGGGGATTTGACGTCTGGAGCAATCCTGCTGTCAGTCAAAAGTCAAATGATGAACCTGAGTGGGACTCTCTGGAAACTTGGCTGGGACTCCCCAAGAACTGGAGGGCAAGAGGGTTGCCTGATCTCTCTCCTCTCTGAGAGGACCCACTCTCTCCTTTGAGAGTGTTCTCTTTTCCCCTTTTTCTATTCCTTCTGATAAAATCACGTCTGCTACTTCGAACAGCATATCTGAGTCTCTCTGGCGTGACTGTAAGAGCCCGTGCCTAAGGACTGCTGTAGCTGCCTTGGCTCCAGGGAGGGCCCTTGCGCTGTAACAGAACCAGTTTCCCCTCTCTTCTTGCCCATTGCTTTCTTGTGGAATGGGAATGTCTATTTGACGCCTGTACTGTGACTGTATTTTGAAAGTAGATAGCTTGTTTTGATTTCAGGGGTTCCCAGTTAGAAGGAATTGGCCTCAAGATGAATCCTGCCTTGGGTCTCACCCATATCTGGTTTAGGTGAGACTCCAGACTTTGGACTTTGAGCTGATGCTGGACTGAGTTAGAACTGGGGCTATTAGGATGGAAAGAATATGTTTTGCTTGTGAGGACATAAGTTTGGGGCACCAGGAGAGGAACACTATGGTTTCAATGTCCCCTTTAAGACTCATGGAAACTTAATCACCTTGGCGATAGTGTTGAGAGTTGGAACCTTTAAGAGATGATGAGGTGAGGTCACGAGGGTTTTGCTCTCACAAATGGACTGACATTGCCTCTGGAGTCGCTTAGTTATCTCTAGAGTGGGTTTTTTTTCCTAAAAGTGAGTTGGCCCAGTTGTTTTCTTGTGGTCTCCTGGGCGCTCGCTTGCCTTCCACCACACTGTGTGTGACCTAGCCTGGAGGTGCTCTGCCAACGCTGGCACCATGATCTTGGAATTCCCGGCCCCTAGAATAAACTTCTAGTCTCTTGTATATAAATTACCCAGTCTGTATTATTTTAGTATATCAGGAGAAAACGGATTAAAACAGTCTATCTATACTGTATCCCATGCATACAAAATTATCTTCTTGTAAAGCTGCGGCCTGCTCACGAATGCACCTCCTTGTATTTCCTCCTTCCTGTCTCAGTTATCTTTTCCCCTCAATCTCGATGTCTTAAGATAGTACCTTCTTGTAAACATTAGCCTATAAATTTGGTTTCTAGGATAATTAGGCCAAGACCTGTCTATGTACAGATGGTCCTCAACAATGGTTTGACTTACATGATTTTTACCACGAGGTCATGGGACTTGCGTTTAGTAAAAACTATACTTTGAATTTGGAATCCGGATGTTTTCCTGGGCTAGTCGTATGCAGTATATTTTCTCACAATGCTGGGCAAAGACAGCTCCCAGTCAGCCACACAATCACGAAGATAAACAACTGATATTCTAGAGTCGACTGTGCTGCTAAGCTCTGATATTCAGTAGGTTAGGTGCATTTAGGACTTTTAGTATTTTCAACCTGTGGGCTTATTGGGATATGACTCCATTGTAAGTCAAGGAGCATCTGTACTTGAATTTCTTCAACTGTGAAACAAAGACGATAATGGTACCTATTCATAAAGTTGTTGAGGAGATTACATGAATTAATATTACGTACTTTAAACAGTGTCTAGCATATAATAAGCCCTCACTCATTGTTGGCTACTATTATCCATCTTTTTTTCCCCAGGTATTGAATACAATCACTAAGACATCACTAAATGTATTTAAATGAATGAATGATGGATGTACCCTACTTCAGTGGCACTTGGAAGACAAATGAGTTAACTCAAAAAAGAACACCATGCCAAATATAAAACACAAAAACACTGATTTATCCTCTGTGGATCGAGAAACATAAGCACTAGGAAATACACTAAGAAAATCAAGCAGAGGTCTGTTAAAGCTTTTATGCATCAAATCATGTGCACCCCTTCATTTATTCATTCAATGAATACTTACTTTTTGCTTCATATTGAATGTGATAGGAAGTACCACAGTGTTACAAAAACGAACAAGACAATCCTGAACTTGCATCTTGGCATAGGGAGGGCAGAGACAGATAAGGGATCAGATGATTATAGTTATCAGATTATTATAACCATGGCTTGAAAACAATGACAGATACATGCGTGGTGTCACAGGATACCAGCGGAGGGTCACTTTGCAGAGACTGGATAGTCAGATGGGTGTCTGAGAAGGGCGACCTGGATGCAGAGTTAAACAGCAGGTAGGGAGAACTCATGGAATTTGGGGACTGGAGGAGGGGAAGGAGACAAGCCATTCAGACACTGCACCCTCAGGAGCAAATGCAGAGGACTCGGTGCAGAATGGAACACGCAGGGGCTCTGCAGCAGATCTGAGGTCGTTGGAACATGAAATCCCAAGCAGAGAGTGATGGAGGGGAGGGGCCAAAGGGCTTGGCGGGAGCCAGGTCAGGAAGAGCTTGTAGGCCATCTTAGGAAGCTCCCAATTCATCTTCTGAATGGCCACAGAGATCCCTTTTAGAACAACCTTTTGGGTGGCTGCAGAAGAAGGCCTTGAGGATAATTAAGGGGATGAGGAGGTGTCTGAGAAACCCAGCAGGGGATCAAGTGCGAGCCGTGGTGTGGCGTAGGTGTGAGGGGTCCCCGTGACGATCTAGCACATGAAGAGGGGCAGTGCTCCATGCTGGAGCTCAGCAGGGCCCCTGAGATCTGGATTCTACACCACACCCTCCTGCTTGAGAATTCCAGGATGGAGCCCCAGCAACTGGTCTTCCAAAGACAGAGCAGGTTAAGTTGGTCAGGTCAGAGTCATTGGATTTCAGGGCTGAGATCTAAAAGTCCAGGTTCATATAGAAATCTAAACTCTGGGTCTAAGTAAATGGCTTTGTTAAGAATTATGTAATTTATAATGTCCACTGAGCTCCAAAAGGGTCAAGAAACAGAGTCAGAAATAAAGACATTCCCAGCTCCTCAGGTAAATGGCAAGTAAGATGCAAAGCCAGGATAAAAACCAGGACTGACTGACTCTCCCTCTTTCTCTTTCTCTCTCTCTCTCCCTCCCTCCCTCACATTCATGCACACAGATTTCCAACTTCACAGCTCATAGTAATTATCAAGCCCATTCTCAGTATCTAGATCCTCAGAGCCAGTTTCCTTCTCTTGCCAGCCCCTATCCCATGGTGCCTTAGATTACCAAGTGCAACTTTAACCGTGCTCTACATTCTGGATCTCAGGCCTAGCAAGTGTAATTGCTAAATTGGTCAAAGACTGAAAGAATGGAGAGAGGTTTTGCAACAGCATCACCAACCCTCTCTCTGGGCTTCAGTTCAAAGGAATCGTGGTTCAGGGCCAGGGAGAGAACAGCAGACTTCTGCACGTGGAGGCTCAGCTCTCCCTCCTTCTGCCGCCCTCTGGTACACAAGGGCACAGCAGGGGTTTCTGGGAAACAGAGTCTTTGATGATGCGCTCTCCCTGCTGTGAAGACTAATGACTTCAAAGAGGGCATCCTGCCACGCTGGGGGCTTCCATGGAAAATCTGACTGCAGTATAATTAGGCAAGAGGCTCCAGTTCAGGCTGGCGTGTCCAACATCACCCTCCTTGGCCCTGCAGAAGGCACGATTTGGGGAAGGAAGAGACAAGGCTTTTGAAGAGCAGGAGTGTCTTTGATGCTGGCAGAGAAAAGGAGAAAACTTAAGACCACACCAAACCAAACAAGCCTGGTCAGGGATGCTGGCCAGTAGCCAAGTGGATAGGTTTTACATAATGGAAGCAGGACCTGCCTGCTGAGGAGCATCTCCCTGACAGGCGTCATGATGCCTGTGCTACAGATTCCGAGCATCTCAGAGGAAGAACCCTGTGATCTCAATCACTGCCTGGTATTACCGAGCTCTGTCCCCAAGCTGCACGTTCTCGCTGTCCATCACTCTGTCATTGACAGTCCTCTCTATCTGGACCCTGCATCCTGAAAAAACATTGCACCTGTACAAACATTTTTTCTTGTCATTATTCCCTGAACAACACAACTATTCACACAGCATTCATATGGCATCAGGTACTCTAAGAACTCCAGAGATGACTTGAAGCATACAGGAGAATGTACACTGGTCACACGCGACTATTAACCTGTTTTATAGAAGAACTCCAGCCTCCTCGGATTTTAGCACAGGGCTTGGTTACTTGATCCAATAATCTGCAAACACGAAGTGATGGCTGCAGTCCTCATGACAGCCTTTATAGGGCGGTTACCCCTAATTCACAGTGGGAGCAAATTCAAGCTCAGAAAACTTAGGTAATTTGCCCAAAGGGATGGGTAGTTAGTGAGCGGTAGAGTCAGGACTTAGACCGGGGCAGTCTGTGCGTGCAGTCTTGACCCATATGTTCTTCTGACCTGAGTTTCCAACAAAGTTAAGCTTCTTGTGTCTACAATGGACTGGGGAGGACCACACAGGAGTACTGTGAGAATTTTACAAGGTTCCTGGCACAAGAGAGGATCTTCAATAGCAGTGATGCTTTGTAAATAGTAGAAAGACATTCAATTCCCCTCTTTCATGCTGCATAAGCCCTATAAGGTGGTTACCCACATACATATCTCCCCAGTCTGTCATAATGCTTGAAATCCCACTAAGAGCAATTATTTGATTGAATAACCAATATGTGTGCTTGAGAATGTGTCTCAAAAATAAGCTCTCTCTCCAGAAGACCTATGGTCCATCAGGGGGACAAGACAAGGAATAGAAATAGCACCAGGCCCAGTGAGGCCATTGGCACAGGAGAGTCACAGTCCCGAGGCTGCCAAAAGCTGTAGAGGTGGCTTCCACATGGGAGTGGGGAAGGGTTTTATGGTGGAATAGCTCTTTGGGTTGCCCTTGGAGAATGGGGAGAACTAACCAGGAGAGGCATGGGAGGAAGGGAACTGGAGGAGAACAGACGACCTGAGCAGATGTGGAGAGAGCATAAGTAAAAGTCAAATGTGGTCAAAAAGCAGCTGGGCGGGGCTGGAAATGGACTCTGGGTCTGTCTTACCGGGAGCCTCTCCTGAGAGTGTACACAGTGGTATGTCCACCCTCATCCTCACACTGACAGCCTGGACCCAGAGGCAGACTCGGAAGGTCAGCCCATCTCCTTTATTCCTACTGTGTGCTTGAAAGCTAGTCTGGGCTCCTGGTGTCAGAGCTTCACATCTGTAAAACCTCAGCGGAAAGTGATGTGACCCATATCGCACTTACAGAGGAGGCCTGTCACCTAGAAAGCACTTGGTCAATATTACCTACTATTATTCAAATGAGAGAACAGACATAAGGCACCTGGAACAGTTGGTCACTTATGAAAGGAGCCCCTCCCTCACTTCGACTGGCCCCAGAGCACCCTGCAAACCTCTCCAGGTGTATTTTGTTGATCCTGAGGCATTTTAGTCCTCTGCGTTAAACACCACTACTCTGTGGGTCCCTTTCAAAGAGCAAGGGCTCCTGGGACCAGGAGGAAACCCATTTAGTGGTGGATGGTGGAGAGAAGAGGATTACATCAGTGGATCCCCAAACCTGGAGCATCCAGAACACTGGCTGGAGCATGGACCTGGAGGGTCCAGCTCCAGGGCCTGAGCATCCTGAAGGCAGCCAAGTCAGCTGTCAGACTCATGGCACCTGAGCTTCAGGGAGGAGTGGAGGAGGTCAAGGCAAAACAAACCAGGGCTCTTGGCACCCGTGAATCAGCTCATCTATAAAGTGGACTGCCCTCCTCTGCAGACAGCATCTTCCTCCTTGCAAGGCAAGACTCTTAGTGAGATGAAATGACATCGCCCAGAGGAGGACACCACCTAAAGCCACATGGAGAGTGTGGAGGCCAGATATCAACAGCTCTGCACTCTCCAGAGAAAGAGAATGAATCCATTTTCTTAAAAACAAAGGAGTCCAAAAGCTAGATGGATTCACCAATGAGACTGAGTCCAAAGAAAAGCTCATGATCACTTCTGATGGCATCTCTAGGTTGGCATTGCAAAGGGTGACACAAAAGCCATCATTCTTGAAATGCCTTTCTTTAGAAAGGCATTCGCTCACAGGATTAGAAATCATATTGAGTACCTGTTCTGAGCTAGACACTTGGAAAAGTCTTTTATTTGGACTAGATAGAAACATGTTGAGCAATTGTACACGTGATGAATTCCTGTGTGGTTGGACAAGTGTCGCCCACAAGTCTTAAGTAAGGGGTCAAGATCAGCCTGCAGGAAGGTCTCTCACAAGAGCTGGGCCCACCCTTGTTCTCTTTGACAATTCCATCAGTGACTTGAAGATCACTGAATCTATGTTAATTGCAATGATACCCCTTAGTCAGGGGGCGTGAGTTTCAAGACCCCCAGGGATGCCTGAAACTGTGGATGGTACCGAACCCCAGATGTTCATTTTATTTTTCATACATACTTACCTGTGATAAAGTCCAGAACTTTCATCTTTCATTTAAAGGAAGTGCTGATTTTTCCTTGGCATATCCACATTGTCAGCATCACTACTCTTGCATTTTGGAGCCATTAAGTAAAATAAGCATTCTTGAACACAAGCACTATGGTAAAGTTGAACTGATAATTGAAGTGGCCACTAAGAGGCTAATGGGTGGTAGTGTAATCAGCATGGGTATTCTCAGCAAAGAAATGGGGCACATTGTGGATAAAATGGAGAGAGACCGCACACGATTTCAACATGCTTCTTAGAATGACAGGCAATGTAAGACTTATGAATTGGTTATTCTAGAATTTTCCATTTAATATTTTCAAGACAAAGGTTGACTGCAGGTTACTGAAACCTCAGAGAGTGAAACCACAGGTCAGGGGAGGCTACTGTAAATTTGCAAATAACAGAAGGTGGAAGGGGTAACTAGTTGTGAGACCATAGAGTCAAGATCCAAAGGATTTCAGCAGGCTACACATTAAAATTTAATAGGGTGTTGTGTAAGAACTGCATCTAGGTTAAGACAATGGACTGTTGTCTTGAACATATTTGCTCTTTCTGACAGCAGTCCTGTGGAAAAGATCTTTAGCTGACCACAACGTCAGACGTCAACACCATGACTTTTCTCTGAAAGGACTGAACACAGAATTTATTAATAGAAAACACAGGGCAAGAAACACCCTGAGGAAGACTATGGAGTAATTTGATCAGTCCTAGGCCTTAAGGGCATAATGACACACAAGGGTGACACAGAAGACAGCAGGGTCTTCAAGAGATTTAGGACTTGCAGTCTACAGACCAGTTGACAGGAACAGGTGCATTCAGAAGAGAAGGCTCAGAAGAGAGACCATCCTATAGGCAAGCATCCGAACACCCACGTGTAGCCAGCCCACATGCAGGAGGGGTCTTACTTGTTCACAGACATCCACGTCACACTCTACAAAAAATCAGTGTATTCCTCTAATTCGCACAAAGGTTCTGCATGAACTAGCAGTCCTGAGCATACAGAAGGAGATCAACAGATTCCTTATTCAAAGGACAGAGCTGACCAAACAGGTGGAAGTTACAGGAAAACATATTTTGGCTCAGCCTAAAGATCTGTCTAAGAATCTGCATGGCAACAATGGAATGTGCTTCCTCTTCAAATACCATCGCCCCCATCACTGGGAGCGTGCAGTGGCTGGGAGGCCATCTGCTAAAAGACTGTGGGAGGGATTTCTACACCAGGTGGCAGGTTGGATAATACGACCTCGAGGTGGGCTTCCAACTCCGCGTGTCTGGAATTGTCAGCGATCCAGCTGAGATTCCTACTCTCCTTTCCTAAAATTAGGGAGGTGACTCACCACTTCCATGAGAGAAGCTGAAATTTGATGGGTTTACATAAGATCTGCTTTTCAGTTCAGAAAACAGAGGCCTATGGAAGTCCTGACCAAACCATCCCCAAAACACAGCAGGACTTGGAAGATGGTCACTAGGCATTGCTCATGAAGGATGGGCACAGTCCTCCATTTATTTAAAAATAAATAGGTACTCAATAAATATTTATTTAAAAATATGTATTGAGTACCTATTATGTTCTAGGTAGTCTGTTAAGATAGGACCATACTGTGGTATGCAAGAGGTGTTATTTCTACCTATTGGAATTTATGTTCCAGTGGTGATCATTCTGCTCAGCTGCCAAACTGACAATAAGATCACACCATTGGGTAAAAGTTTGAAGAACGTCAGTTAAGCCAGGACCAGTGGGAGGCATCATCAGTGAGGATCCTTATGGGCCATCAGTTCCTGAGTGCTCACATATTTTATGAGAACACTATTTATTGAGCATCTTTAGGTTTTCTTAATAATCCTTATATCAACCAATGATTAGATATTAATACTCTTATTTTCAGTGATGAGAAATTGAGGTTTCTAAAAGTTACAGAGTTAGCCAAAAACAAAGAACTTTTAAATAGAAGAAATAAAAATTAGGCACAACTCTGTTGGACTCCACCTCTGTGCTCTTCCCATGATGCTCTACTGCTTCCCATAAAGATTAACACATGAGCAGGTGAGGGCTAGGGTGGGGCTCCGTGGCCCAGTGCTTACCTAGCCTACACAAGGCCCTCACCACAAAACAAACCAACTAAACAATGTGACCAGATGAGCATTATTAACCCTTTTGGAAGAGAGGTGCACATAGTCTCCTGGCTTGGAGGAAATGGTTCGACTCCAGCTAAGTGAAGCCAGTTAACAAGACTATACCTACTCACGTCCCAGTACCTTCTTTCTAAGACAGATAGCTTGAGGAAAATGGATGGTCCAATCCTCCAAAGGCACGGGAGATGTTACTCTTGACCCATTGGGCAAGGGCTCTGAAATCTCTGCCAATAGCAAGGACCTGCCTCGGTGTTTTATTTTCCTATACCTGCGCTAGCAAATTGGTTGTTACAAGGATTATTAAGAAAACCTAAAGATGCTCAATAAATAGTGTTCTCATAAAATATGTGAGCACTCAGGAACTGATGGCCATAGATAGAGTCCATGTACCAGCTGATAGAGTCCATGGTGCCCAGCCTTCTGCTACAGCAGGCTCTCCACACTTGAACCCATGGCTACCTCTTCACAGCAGCCTCTGCACAGAGCTACTCACTAACGTTCACCTGTCCTCACAGTTTCCAGCCAGGCCTCCCAGCACGTGGCCAATGGAAGTGCCTGTCTCACCTGAATCAGGCTGAATCATGCAGCCAATGGCCTTCACTGTGTTTAGCCCCACAGCAAGGCCCCTCTGGTGACTTGTCACTCTCCCCAGGCCCTTACAGCATTCTGAAAGAGATTGCCTGCTCAGGACACACACTTAATGTTTTAACTAGGCCTCAACTCATGCAGCATTTGTTCTGGTTAATTTCAGCTCTGTCCTCTGCTTTCACCTTGAGACTCTTGAGGAACAAGAGCCCTTGAGGGGGTTGACAAAAGAAAATCCTCTTTAGGGACTATGTTTCTCTTTGCTTGCCTGTGGGACTCTCCATTGTTGCTGCAATACCCAATAGATTCACCTGTAAAATGGGACGGTAATAGTTCCTAGCTCTGGTGATGACATGAGAATTACATTTGTTGGTGTAGGACAAGTGCTCAGAAGGGTGGCTGGTAACTGGCAAGTAAATGGCAGCTTTGTTGCTACCGTAGCTGCAGGGCGGGGGTGAGGGGCTGCCATGCCAGGCAGGCAAAGGTCTGCGCGCAGCTCACTGGTATTTTTAATGCAGTGCCAGGCAGACTTTCCCAGGGTGGAATACGTTCCTATCTGTGACCATCCCACGGTGGAAGGACTCGGTCCATTTAAAGTCGGTCTTCACATGTGGTCCTAAGCCAGAGGGTCCCTGCCATTCCTCAGGATGGGAGAAAGCCATGCTGAGAACTGTTGTCATGACAGCCCTGGGAGACCTTCATCTCCAGGGCTAATTAGGCTACTGTAGCCTCAGGGCTCTGAGCAGCTGTTAGACTCTGTGGGGTCTTACCCAGCAGAAGTCTAGGGACCCTCCAACGTCCATGGGTCTTAAATCCAAAGGCCAAAAACAACTGGCTGGCCTAAAGTGGGCTTTCTCTCCTCAAGCCGACAACGTTACTCTCCATGTGGACAACTCAGTGGCAAGGTTAATGAACTAGGTGGAAGGAGGTGATTCCAACTGTTGAAGGACATTGTGATTTAACAATAAGACCTAGATGTGGCCTCAGAGTTCTGTTCTGCACTCTGTGACTCTGGCCATGTTCCACAGAGCCTCAAATAACAATCTACACCTTTATCATCATATGCACGGGCATATACACACACATAAGTATGCATATACATGTGTATATATAGTCATATGATCAAAACAGGGAAGAGACAATATGAAGCTAGGTTTGTTAAAACAGCATTGTACTTAAACAAAAAAGCAAAAAGTCTGTATGAATTCACTCTGGGTCATAGAATTTTTTTTTTTTTGCTGATCTATTTTTTTTATCAATTTTATACTAATAATATGTATAATAGAGAAGTTTGGCCTGAATGTAAGTCTCTAAACCACTTGCCTTCAACTAAAGGAGGTTAAAGTTGATTGAGGGTGTTAAGTTAGACATTAAGAATAACTTCTCCATGGAAAAGGTTTTGAGAAAAATAATGTACCATAATGGCAATTTGGAAATTTCCTTCTTTTTCTTCCCCCATTCTGTGATTAGAAAAGTCATTGTTAAACTATGAGAACAAAAACATGCAGCACTGAGGGGACGGCAGGAAGCAACACTTTCGATTCATAGGAGAAGAAATTGGAAGGAAATATGTCAAAATGCCAATGGTTGTTTTCTCTAAGCTTGAGATAATGAGTGAATTTCTTTTCCTATTGATTTAAAAAAAAGATAAATAGCCAAAATTTCCAAAATCAAGAAAAATAATAGCATTCTCCCACCTAGAATTCTGATACTGAAACTCAAGGAAACAGAAGGTCCGGGAGCATTCCTCGTGGAAAATATCCATGCATTCAGTGGATATAGAAATTCAGGACACTCTCTGGAAAGCATAGGCAAGACATAAAACATTCATTTCTATAAAATTGAAACAATTTATCTTCCATTCTTGAGCAGATGGGAAGGTAAATTGAGGTTGATTTTTTTTCACCCCGGTGGTCATGTTGGAGGAAATAAGTGTTCCCGCCTCCGGCACTGTTTAAAATAAGTCTCTTGGTGCAGTGACCAAACCAGTCAGAGACAGCAGTATGGTTGAGTGTTGCCTCCTCTGGAGGACAGGAAGTACTGTTGATGGACACCTGTCACTCACATGCAGGGAGCGGGGTGATGAAGATGAGTCTACTTGATCCTGGGGGAGGGCGTGTGGAGGAGCATAGGGTGTCTGTCTACCTCCCTTCTGTAGCCAATAATTCTCAGAGTATGATATGCTCTCATATTGTCCTTCTTGAATCTTTATATGCCTATCTGATTTATCTCCAATACCCAGTTATTTATATAGACTGACCACCAGCAATGTGACCCATGACCTTTCTGTCTCTCCACTTCTTATCCAGTAAAATGCAAGGATCTTATAGGCTGCACCTAGCCTAGTCTACAAACCCCTTCTGAGCTCACTGGAGGGGATGGTGCCCCATAAGACAGTGCCTCTCCCACCAGGGGTCTGGAAGTCTCCCACGTCTGCTGTGCCTTAGACTCATCTGGGGGAGCATGTCAAATGCACAGATTCTGGGCTCACTTCTGGATCACTGGGGGTAGAAATCAGAAGTCAGTGTTTTAAATAAGCTTCCTAGATGATACTTAAGTAGCTGCTTCTCAGACTGGCCCCCTGATAGGGCATCCTGAGTGACCAAGGTGACACTTTAAGAAAGGACCAAAGGGCATTACCCCATAATGACCACAGTGTCAACACTAGTTCTTCAAGGGTCTCATGCAACTTAGAAAAAGGTGTCCATCGGGGCAAATACGCCCTTCATCTCAGAGCCTCTCTATCTTCAGTTGACTGACCAGCCGGCTTCTGGGAAAATGGGTCAAGTGAAACTTATTTTATTCTTCACTTTGAGAAAACCCCTGCAAACAAGATGCAGAGTTTCCCAAACCAAGCGGGTGGGGTTTGGGGAGGCCGAGGCCCTGCCAAGCTGGCCAGAGACCCTGGTAGGTGGAGAAGCCCCTTCAGGCGCTCGGTTCCTGCCTGCTCACCCAGGGGGGGGCTCCTTCCAAGGGCAGTGTCTCCCCTGGAAGCAGTTTGCAGAGGGACTTCCGCAGGGAGAAGGGACTGGGAGCTTTGGGTTTCATTCCAAGAGCTTCCTTCCTTGGTGTCGCGGTGAATTGAGGGGGGAGAAAGGCAGCAGCGACATTTGTGCTGACTCCTGGGGGAGGAAGAGGAGGGAGACAGAAACAGGAGGGGAAAACAGAACGAGAAATAATCACCAAATAAATACCCCGGGAGCCCTCGTTAGCACTAAGTGACAAGGATGGGGCGGGGGGAGGGCTAATGGGAAGATAATCCCATTTGAGGATGGCATGGCGGTGACAGGAGCTGGGCACAGACAGAGAGGTCTGGGCTGAGGCAGGAGAGGAGGGCGCCCTGAGATAAAGGAGCAGCCCCAGGCTGGCCGGCAAGTCTTGTCTGAGGGTGGGAGGAAGGTGACCAGGGCGGCCGTGACACAGAAGCCAGAGCAGGGAGGGGAAGTAAAAGCCAAACAAAACAGGCCAAAAAATAAATAAATAAATAAAATATTCAGGCAATGTCATGTGTCACAAAGGACTGTCTGCCTGACTCCCCGTGAGTCCCTTCTGAAGAGACTCGGGCTGGGGAAAAGCCAGACTGGGCCCCATCCCTGGGCTTGGCATGGGCTACCTCCAGTGTGCCAGTCACTGTCGGAGGGGGGTTCTGGCTCAGCCTGGGTGGCCAGGGGAAGGCAAGACGGGTTTGGGATCTTTTCAGAAAGGGTGGAGCTTGTTCTCAGCTCAATACCAGGAACTCACGGGCAAAGGTATCCTGTCCCCCAGCCCTGGTCCTTGTTCTGTGAGTGGTCACCAGCTAAATGTCATAAGTGGCGTCATTCTGGGAGCTTAAAGAAAATGAGCTCCTTGCAAGGAGGTTTTCTGAAACAGGGGCTGAGGCCAACCGTGGGGAGCACGGTCCTCGTGGTTGGCCGGAAGAGGAAGCTGGATCCTATGTTTGGGACATTGGCTGCTTTTTCAGATTCAGAATCCCCAAACCGTTGCTCTGGGCTGGGTGAGAAGCAGGGAGAAGTGGTAGGAATGGAAGGAGAGGAATGGGAGGCACGTGGGACAGGGAAAAGGACACGTTAAGGCAACGTGGACTGCGCCGGGGAGAAGAGCACTTGGCCTGTGTAGGGGGCCCAGGCAGCAGGGTCTCCTCCTGAGCAGCCCGTGGAGAGAGGAGGGCTCTGACGGAGCAGGGCCATCCTGACGACAGCTTTTAAGTCCTTGGAGAAACACCTGTTCATTTTCCACGGCAGGTTTCTCCCTGTCTCATGAATTATCACTCTGTCTCCATCCTTCAGCATGGAAATCTAGTGATATTTTATATTTCTCTAGTGGAGAATCTCCTTGGTATTGCCCTCTGTAGCTGAGATGCCAGAATAAGAAATCAGACTATTATTTACCAGGAATCTTCAAATGCATGAGTTTAATCTAATTGTGGTATTCTGAAAAATGTATCTAGAGGCCCTTGGGTACACTTTTAATTTAACAAAAAAACATTATTATGGCCTTTCTTAATAACTCCAAAGGAGCTAAATAAATTTGTTTTTTTTTTCTCCTCTAATATTTTCATGTAAATCAATCTCTCTTGCCTCCTCCAACCTCCTTCATTGTTTTCGTTTCTCATTTGTAAAAATTTCCAATTTGTCTCTGCTGTCCTGGCAAACAAATCTGAAATACAGACTCTGATAGTTCCCGACTGTGTCCAGGCAGCTCCAGGGTGGGAGGCCAAGGAGTTATTCCGTGAATTCATGCAGGGAAGACAGGAGATGTGGAACTCCACCAGGCTGGGTGAGGACCCGTCCACCCGGGGGCGTCTGGCAGCTGGGTCATGCTGGGGTGTGTGTGGGGGGTGCTGTGACAGGAAATGATTGATTTTGTTGCCAACATCAGGGGACAAGGATGTGCCCTCCAACACCCTGTGTTCTTTTAATGACCCATTAGAAATCTGCCATCCTTCACTTTAAATCTTTCTGAGGCTAATTTTACTTTTAGCAAATAGGACCTGAGTTCAATGATTTTACAACCTTTCTCCTGGGCTCCCCACCTGGAGGAGGCAGAGCAAGGGCTTCACCAGACAGCTCAGCCCATGGCTTCTGGACCTGCCTCCCTTCTCCTGGGCATTTTTGGCAGAATCAGAGTCACTGGGAAAGTGTTACGACCCCCGTGATTCATGTCCCTCATACACATGCTCTCCAGTTCTCTGTCATTTTTTGCTGTCTATTCTTGAAAATTTTTATCTGCAGGATAGTTTTAGGACTATTGTTTTACTTGGAGAATCCACATAAATAAAAATTGAGACAATTCCAGTGGATTTTGTGTTTGATTTTTTGTTTATCTTGGGATTACTTATGTAACTTTTTTTTTTTGGGGGGGGGTGGATACCGGGATTGAACTCAGGGGCACTCAAGCACTGAGCCACATCCCTAGCCCTGTTTTGAATTTTATTTAGAGACAGGGTCTCACTGAGTTGCTTAGCACCTTGCCATTGCTGAGGGCTGGCTTTGAACTCGCGATCCTCCTTTCTCAGCCTCCTGAGCTGCTGGGATTACAGGCGTGCACCACCGTGCCCGCTTACTCATTTGATTTTGAAGGTCTCAAAAACAATGCTACAGTCAACCTGGAACTTCCCTCCTCTGCTAACAGCTCTGGGTTCGTACACGGAGAGTAATGTCTAATGCTTCTATAGACTAGAAAGACCACTGAGACCTAGATTTCACCTACCCCAACCTCTTCTTTCTCTGTCGCTGACTCTCTGACTGTATCTGCCCTTCCTGGGAAAGCCATGCTTCTTATGTCTCCATGCCTCTGGTCCCACTGTTCCCTTCACATAGAGTCACTCTGGCCACCTGTCAATAGTTCAAAGTTCAACTTCTCCATGAAGTCCTACGGCAGATTCTTCCACCTCCCATAAGTCAGCCCTTGAACTGTAATCTCATGCACCACTGCTCACACCTTTACTTTAATGGGTCTTGGAATTCAGCATGATTATTTATTTACAGTCCTTTCTTCCTATGTAGACCACCAGTTCTTCCAGAGCAGGGACCATGTCTTCTTATGTATAGCAAACTAGCACGCTCTGGACGCGAGGAGTAATGGGCTAATGTTTGTTACGATCATGAATGAGTGGGAGGACAAATGATGGAATGTTATGGTGCGAGGACTCTTGGGATAAGCTGGCTCCCTCACACACACAGACGTGTCCACACACAGCACACTCACAAAGATTGTGCATATCCTAACATAATACATACACATCCTACACGCACAACCAGGTAAACCCAGAGAGCTAGACAGAAGCTAAATAAAACCGCAGGTGCAACGCCTCTGCCACACAGAACCATCCATTTATTTGTACCATTTTTATTAATGTCCTTGATCAATTTTCATCCTTGTCTGAAAGTCCCAAATGCTTATTGCTATTTTTCTCCTGGTATTGCAACCTCGATTTTTCACGAAGGAATTTGTTTTAACTATTACTAGCCTAGGATTTGGTTGTTCTACCTCAACAGGATGTTCAGCTATCTGAATGTATGCAGCGTCAGAATGCTAAAGAAAAATCATCAATACCCACACACCGGCTGCTTACCTTCACCCTCTGGAACATTAAATAAAATTTTCAGGAAAATCAGGCCTCCCATTGATTTTTCCATAATACCCCAATACGTATCATTATTTGGCAATCTGTCAGGCAGTTTTCAATTTCAGTGACAGTCTCTGCATTCAAACCAATTTCTATTAATTTTGTGAAAATCATTTAAAGAAACATGGCAGCAGATCCCTGATTTAAATCAAGATGCATGGCATCTTCTACTTTTCACTTTTCTTGTCATTTGAGGAGGAAAAAAAAAAAAACGCTGTCATTTGTCTGGTGCTGTTTTATAAACATAAACCCAGGCTGCTTATCACTCCTGGCTCCATTATCCTCAGGAGAGTCACGGCTTTTCTTTCCTCCTAACAGTTGCTCCATTATTTTATTAGTGTCCAAAATGAGACCTTGTAGACAGTGGCGATCATAGAATAATGGAAATTAGAGATGGAAATGACAGATTAGGTCTCTTTGCTTGTTTCCTGGGGCCAATGTTCCTGTCAGTCTGTAGTTCAATGCTTTAGCCCGTCTTGTTCTAAAGGACACCAGTGCTGGGTCCCCACAGTTCCCTGAGGCCCTTGTCTACATCCTAAGACTGTCTCTACACACAGCCCGAGGGAATGATGCAGCCATTATCAAGGGAAGTTAGACCCATCCTGCACCATCTGTCTACGAGGCCAGGGCTGTGGAGGCTTGAGCCTTAACCACCCAATCCAATCACTGCAGAGAGACAGACTGGGGCATTTAGGGCAAAAGTGAAATGACATTTTGTAGTTGTTTGCTTCAGCAGCAAGTTTGCAGGCGGGGAGAGAGGGAGAGGCGGTATCCATCACCCTTTATAACACGGTACTCAATGAAAATCAGTTAACGGCCCTCCTCAGCCATCACATGAGCGACAGTGCAGCTCTGCAGCAACTGTACAAACGTGAATTTCAGGGGTTCAGAGAGGTAGGCGACTCTGCAGATTTGAAATAGCGAACAGCTCTCCTTTCCATACCACACTTGACATCCATTGGCCAAGGCCTCTGGCTTCTCACCAATGCTTTAATCCTAACAGAGCACTCCGAGGGTACTGGCCCTTCTTAGGAACACCTTCCTCTGAATTTTGTGGCCTCTCTGATCTCAAATCCGGTCAAAGCTGAGCAACCCTCCATTTTCACTAATAGAAAAATTCACGGCATTCTGACTTGCCCAAGTTTCCTGACCTGTGACTCCGATTTCCTTCCCCTAACTTCATTTTCCCTTGTCCTTATCCCTCCACTTCAACCTGTTCCAGAACATTTGCCCTCCTCTAACGCCTGTGGGCATCTATCACACCTTGACTAGTCATCGCAGGCGAAGTCCTCCGAGCTGAGTTCTTCTATCCCCTTATCATAAATCACTCCCTGGGGCTCTTCAATCATTTTTATTGCTCTTCTCCAAACCCTCACCCATTTGTCACCATATTTATTGCTTTGAGAGTCCAGAACTACACTCAGTATTCTAGGTTTCATCTCATCAAACTCATACAGAGGGGCTGACCATCGACCTCAGGGACGGGCGTCCTCCGTGGCAGTGTTCAAAATGAGATGGGCCAAGCTTTCCCACCTTGTTGGGCTGCAGATGCATATCTAACTTGCTGTCCAAGTAGACATTCCAAGATGCCATTTGCCTACATTTCCTTCTTGTTTCCCTGTTCCATTGATTTCTATTATTAGCATTTATTGATTCCTTCCCCTCCCCCCACTACTCAGCTAATGCAAAAAGCAGGCCCTCAGCATCCAAAATAAGGTACAAATTTGCTTTTAAAAAGCATTATGAGACATATAGTGGCTTTAGAGCAGTGTGGATATACTTAATTCCACAGAATTGCACACTTCAGAAATCACTAAAATGGTAAATTTTATGTTATGTATGTCATCACAATGTCAGTATTAAAGCATGTAAAAAAATAAAAAGCACTACCAGACAGGGTGGCACATGTCTGTAATCCCAGTGGCTCAGGAGGCTGAGGCAGGAGGATCCTGAGTTCAAATTGAGCCTCAGCAACTTAGTGAGGCCCTAAGCAACTCAGTGAGACCTTGTCTCTAAATAAAATACAAAAAAAGGGCTGGGGATGTGGCTCAGGGGTTAAGCTCCCCTGGTTTCAAACCCCTGATACCAAAATAAAAATAAAAAATAAATCTTTCCAGACACGGTGGTGCATACCTGTAATCCCAGCAACTCGGGAGGATGAGGGAGGATGGCAAGCTCAGCAACTTAGCAAGGCCCATTTATAAAATAAGAAATAGAAAAGACTGGAGTTGTAGCTCAGTGGGAGAGCACCCCTGGGTTCAATCCCCCTGTACTGCATTAAAAAGATAAGCAAATAAGTAAATAAATAAATAAAGTACCAGGTGACTTCTTTGTCCCAGTCATGAGAGCTTGGGGAGAGCAAAGGTCCCACAGGGAAGTAGAACTGGGCACCTGGACAAAGTAGCCTTGCTCACCCCAGAGCACACCGCGAGCTTTGCACATCACCCCTGCTCACGGTGCTGGGAAAGCAGGTCTCCACTCCTGGCGGTCTGCGAAGCTCGTCAAGCTCCAAGAGTGTGACACTGCAGTCTGTGTGGCTTCGTGTGTCTCCCTCTGAATCACCAGCTAAGCTCAGCCTCTGGAATCCTCGTGGCCGGAAGCGGTGTGAAAGGGGAGAGGGCCAACCTAGGGTCCAGATCGCAGCTGGCTGCTGCAGGCTGCAAATTGGAACCATCATCCTGACTCGTAAATGGATAAAAGGTGATGAAAGCACCGTGGGATGGTATAAATATGGAAAGGCACAGTGAGTTTTTACCCATCCACTGTTCAGAGTATAACCCCCACCCCCCCATTAGCTCTGTTCCCCTCCACAGAGTGGATCCTTGGCCTGTGAAACGCAGCAGTGGTATGGGAGCCTGCCCACTGGCCATCCGCTCACTTACCCCTGGTTTGTCCCCCATTCATTCCGAATGCAAAGGTGCTTGTGGACTGGATCCTTCATGTACCCTTCGTAGCAGAGGCACTCGCCTTAGCAGCAGGGCAGGGAGGAAAAGAGAGAAACACAAGTGAACGGGTTAACGCGTCTGTGCTGGAGAAAAGTCGTATGAAGTGGTCAGATGAAGCTCTGACTCCAACAGGCGCATGAAGGAGGCAATACATCTCCTCACGTCATGTATTTCCCCCAGGAATGAAGACACCACCAGTCTCTCCGTTTTCTCTCCCACAGGAACCCCCGCGTCTGCAAAGCACCTTTCTATATGCTTTGTGAGTGCAATGACCAAGGACCCCTGGGGAAAGAGACGTTCTTCTTCACTGTCTCAATGTCCAGTATACTTCAGGGACTTATTAGGTGATGGATAAATGTGTAAAGATGGCATATGCGAGTTATTTCATCATATATTTCTGAGAATCTTGAAACGTAGGTATTATTAGCTCTTATGCTGGTGGGAGAAACTGAGGCGTAGAACACGGGAGGACTTGTCAACAGCTTGTGTCAGAATTAATATTCATTCCTATGTCTGCTGACACCAGGCCTTTTCTCCCCACCATGCCAGAAACTAGCTCTCAAAACAGCAGTACATTTAGAAGAGACCACATGTACCTATTATGGTTTTATAGGAATGCTGGGTTTTAGCTTCTGAGTGAAAATGGCTAATTATCTTGGAGAAGAAGAAACATCATCTGAACTCTGTATTTGCTTAGGATATTACTATTCTGCATTATTATTAGTTCCTCCCTTGGTACCAAGAAGTTCCTGAACCCTCTGGAATTGCATGCAAAACTATCTATGTGTGTGCATTCATTTTTCAAGACAGGTTTCCATGGCATTCATTTGATTTACAAGCAGACCCCAAAAGCTTAACAATCATTGCTATATTTAGCGTTGATCTTGAGGAAAATTGTTGCTACTTCCTTCCATTAATAATTCCATATGCAGTGCTATGTAACCCCAAACTACTGAGACCAGTTACACCAAAGTACTTGTGTTTGCTCTTTTAATGGCTGGTTATTTAATTTGTAAATAAAGATAACAGCGGGAGACTTCCTGAAATTGGTAAATAACAAAGGTGCCATGCCTTAAGGAGACAATAGGCACACAGACTCTTTATCACCCAAGGAAGGGACATTTGAAAGGGATATAAACAGAATAATCGCTTTGATTGTTATTTTCCATTTTTTGAAGATAAAAAACCCAATAAAATGAAATGAAGGGATCTCACAGTTAAGGGGGACAGGTCTGGATCGTCTGAGCAAGGGTGTTTATTTGGAAGCTTAGCTCAAGGGTTCATTTATAGATTGACCTATAGCAATTATCCATCAGGGCCCCTATCTTTCCCCACAACCATCTTTCCCCACAACTTCTCTAATCCACATGCGGAGGAGTGGATGAAAGAAGGAAAGTGCTGTTTGTGAAAAATCCAGACGGTATAAGAGGTCACTACTCTGTTTCCTGTACGGGAAATTCATGTCATGGGCCATAGGCTACTGAGCACGATGGGTCCACATTTATTGGCTTTAGCAAGGCCGAGCTGTATCCAGAAATGGTCAGGGAGCTCTGAGCCAAACAGGAAAACACAGCTTCAAATTAGGTGGCTGCTGACAGCCAGTGAAGACTGTCCCTCTGATAAAAAGGAAAGATAAAGAGGCCAAGGAAAATGAAGGAGAGCACTAGAGCCTGGCTTCATTCCTTATTGATTCCAGAACAATCACGGGCCCTAGACCCATATGCTACCCGGGGCAGGGACAAGGCTGCTTCTTCCAAAGGAGTCAGCCTTTCCCAGAGATGGTGCAATGGAACATTAATTAATTAATTCAAAGGTTTGCCCTACATTTATAGATAACACCGTCACCCCTCAAGATGCACATATCTAAGCCAATTAACAAGTCCAGGGCTCAAATAGACTTCTCCCTTTGGGAAGGATACGCTCCTGATTGTCCTTGTGGGCAATTAGGCGTAAACCTGATGATACAAAACAGGAAGTCACTTCAGGAGGCTGTCAAAGCCATCACTCTGACTCAGAATAGTTTCGGCTGGACACCTTGACTAGAATTAGGCACATAACAAAGAAAAAGGCAGTCCTCTTCCCCATTTGATACCTAGTTACCACACAACATGTAAAATAAATGCAGCAACAACCGAGTGTTCAAAAAGAGCCTCATCTTCCTAATGACAGCAATACCTACCATTTGTATAGCACATTTACCTTCTCAAATTGCCTTCATGGTCATTATCTCCTCATGAGGCTCCCATCACTCATTACCATGTGGGGACACACTGCCGACAGCAGATAAAGCTCTTCTCCACATAATGGCATGTGCGGCCCACCGTCAGAGAAGCCCACATTTTCAAACCTATCAGGCCAGGGTTTGAGGATCTCCAAAATCTGCCTCTCACCGGATCCTCATTTCCGGAACCCACCAAACTTGCCTCTTCTGTATTCCTCCACAAAACCAGTTTGGCCATCTACACTGAAAGGAGTGCAGACTTGATGAGGGAAGTTGCCATGGCAACCAACTGCTAAATCTTGACTTTAAGAGGGGTTTCGTGCAAGCACAGGCTCCGACGGTTAGCTGTGAATTTTAAAGACCCCACAAGGGTGTTGGATGCCCTCCTAAGCTAGAAGTGTTACAGTCTCCGCATCTGCTGTGACAGATGGCGGGGAACACATGAGGCGCCGGCTCTGTGGTGGTATACACAGGAATCCAAGGGAGAGATGTGTCATGGCCACGGAGAATGCTCTGCCAGGGTAGAGTGTGCCTGCAGGAGGCGCTCGGGCGTACGTACCTAACTCACGTACACCTGAGTTATCTAATAACCCCATGAGAGGACTTGTCCCCAGATCACAACTTGTTATTGTGGGTCTCCAGACTCCAGGTTCAGGGTCTGGAGACTGCTACGCCCGCCTTGTGCCCAGTGCCCTGGAGAGGAATGATGCCTTGATCTGCCTTGTGTGTGTGATTGGAGCCTTTGGTTATTTCCCACCCTACAGATGAAGCACTGAGGTACAAAACTCGTGGGAGGATTAAAGAATGACCTTGAAGCTGGGGCTCCTCAGGCATGACTTGATCAATGCAGATCAAGTCCAAAAGCCCTGAGTCATCCTGCTTCAGGTAGCAGTTGGCTTTCATGAAGCGGAACTGGGTATGCTTCATCTAAAAAGGGAAATCTCCGTCAGACATCCAGATTCGGGTAACATCTAATGGCTGATATTCCTCCCCTATGCAGACATCGGGAAACGGGTGGGTCCGGGGTCTTACAGCCCCACAGGACTGTAAGGAGGAGAGAAGAGAGTGCCATAGTGCATCCTGAAGGAAGTGCTTTAATGCAGCGGCACAGGTGCATTTGGAACAAGTGGGCAATCCAGGTGCAAGAACAAAATGGGGACGAGCTATTCTGCCAAACTGGGTACAGCAACACCCAGGTAGAGAGAGAAGCAGTGGCTTGGAGCAAGCAAAGGAGCAGAGGCTGCATCGTCTGGCAGCCAGGCCCAGGGCCCCTCAGCAGCTTTACCCATCTCTACCTGGCTGGGTCTGGCCCATGAAAGACCTGGGACAGAAGAGATTTCCGTGAACATCTTGGATAGAGATTAAAACTTGATTTAGCTTGGAAGCCTGTGCTCCTTGCAGACCTATAAAAGCTACATATCTTGAAAAGGGCAATGAGGGTCTGTGGCCAGAATCAATGGGGCTGCGAAATTAAACAGGTGTGCGGAGCCTGCACAGCTGCCCATATGGCAGGACAAAGGCTGGCGGTGGAGCGGAGAAAAAGTCACTGAAACCAGGTAGCATGTGTTTCCATAAAAACAAAACAAAACCGAATGGCAGGCGGCCCCAACAAAGACACTCAGAAACTGCAGGAAAAGTCAACTTCCAGCTGATCCAGTGGGGGCATTGAGTCACATATTCTTAGTGCTTTGTGATTATCCCAAATGACCAGAGCCAGGCCTGGGAGGACCCGGGAGAGAATGTCACTGTGTGGCTGGCAAAGGGATTTGTCAGAGGGCTGCTGCTCTCAATGGCCACTTGGAAGGGGAAGGATTCTTCTACCAGTTCCCTTCCCAAAGGCGAGCAGTGCAGGTGTCCTGGCGTGAGCAGTATGTCAGGCAGCCTGAATTTGAAGTCCATCTCGGCTAGTAACTAGCTGACTGATCTTGAGCCAATTAGTCAACATCTCGTGTAAAATGAGGGTAAAATACCATGTGCTTCATAGCATTATTCTAAGGCTTCAGTTACAAAGGCTGAGCAAAACACAGGGCTTGACAGAGAGCGAGCGCTCAGTCAACAGGACCTATCCTGATTTTTATTGAAAATCATTTTCCCACACACATTCTCCGCTGGTCCCCACTCCCGACGCGGCAGGATGCGGGGACGATGGACCACGGTGCATTTTCCGATTTGTCATCAGGCTGCACCTAACTTACGTACACCTGAGTTATCTAATAACCCCATGAGAGGACTTGTCACCAGATCACAACTTGTTATTGGTTGAGATCTGCTGGAAGAGGGTCACAGTGCTCAGCAGGAGATGGGAAATGGCAGGTAAATCCCCAGGGTATGCCTGACATTTCTCAGGCACCACAGAGTCTTCAGGTGAGAACATTTGCTTGTGTCCACTCTGTTCCAGGCCCAGGGCTAAGAGCACACAGTCTCTCTCTCCCAGCGAGCATGTTGATGCACGTAAATGTGGAGGGAGGTGCATGGAGAAGTCAGCAATTGTCCTCCACAGGATCCCAACCCATCTTTAGAGAGTCTGTAAACTGGGCCGGGGGCCTCTAAAGGAGAAACACTACCTCGCTTTGCTCCTCTCCACCTTTTCTCTCCTCCTTGGTGTGTGTTTCTCACCGCAGTAGAATATCACCACAAGCTCAAGGGTTCAAAACAGCATCGGTTATCATCTCACAGTTCTGAAGGCCAGAAGTGTGACACGGTTTCATGGGGCTGAAGGGTGGGCATCTTCAGGGCTGTGCTCCTTTCTGGAGGCTTGAGAGGAGAATCCGTCCTCTGGCCTTTCCATCTTCCAGAGGCTGCCCACACGCCTTGGTTCATCCCTGGTCCCTCATCCTCAAAGCCTGCAATGACTGGCTGGGTCCTTCTACAGCAGATCACTCTGATCTCCCTGGCTGCCTTCCTCTTTCACTTTTAAAGACCTTTGTGATTACACTGGGATGACCCAGATAACCAGGATAATCTTTCTGTCACAAAGCCAGCTGTCTGGAACCCTCCGGTCCCCATGCATCCCCCATCCTCCCTGGCCATGCAACAGAACACATTCACAGATTCGAGGGATTCGTCTGTGGACGGTTGAGCAGTCCCTTCTTCTGCCTCCTCTGGAGCACTGTGCAGATGATGGGTAAACACAGAGCTCACTTGGGGACAGTTGTAGGGCAGATGCCTGAGGGGAGCTCCAGGCACTGGAGGCTGCTCCTTTGCAGCAACGGAGCATCTGTGTTTGTGTGCTTGTTTATGTGCATGTGTGTGCGTGTGTGTGAAAAGTATACAAGTGCTCTTGCACAACCCTATATATCCATATGGGCAGACCCCTCGGCGTGGCTGGGAAAGCACATGTCCCAACACTCTGACATTTCCAAGTAAGCTAGCTGGAAGATTGCAAAAATAGCGTTAACTTGACTTGAAGCCAATTCCCACACTCAGCTCTTTGGAGAAGGCTCTAGGATGGAGTGTGGGAGGCGATAAAGTTTCTTACTGATGAGCGTGTGGGATGACCACATCATCCCATGTGCAGAAAGAAGCAGGACGGGGCGGGAACGGAGGGGAGAGTCCAATTGCAGCATTAATGAAAATAAAACTTTGCAGCATCATTTCTCAGCTGTTACCCTGAATGAAGATGTTGCACCCTAGTTCTGCTGTGGGGTTTGTGTTCTTATTTTTAGCCTTTCTCCTTGGTTCTCCAGTTGGAAATTCATCAGTTGTCAAATATTCAGGGGAGAGGCTTCCCGAAGTCATCTTTAGTAAGGATCAGAAACGGGACATCTGGAAGGAACGGAGGGTTGAAGGGAGAGCTCAGCTACCGACAAGCAGCTTCCTGGCACAGGGAACGGCAGTGCTCAGCAATGGCTGTTGCTTAAATGGTTTTGAGTGACAAATATGTTGGGTCTGACATGTCTGGGGAAATTAAGCAACCCTTCCTAATCCCACTTCTGCTCTGATTTCATGATAGATTAAACACAGACTCTCGCTGTAGGGAGCCACAGGACTCTGGGCAAGTCATGGAACTTCTCAAAGAATCCAAATGTTGATGTCAAATAAAGAGGCGGTTTATATCTGAGACCCCTAAAAACACACGACACCAAAGCCCTTCTTTCCACGTGCAGTTGTGGGTGCTTCCTCTTCTTTGAAACCCAAGTGGAAGCATCCAAGGTTCTCTGGAGATCATGCTTCTCTCAGAAGTGAGTTTAACAGCGAAGATTGTCCCAAATCCTCCTAATCCAAACCAGCTGGAGAGTGCGGGTACCAGAGCCTGGCTCAGTTGCATGGAGAGGCTCCACCTCGAGATGAGCTCTTTTTAATTTCTTCTGAGCACACTAGCTTTGGGCATGGTGCACAGCCCATCTGTTTGGTTTGGTGTTTGCCTGACAGCGTGGGCAGAGCAGCAAGTAAGCAGTCTTAGACATCAGATGTTTGAAATGCTGTACTTTCTCTCTTCCATATGGGGGCCTAGAATCTCTGCGATGGGCCCACATTAAAAAACTCTAAAATCTAAGAACATGAACTTTAGATGTCTCAGTTACCTGCTGCTCTTCCAAAGAGATTTAGCATTGGATTACAATAGAAATGAGGGTTAGGTACCTTAGACTCAATCATCAGTGACATTCTTTCACCTGGGTACCTGAAGAAGGTGCATCAGCATGTGTGGGTCCATGTGTGTGATGTGGGGGCTGCATCATCTGGTGGGTGTATAAACAGCTTGAAGAGCTGACCCCTGCCTCCAACAACCCCATCGCTTTTCTTTGCTTTAAAGGTATCATAATACTTCCTTGAGAAAGATCAATCGTGGTACTCAATGAACTGGAAACAGGTCTTGGTAAAGACTATTGCAGATGAGCCCCTTCCACCGTGAAAGTACAGAGCATTTAGGAATCAGAGGTCTGTGCTCCTGGATGCGCTGGAGCTCGGGGTAACACGGCTGCCCCTGCTCATGCCACGTGGGGCATGCAGGCCCTCACACAGAGATGCCCCAGTCCCATCTGATGGTATGGCAGAATTAGAGACGCTCGTAATCTTTTCCAGGAATCCCTCTCTAACATTTATCCGAAGAAGACAATTTGCCATGTGCCCCGCATTTATGTGGAAAGATGTTCATTTTAATAGTATTTATAAAAATTAAAAATTTAGAGCATCCTAAATGTCAAATAATAGGGAACTATTTAAATGAGCTATGATATAGACAGACAAAGGATACCAAATGGCCATTAAAATTATACTATTCAGGATTATTTCATGATTCTGGAAAACTCTCATGATGGAACATTAAGTGAAGAAAAGCACAAAACTCCCCTAGATTTAGTATGCTTCTAGGAAGCCTCAAAAAAAAAATATCTATGAGAGGAGGGATTGGAAGGGAAGTCATGAACATTTCAAAAGTGATTTCTAGAAGAGATAGAAATATAGTTGACTATCATTTAGTTCTATAAGAAAATTTCCCAAATTTTCTATAATAAACATGCATTAATTTTCTATCTCGATGTATCTGTCCCCAGCAGCTCAGTGCCACTGACTGCAGGACAGAGTATGGAGTTCATTCTAAACTGATCTTTCTGGAGTGGGGCTACAGTGAGGATCCTGCCAAAGCTTTGGCAAGGTGACTGCACACTTGATGTTCAGTGGCCTCAAGACATGCTGGCAGCTGGTATGGTCCAGGCTTGGGATGACAATGGGACACTGGAATTGGGAGACAGGGTCTGAGTTTCGAGGGAAGGACTGCAAAAGGCATAATCTCTCTGACAGTTACCCGCTGCCCGGTGCTCCTGCCTACCAGTTTCGGGGTCACATTGATGTTCACAGGGGTCCAGGAGCCGCCGGGCACAGAGGTCCATGGCCCAGGGCCCACTGGAGTTCTGCTGAGAGAAGAGCACCACTTGGGCAGGGTTCAGCCAATCACTGGCATCCAGCTGGCTGCCCTCCAGCAGGATGAAGCGGCTCCCTGCAGGGAGACAGAGAGGAAGCGCATCTTAGGTGCACATACAATACACACACAGTCACTGAGGCAGGTGAGCCCCAGTGGCCCAAGATCATTCCTCCCACCAGTCCTAGCCCATCATTAGCACCAGAGCAAGGGAGCAGCAGATGGACTGGCCATCACGTGGACTGGTGTGAGGCCAGAGACATTCGGCCTTGAAGCCATATCCCCAGCCCCCAGTATCTTGCCCCATCCCATCTTGCCAGAGTGTTCCTAAGGGATACAGGGACAGAGCAGCTCTGTGCTGGCCATGGCATGGCTCCATCAGACCCAGCCATAGGCACTGGCACTCGTCCAAGGAAAAGGGACCCGCTGCCTGTCTTCACTTGCCATGAAATAGCAGGCCCTCTGACACCTCGAGCAGTCCCCACCTGTTTCCAGCCTTACAGCAACCGCGAGAGCAGACATTAACAAGTCAATTAGGTGCTGTGGGCTTAAATGACTCAGGGACTCTCAGAACCTGTATTATTCCCTCATTATATTGGGGTCCCCCTGGATGGAAGTAAATTATTGCTTCCGAGTTCTCGGCTTATAGCAAGTTACGGCAATTAGGAATTTCTCACCTGGGCAAAGCAAACCAAAGCATGGCTAATCCTTAAACACCTCTAGTACTCTACTGAGCTTTTCCAAAGGCTGAGAGAATCCTGATGTCTAGCTACCTGTAGCCAAGGTAGCTCTGCATCTCTCTACAAAGACAGAGGCTTATTTTAAAACAAACAGAAAGAGAGTGGGTATGAGGACAAAGAAGTGCTCTTCTCAGTTTGTTTTTCAACTTGCTGTCCTAGTTCATCTGTGGGCAATCCAATCTTGTCCTACATCTTCCTGTTCGGGTTTACTGCCCCGCCCCCCACCTGCAGGAATAGGGAACAGTGGCCCTTGGCTTCTCTTTCCTCTCCCAACGGAAAACCTTCCTCTCGGGGGCAGGAGGTCACCTTCACGGCAGAATGAGCTCACCATCAGCAATCAGGTGCTCGGGAACATGCAGCGTGATTTTGACAACGAGAGGGCAACTGACGTGAGAGGAGCACACGAGGCCGATGACGCAGCTGGTGATACTGATCAGGGTCAAGGTGGTCTTATTCACAGGACTCCGGGGAGAACCCACTAAAAGGGAGACAAAAAGAAAACACGGTGGTAAAAATCTTGGTACTGAAAGTCCAACTTGGCTTTTTGCGGTCCCACCTGGGAAACAGGGGAGGAAGTTGGCAAACATAACCCGCAGCAGGTGAGAAATGTCCCCAGCTGCCTGACCTCAGTGAGCTTCATTCTCAGAGACATCGTGTTTTATCAGGGCAGGAGGCAAGTTGGCCAACTGGTGCCCTCAGGGTCAACTGTGACAAGCTGAGTGCAAATCCTTTGCACTTTGCCTGGGCCTGGAGCATCTCTTCTTCTACTTGCCTGGTTGAGCTCCAAGTTCTTGCCCAAGGAGGCAGCCATGAGCTAAGCCCACCTTGCACTTCTGTCGCTGTCCACAGAGGGCGCTCTAGAAGAGGCCCAAACTCCATGGTGCAAAGGGAGGGGCTTCCTCTGCTGGAAGAGCTTGTGCTTTCTCTGTGGGTGACCATTACTACCAGGTGACTTACTATTCCATGCCTGGACTGAGGAAGACAGGGCAACTCTGCTCTGAAGGAGTGGATGGTGTCACACAAGAAAGCTCCCCACATTCCTGCAATCATTGGAGGGCATGGTCATTGCAGGGGAAGAAGAAACACTCCTGGGTGTCACACTCCTGGGACTGGGAAGGAGGGGGTTCGTTTTTGTTTATTTTATGGTTTGGGGTTATTTTTTTATTTTTTTAATTTTTGGTGGGAGGTGGAAAGAATAAAATGGTAGTAAGCCCAGGAGGTATTTTTTATGTGGGGGACAGAATAGATGTGAGCAAGTTGACAAAACATATAGGTCCTTTGCAATTTTCTTCTGTTCTATGTTGATAATTTCTTATTAATAGCAATAAAGCACATCCATTATGGTAGACACTGTGCTGGGTTTCACGCACATTATTTTCTTTTTAATATCTGCTTCCTTACAATACACCTATAAGTCTGCACAGTAACGACCTACTTTATAGAGAAGGAGAGCAAGTCTCTAAGAGATGGACCTCATCACAACAGTTAACACTTAGGAAGAGGTGATTGCCAGGGCTGTACATGGTTCATATCACTGAATGATGGCCAGGTAAATACTATGAGGCAACTCCCATTGCGGAACAGAGAGTCAGAGAGGCTTCAGGGCAAGTCCAGGGCTGAGCATCTATAAAGGCGCGGAGCTGGGATCAAAGCACAGATCCAGCCAAGGCTCCAGCCCACAGGAATGATGTGCTGTTCCTTCTTGGGCTAGGAGGTTCCTGTGTCCCTGCTAGTTGGAGGTATCCTATTCATGCTGGTGTCCTTCCAGAACGGAGTTCATCTCCCCACCCTTACAGATCTCCAGCCCAGCCCAGCTTCAGCAGTCGATCCACATCCAGAACATCCCTCGGCGATAAAACGCGGCACGTCCACACCTGGACTTGCCACCATGTCTCAAGCCCTGTCTGCTCTCACTTCCATTGTCCAGCAAATGGCTGTCAAACCAGCTTGATTTCACAATTCGAAAAAGCCCATCATTTCTAACTCTTGCCTCTTGATCTGAAGCCACCCTCCTGCCAACAATGCTATTAAATACTTCAATTTTCATTTTTGTGTCCCAAATTTCCTCACTTCCATTCTCTTCATCTCTTCCTACCCGCGTCGTCTGTACCAGCATCACGGCAGTAGCCATCCACCTGTCTCTTGCCCGCCCCACCTAATGACCACGCTGTCCCCAGAAGGATCCTTCACTAAGCAGAGCTGAGCAGGGCAGCCCTCTGTAAATGCTCCCAGTGATTCCAGTGAAAGGGCAGGCCCAAGTCCCCCCTGAGTCAAGGCCACGTCCTTCCTGGCCTCTGCTGATCTTCCAGCTTTCTTTCCTAAGCAACTGTACTCAAAGTTTAATTCTAATAAACTATCTGCTGCTCTCAGACTAGACCATCATCCTTTATGTCTCAGTGACTTTACACATATTATTTCCTCCTCCACAGAAGGCCATTTTGTCACCTTGTCATCCCAGTATACACCTACTCTTCAAGTCTCAGCTCAAACAATATCACTCTGTAAACACTTCCCTGAATCCTTCAAGAACAGATTCTCACTCCTTGTTCATCCAGCCCTCGGTGCACCCTGCTGTTACAGCTCTTATCACGCAGCATGGCAGTGTCCTCACTGTTTACAGGCACTGCCATTGCTCTCTGTGACTGCGGTAACTTGCTGACATTCCCCACTCACTCCTGTGTCTGGCCCATCAAGTCAGAATCCAGCATCCCTACCTGGCTTCCTTATTTGCTCACAGAAGCAAGTGCCAACCCAGTCATGTGATGTGTGTGCATGGCTCTTTGGTAGATAATTCGTTCTCTAGCCTCATCCCTACCACCCAGCAGGTTTATGTTTATATCCTACCTAGGGCTACCATATTGAATTTTAATTCCTTGGAAAAACCATGTTCTCTTGTGCCTTCGAGGATCTTCATGTGCTGTCCTCCTCTTCTGAAATGTTCTTACTCTGTACTCTTCTGTTTTAGGAAGTCCAACACAATTTATATATCCCCATTCTAATTATTTCCTTCTTGGTTGCCTCCAACTGCTGCCAGGCAGGATTAACTATTCTCTCTTCTAAGTACTCATTTTGCTTTATTTATACCATTAAATGAAACCTTATCATTGTGCCATGTTTTCATGTTTCTACCACCTATCATAAAGCCTGACCCATAGCAGGTAGGTTATAAAATGTTTTTGCTGGTCTGATTGATGTTTCCAGTCCAATTAAACAAGCACTTACAAGCATGCATTAAAAGCAAAATCCTTTACTAGACACTTCCAGAAAATAATTAGGCGTGTTCCACCCCTAAGATGCTTACAGTCTAGTTAACAGCAATAGACGGTTGATGCAATAAGGAGAGTTTGACATTAAAAAGAAAGAATTTTATGCTGCTAAGGAGTGCATTCTAAATCATCATCATGGATTTTCGTAAATAAGATTTTATGAAAGAAGGACACACCTGTTTGGATGTGGCCTAGATTGGACAGGCTCAGGTTGAGTACCTGCTCTAAAATACATAATGAGGAACAAGGGAGAGGGTGACGCCGTCATCCATTCTCAACTCAGGGAAACTGAGGCTTGCTTTGGGAGCTAAGCTGCCCAAAGCCCCATTGATATATTCAGGTAAATGGTAAGAAACTTAATGCTAATGATGTGAAGCCTACAGAAGCCAGAATTTAGAATTAAAAGCTTTTTCCAGTCTCTGGAAAGAATGCTCCCTGCATGGAGAGATTGAGGAAGGACTGAGCCCAAACATACGTCTTTTGGGGGTGTTGGTTAAATACTGTTGGGAAAATGCTCATGAGCAAGCACAAAGTGATGTCACTCATCCTTCCTTGCATCTTAAGAGGAGTTTGTCCAAGATTTTAAGATGGGGCACCACAGAAACCTGAGGTTGCACAATGGAGAGATCGAACAGCAGCAATAGGGATTTCACAGTGCTTTAGCAGCTGCCCCAAACCCCCACCCTTTAATATAGTTCAATCCTGACAGCAGCCCAATATGTGAGGTATTGTCAACCCACTCTGACCCTCAGAGAAGCTTCACACAGCAAGTGAAGCAGGACGCTCACTAGTGTTTGAGCACACAGCTTCCTCAGAGATGGTGGTGACACCAGCCAAGTCACAGACAGTGGCAGCTGCAGCTGCAGCAGTCACATCTCAAAGTGCTAAACAGCAGCGCCGAGTGGCTGCTTAGAAGGACAGCTCTGTCACTGCCAATGAGAAAGAATTTGCCACCTAAATTCTGCCAGGAAGGAAGAGAGGCCTAAACCTAGACTATGAGAGTCTACTGGGTCGGGAATTAAAGGTCAAAGAAAATTACACATTTTTCAGGCTGTAGGATTCTTCAGCTATCCCCAACCCCTGCCTAGCTCAATCCCCAGGCCAATATGGCTAAGCAAACTAGGGGCACAGGACTGCTGTGGTTTGGATATGGAGTGCCCCGGAGAGATCATGTATTAGCTGATGGCGGGCTGTTCAGAGGTGAGATGATTAGATTTGTAGGAGCTATATCCGAATCTGTGGGTTAATCCACTTGATGCACTGGGCGGTAACAGGTGGGGTGTGGCTGGAGGAGGTGGGTCCCTGGGGGGGTGCCCTTAGGGTTCAGATTCTGTCCCTGGACCCTTTCCCAAGTCCATGAGCAGTCAGTGCTCTGCCACACCCTTTTGTCCTCAGCCTCACCTCTGAACCCAGAGCAGGGGAGCTGACCAACTGTGGACCGAATCCTGCAAAACTGTGAGCCCCAGATAAACTTTTCCTCTCCTGAGCTGTTCTTGTCAGGGATTTGGTCACAGCAATGAGAAGCTAACGCAGGGACTATGCATATTTCCCACATATAACACGATTTATCAACTTTATTTCTTTCCTCTGAACACCAAAATATGACTCCTGAGGCTTCCAGAAGGAATTGAGAGTCTTCTGACCAAGAAATAGCCTTTCAAACAACTTGGAAACTTGTTTGAGAGTGCCATTATCTGGGAGAGATGATTCTCTGAGAATTTCCACTTTGGCTCTTCTTTCTTCCTCAGAAGGAAACACCAGGCCTGCTCCCAGAATTCTTGCTGCATTGACTGGCTTCGGCCCCCTCAGTCCCGCTCAGGCCCCACCTTCCCTCTGCCTGCACCTGCACCGCCCCCCCACCCATCCTTCCTACCTCGACTGCGCCTCCGGCTGCGAGAGGGATCAGTGTAAAAGGTCAGCTGAGGGTCATTTTCTGCCTCTGTGCCAGAATCCCCTTCAGGGTTCAAGAAGGCGGAACCGGCTGAAAGGAAGCACAGGCAAGACAACATTTTCAGTTTTGTCTTCCTGACACCACGTCACTGGGGAAGTTCAACAGAAAAATCGATGAATTTGAGAGCAAGCTGACTGGCAATCTGGAAGAAGTAGCCAGGGGGCTGGGGCTTCCTGATATCCACGACTGTGAAGATGTGGAAAAGTAGTCCTCACTGGAGTCCTACGCCCCAGAAAGAGGCAAAGGGTTTTTAGTTCTTCCTTAAAATGGCATTCTGCTCTATCTTCTCTTTTATAACTTCATTTTTTTCTCATTAAATAGATGGGTGGGCAACTTTCCATATGAACAAATATAGATCTTTATTATCATTTAAAATGACCGTATAGGAAGCTATTGGTCAGTAGACAGATGTGCCAGGTGGTTAACCGATTCCCTGTTGATGGACATTTGAGCTCCTTTTGATTTCTCCCTTGGCCTCTCTTTTACATACCTCTTAGCCCCTCATCCAATTGCTTCCTAAGCATAGGTTCCTGTTGGTGGAAACACTTGGTCTAAAGGTTTGCATATTAATCTTTTTGGGGGAAAGTGACACTTAGCTGACTTTCAGAAGGCTGAGCCAGGGCACATGCACTCGGTCACACATGAGGGTGAAGAGTATCCACAGCCCCGCTCTGCCCACGTGCAGCCAGCTGCCTGCAAGCCCCAGCTCCAGGTGTGGATACCTCTCGCTTTGTTGTTGATCCGCTTTCTCTGGCTACTGGACGTGTGAGAGAGCAGGGTGGCCTGCTGGTGGTTGGAGTCCACGGGGCTCGTCGCAATGATGTTATCTTTGTACTTGTTCATCAGTGACAGCTTGGCATTGTCACTTCCTGTATAGAGAAAAGTTGAGGCAAAAATTTTAGCGACCTGAAGAGCATGAGAGCAAGGAAATCTGCATGAACCAAGTAGATGAGGTTTCACAGAAATGAAATAAGGAAACTGCAAAATGAGAGACTGGCAGAAACTAAAATTCTCCTCTTTGATTTCTAGGGGCTACGGAATTGGGAGGAGTGAAGTAAGAGGATTACAACTGAAAATCCAATTCAACTAATTCTGTATTGATAAGTTCACCGCTTGTCACCCTTTGGTTACAAACTGACTGCAGGGACAGTACAGAATTGCCAAATAATTTGAATTTGTGTGCTTTCCGAAAGAACATGCCCTATCTTTTTTTATCACAGTCTATACCATTCTCTATTTTCTGACCTCCAGATACTGTTGTGTGATCTGTCCGCCCCCTAAAGGCACCTGAGTCTGTAACCCTGAGTACCATAATGGCTACTTGGTGGCCTCAGCATTATGCTAGATGCTGTGGGGAATATAAGAGATGCTGAGGACACCCCTCCCCCATATCAAAGAGTTCTCAGACTTTAAATCTTATAATAAATGGTTATTTTCAGGGTTGGAGATGTAGCTCAGTGGTAAAGCCCTTGCACAAAGTCCTGGGTTTGACCCAATACCTCAAAAATTTAAAAAATATAAAAGGAAATGCTTGTTAATGTAGAATTACCTCTAGATAACAAGCAGAATTTCCATTTTCCTCTATCTGATCTCACTTTCAATCCCCATGGAAAGATTCTGTATCATAAGCAGCATGCAGCATCAAATATGTCTTCCATGAAGATAACTGGGCAGTGCCTTGAAAGATCACTGTCAAGCATTTATCTATGGGGATGTGCTTATTCATAGCATTGTGAAAGAGAAACAGGTGGGCTACTGTAAAAAACAGTCCTTCTCTCTCTCTCTGCATTTTTATTTTTGACCCTGATCTTATATTGGATTAAGTCCAAGTCCTACCAGTGTCTCTGTACATACACAAAGCATCTGAGGTCTGATACCTTGACTACATTCCTTCATTTTCTTTGAAAAAATACATCCTCTGTAGAGACCACAGAAGCATGGACAAGATAATACAACTAAACCACCCCAGGCCAAGTCTTGGGAGTCAGAAAAGAGAACACACAGCACTGTCCCTTCCACTGTATTGGAGAATTAAATTATCTATGCAAATATATGATATTCAAAAAAAAAAATCAAAATATGTTGTTTTTCCTTACTATTACCTTACTTCCCAGAGGGTTGCTCACTACACACTGAACAGGCACTAATTCGTTCCTCTGTTGGATGCAAAGGTACCTCTGCTTCCAGTGCAAGGAGGAAGTGGAAGGGGTCCAATTTACACTGCTCTTCTGGTTTTCCAGATTAGAAAATAGCTCCGGACATCTCAGGAAACAGACTATTTCTGCCCACCCCGGGAAGGGGCATTGGCACATTCCACCTTGTAACACAAGCAGCTGTTGCCAAACAGCTGTTCCTACCCACTCTCGGGCTCCCTGAGACCCAGGACTACACAGCGCCTGCGCTCACCCCCACCTGGTGTGAGGTCCATCCCTGTCTTCTCATTGCAGCCCTGCAGGGAGTCCAGGGTGCGTGTGACCTGGCTGGCGAAGTCCTCCCCTCCGTTCATGCACTCCCTCTGCAGGTGGTGGCGCAGGTCTGTGATGTCGTACTCATAGCCATCCAGGATGGGTGTCTCCCGGATGCTCAGCGTGCCGCTGGAGTTGTGGCCCTGCACGCGGGCATTGCGCAGACTCTCCCGCCCGTGGCCCCCGATCAGCACCGAGGGGATGTAATGGATCTCGTTGGCCGCCTCCGCGCTGGCACTCTTCTGCGGCTGGGGGACCCGGCGGCGTTTGCACCAGCGCCTCCGGGTGTACAGGATCATCACCAGACACAAGATGGACAGCAGCAGAGCGATCATGCCTCCCTGGGAAGAGAGGACAAGGCATGGATGCGGGAAGACGGGTGGGCTCTCTCCACTAAGAGCCCTTGCTCCTTCTGCTATAGGCATTCATCACTCACTCGCTGGCACTTTCAGCATCACTCAGCAACAAAAGGACAGTCTGCTGTGACCAGTGTCCAACATGAGAGGATTGGAGCTGTTGTGGCCAGTGTATCATTTCAAGGGATCTGGTTGCTTTTGGCTTAGCAAACAATTAGAAGAGAAAAACTCTTTGGAGCTGTGTGTGTGAGAGGTTCTAGCAGCAGAAGGTGAGAGGGAGATTTTTTTCCTTAAGGCCAATCTGCAATATGTATACTGGTTTAAGGCCCTTTTTTATTTTAGCAGTATGGGGTGGTATCTAGTTTCCTGTCTCATATTGAACAATCCATCCCAGGTGGGTTCTAACTCTGGATCCACAGATCAATGAGCCCTATAAATCCTAAACCTCAGCTTCCTCATCAGTAGTGTGGAGGAGATGCCACTTCACCACCCAGGGTGGTTGCAAGAATTAGGTTTGGTAACTATGCAAAGTGCCTGACACAATACATCACAAACAATCAAGGCTGTTCTCAGCATCACCTGAAATGTCTCGGGCTGAATGACTGGCCCAGCAGGGAAAACTGCTGGCAAGTCCAGAGGGAAATTTACATCCCTCAGGAACTTGCTGCCAGCATGGGGAGAAATCACACCATCTGAATGTGACTTTTGGACAACTTCTTTTGACTAATTACACTGTCCTGAGTGATGCTCCCCATTCCTGCCCCTGCTAAGGGAAGGGACTGAGACCCACATCCTGGAGTCGGGCTGGCAGAGGACTTTCCTTCTGAGCCTGTTGGTGCTCAAAGGTCACCACCTTGGAAGCCATTCCTTACAAGTCGGTATGTCACGCAGTTGTCTGTCAGAGGCAAAGACATAGTACTCAGTGAGATTGAGCACCTTGCCTTGACATCCACCTGGGGCAGGTTCGAGGAGGGTCTTCCAGGCCTGTTCTTGCACAGAGCACAGCAGGTGTAAATCTTCCTGTGCACAATCTGTATTCACCCCCTTTGTGTTGGTCAATATCCCTTCAAACCTATTTCATTAGACCAGGGTGTGCCAAACGGTTCTCCTCTCAACCTTGGGCTTCAATCACTGCCACCCTGTTGTGCAGGGTAGAGATGAAAATCCCCTATTAATTCCCAGAGGCCCACCCACACAAGGATGGGTCAGGAGTACTCCCCCAAACACATTAAAGGAGGCCTTTCCAGTCTTATAATAATTATATTTTGGATTTATAAAGTTCCTTTCCCAGTAAATCTTCCTGTTTAACCTCTCTCTCCCATCATCACTGCGAGCAAAGGGACACACACACACACACACACACAGAGCCACTTTCAAACAGGCTTCACAGAGGAGCAGAGACTCAAGCCAACAGAGTCAGCTGCTGAGAGACAGGCCATATCAGGTGGCTTGTTGGGGCAGATATGACCTCCTATTTTCCAAATCTGTCTTTTATCTGGAGGCTCTTTCCTCCTGGTGCACTCTCTCATGCAAATACAGAAAAAGAGGAAATATGTTCAGCTAAATTGGGTGGCAGTGCAAAGACAAGTACTGAGGTCCACGCTAACTGCCACCTGTCCTGCCATCCATCCTGGACTCCCTGCAGACATACAGAGCACCCTGGGTCCCTGCAGAACCCTGACTTAAAGACACAGCACCTCAGTGCTGCCTAACCAAGCCCTGCCCAATCCAGTGACCATGACCAAACCGGTGGTTTTCAGCAGAACCTTTATCTCAGAATCAGATCCACTTTCCTTTCCCTCACCCTAAATTGAAACTGTGACAATACGTAATTAAGCCACAAGGAAAGAATAACTTCCCAACTGAAAGAAGTTGTCAGACATTAAATTAGGCTACTGAAAGCCAGAGGTAATTTTATTCTCTAAAGAGCTATAAGGGCAGCATAAACATCAATCTCCAAGGAATGGCTTAAACACCACGTTTCTGGTTCACATAGGGGTTCAGGGAACCCCTTGTACTCTTCCTGTCTACAAGCTCCTTTCAGAGGTCACAATAAAGTTATGATGGGATCCAGGCCAGAGCTTCTTTCCTACTAAAACACAATAATGAAACAAGAATACCTGTCTGTAACTGGGCATTTCCTGTGTATCAGATATTTGTCCAAAATGCTCTGCACTTTCATCTCTAAGAGGTAGTATCAATTTTCCCCATTTTCCATTTGAAAAGGCTGAGGCAAAGAGGTGAAATAATTTGCCCGAAGTCACACAGCAAATGGCTAGTGGGTCTGGAAAGGAGCACAGTGACTCATTTCAGAGCCTACATTCTTAACCACTAGGTGCAGTTGCGCTGAATGGACTCTGTTGTCAGGAATCCTGTACATCATGGTATTTACTTCAAAAAACAGAAGAGGAGGGAGTAGGAGAGAGTGGATGATTTCACCCCTTCTATCCTCTCTCAAAGGAAAAAGAGAAACTAGTCAAAATGCACACTGGGTCAAAAGGGAGTCCATCATAAACAGAGGGCCTTCTACCGAGCACTCACTAAGTATCCAAATCCAAGGCCAGTTTATAGTTTAACAAGGACCCTGGCATCCCATATTCTCCACACTAGAGCAAGACGATGTGCATCACACATCACTACATGCCCAGAAGACACTATTAGGCCCTCAATTTAGCTGAATTTTGACCAAGAAATGCATGCACTCTTCAGCTAAGATACCCTCTGAAAATCCTTTTCTGAGGCAGAAACCAAGGCTCAGAGAAACCCCAGCTAGATGGTGTGGAAGCCGTGCTCACCAGCCTCCCTCACCACTCTGCCATATTGTTAGGGTTATCACATTTCCCTTTACCACGTGTGGAGCTCAGATACTCAGTTAAAATGTCTACGGTTTACTGTTGAAAAAAATCCTAAGTAATAGGAAGCTGGAATACAGAGTTGGTTCAGCAAAGTGGTTGCATTTAGATTCTCTAATCTTGCTTTAGTGAAATGTGTCCTCTGCTGAGAGCCCAGGACTCCTGACCACCAGCTACCAGTAAGGAGCTCTAGCCTATCGGTGGAACTCAGCCCAGGCATATGGAAATGAATTCTCAGCTACTCAAGTAGTACTATCTGGTTTCTCTCCTATGACCCAAATTGGTGACAGGTGTCACAACAGTTTGCAATGACTTATTAATTGTGGTTTATTATATAAATAATAATATGCATACCATAACATTATCTAATATTAATATGCAGCATAATTTAGTGAAAATATTTTGTAATAATCATTTATGATATCACCATACAAATTCATCTGAAGTACTTACTTGCTCTACCCAGATAGAAAACACAAATATGTAGGTCTTTGCCTGTGTCAGTTAAAGGCATGGGTCCATCCCCTCAATAATGGTCCTTGTTCATAGAGGACTTGGAAAAATCTAGTGTTCTTTTAATTATTATTATATCCCTGTGATATACCATAGTTCTTTGTCATATTCCTTATTTTTAACTCTTCTACTTCCATAGATTTTAAGCAGTTTCAAGGAAAGCCACAGATGTCCTAGGTATTTCTTTTCAAAGAATCTAATGAAACAAAGATGTAGCTGATGAAAACGGAAAGAGCTGTATGTAGGTCAAGGACTGTACCTGGGACCTTCCTAATAACCAAGTCAAAAAGAGAAAGGCGAAATACACACATCTGTTCATATGACATGAGAAAGGCTTGGGGGAGGAAGAAACTTCCCCTGGCATCAGAGTCCAAAGAGACTTCTGCCAGAGTCCACCCAGGACAAGGCTATCCAACCTGGGCAGCAGCAGCACACCAAGCCCCAGGGAGTGGGTGGGGAATTCTCAGCCTGCCCACACCTCGCTCAGTGTTTCTGGATCACTCTTGCTGTGTTCAGGGTTATTCTTTATTATTTGTGTTAACTTCAAATTTTACGGCACTGCAAAATAAAACATTAGGGTACATCTGGATTCAGATAACAAGCTGCAAACCTCCAAGATTAAGAAAAAAAAAACACTGATGGCAAGATATAGAACTGTTTTGCTTCTTATTCATCTTTGCATGAGTTTCTGATTATTCTATTGATTTTTCTCAAGACTGTTAACATTTTGTAACTAGAAGTGCATTTGGGGTATATGAGAGCTCCACATCTATTAACAAGTTTCTTGCCCCCAAAAAAGCAGCATTTTAAAATATATTTTTTCTTTAAAAATCAATAAATCATTTCAACTGGCTTTAATAGAGATCAGACAAATAAAATCAGCTTTTATTTTATTAGGGAATTGACATTTTCGGCTCTTACCTGAGAGAGTAATATGAGCTTTGTCAGACCCTTTGTAGATTTTGGAATTTTTATGTAACAATGTTTTCTATAACACTGATGGTAGTTGCCCAGGGATGGAAAACTCTGGCCGGATTTCCCTTTTCTGTTCGTCCCAGTTAGTGGACCCAATTACAAGACTGCCTCGTGTTCACCTACACATTCACCCAGGTCCCAGGTCATGTCTCTCCTACTCATTCTTCAGCGTCACACAGCCTCGGCCAACTCCCCTGGTCTCGCTGCACTGTCTGCAGATCCTTCCACACCACAAAACACACGTACCCCTACCTTTGATTTGCTCGTCAATCGCATCTATTAGACTGTAGACTTCGGCAAGCTTCATGTCTGACAAATCTCTTACAGCTCCAGGGTCAATCCTGGTCCCTCACATAAAGCAGACGGTCAATGGTTGTTTGTGGAAGGAAGGAAGGAGGAAGGAAGGAGGGCAGGAGGGGGGAATTCCTCACCTCTGAGTACATTTCAGTAAGGACGCCTTCTGTGTGCCTGCAAGCTAAGTCCTCTGCTTAGGTGAGTCATTCTTACAATTCATTACTAAGTTCTTCCACAAGTGTTTACGGATACCGGCTTTAGAGAGGCATTTTTCTAGTGGTCACTGTTATGGAGATGCTGATTATTACAGGAATGGAGGCTGATCTCCTGGTGTCTACATTCTAAATAGAGAACATAAGCCACAAAACGTGTTTTTTAAGGGGAAATTCAGGCACAAAAGGAAGACAAAAATGCACAACAGATGCTAGAAATAATTGTGGCTCCTCTTCTTATAACAAAAGAAATTGCAATGGGAGAAGACACCCTGGACTAGAGGTGAACCTCTGGGTAACACCCCCGGGCAGCGCACTCCTCCCCAATCAGTGTGACATGAACAATAAGTCCTAGAATAAAAGAATCTGGATTTATCAAATGCCACCAAAGTTTAGGAAGTCACCTGGGCTTGTGAACCCTTGGCAGAAAAATGGGAAAGCTGAGATTTTGTTTCCAGTTGCCATCTGTCAAGAGGCTGCAGCCAATCAATCAGCTCACATTTCAAAGCTTAACTTCACCCTAGGAGTAACTGGAAGAGCGAATCCAAGACATAATTAATTATCCCTCAAGGCAACTGGACAGACTGAATTCAAATTATATTCCTAAAAGAATTAAGTGGTGGTTAAAAAAAAAAAGTAAGAATCAAATAGACAAGTTTG
Source organism: Marmota flaviventris (assembly GCF_047511675.1). Taxonomy (NCBI): domain Eukaryota; kingdom Metazoa; phylum Chordata; class Mammalia; order Rodentia; family Sciuridae; genus Marmota; species Marmota flaviventris. The sequence continues at coordinate 100,023,807 of NC_092509.1, read as the reverse complement.
GTGGCTCTTGTTTCCTGTTTTTCCTTAACAATGCCCGAAGGTCCAAAACCCTCTCTCCTAGGTGACAAAAATCACTTATATCCATTTCTGGCTTTTATAGAGGCAGACAAGGAGGAAAAACACTGTAAGCCATATGACAGTTCTGGACATACTCTAGACAAAAAAATTGGATGAAGTAGATGGGTAGACACTGTCTTGAAGACCCGTCTGATCCTGCGATTCTATGAGCCCACTGGAAAAACTAGACCCAAATTACTAATAACATGAAGGTCTCCAACAAAAGAAGAGGGCTAACAAGCAACTTTGTGCAAACTGCAAAGCCTCTCTGAACCCCACCAAGGCCTTCATCTGTAGCACAAGGTGACTGAGAGAAACACAGTGCTTTTTCAACTTGAAAAATGTCTTGATTATAGCATTTGATCTCTGCCAAGCTGGAAATAGCTCTATACCAGTAAACTAAGGGTACAGATGTTGCCCATGAGTTCTTCCTGCCCAGTAAATCAGAAACCACAAACCAAGGACATAACGGAGCTGAATCCTTCAGAGGTAGGCCACCAACTCTATTTAGCCAGTGGAGCCTCTGATAAGCAGACCCCCCCCCCCTTTCCTAATGGTATAGTAAGGTCTTTGAATAATCAAAATTGTGGTAATGCATTCTTGACATTGAGGATTCCTTTACTGCCAGAGGGAGTCACCCAAACTAGAGAGAAAAGCCCTTGGTTATCTCCTCTGTCAAATCCTCTCCTGTGGGTGGCTGGTGAGTAGAAATACATTATCCCCTGCCCATCTCCCTCCCAAGTGGAAGTCAAGTGAAACACTTTAAGCATATTAAGTAGTGAGTTCAATTTATAAATTATTAGGAACATTACCTTCTCTTGGGGGCTTTCTGGGTCTTTAATCGTGTGGAAAGGCTTTCCAGTTGCCATGGGCCACCATGTTAATTAAGAGGCCTCAATGCATCCTCTGGGGCTTCGGGGTGAATTGCACATCCCATCAGTGGGGAAAAGCTGCCTTGGCTGGCTGGGTTCTCCATGGGGCTGCTCCTCCTGTAGCCTCCAGACCTACAGGATATCTTCCCACCAACCTTACTCCAAGTGCCCAGGCTCAAGGAAGAAATGGGATATTCCCTAAGATCCTCTCTCATTAAAATGCCATTTGCTGGGGAAAGTTCAGGAACAGGCACCCTTCCATGAACAAGAGACAAACTCTGAGACAAACAGCTCTCCAGGCAGGCAGGTGGATACATGAGGGCCCTTCCCACCTACCAAGGCCTTGAGCACATTCTTCTCAGAAGGAAACTCAGCTTTATAGCAACTCACTTACTTAATTCATTTGTTCATTTTATTTTGCTTTGCTTTTCCTAGGTCTAAAAGTTTAATACTGTTAGCTCTGATCACCAGCTTTCTCCTTTAATCTGGGAAGTTTGTCTTCAATTCCTTTGTGAGACTCAGGGCTTCATCTAATGAGAGCCTGGAGCCCTACAGGGACAGGGACTGGAAGCTAGTGTGCCGGAGTCAGCCTGGGCTATTTCAGTTGTCCTCCTTCAGATTCTTTTCTTGGAGTGCTTTTTCGGTTCTTGAGATTTTTCTTCCCTCAGACCCTTGACTTTGCTGTCCCAAAGAAAACACAAGGGAATGCATGTGTTCATAAGCTGCTGAGAGTCCTCCTTGGTAACTTCCCTTACCTGTCATTTGCCTTAACGAGACTGCTAAGGCTGAGTGATACTGAACATAGCAGGGTGACAGAGAGACAGCTCACCATGAGCTGGGTGTCCTGGTCTTGGGCTACCCTAGTGGATGCTCCCATTCCAAAGACTGACCTAGATCTCTGAAGACCAGGAAAGCAATGAGAAATAGGCTAACAGAGCAGAGCTGAGGTCCTTTGGTTCCTCTAGAAGTAGATCTAATGCTTTTCTGAGAGATGGTGCTACCTGGTCAGACATGGTGGAGGGGACCTCAATGAGTGCCATGCATTAAGCGGCTAGCCTCACATATGCCCCATGCGTGTCTCTCTGTGTGTGCTTGCACATGCACAAATGTGTGTAGTATGCATGGCAGGCAGGCAGGGAGATAAAAAGGGTCCACACAGAAGCAAAGACACTCCAGGTCGCTGTCTCAGCAACCCATGGGCAGAGCTGCGTGAAACAGACTCCCCCCAGGCTGTGTGCACGAGCCCTTCACAACTTCACAAGCCAAGCATGACGCCAATAAATAAATACCTCCAGCTGGATGGTGCCCAGTGCCTTTTCTTGGCCATGTTCCTTTCCTCTCTCCTCTTTGTTTTTATGCAGTAGGTGATCTTGATGAAATAAAATAATGACAATAATCTGCTCCATTAGGACCAAACATTAAGGGAATTATTGAACAAGTAGTAGGAGAGGCAGCAGGCACAGGGTATGCTAATGACCGTTCGACTCTGCCTCTCTTTCTCTCTAAGCAAACGGAGTTGTAAATCCCTCTTCCTCACATCTTCCCAGAAGCCAGTCAGCCAACTCAAGGGAAGGAGAGGAGGTCTCCGGAACTCATAGCTCTGTGGGCACCAGCTGGGGCTGAGCAAATAAAAATCAACAACATTAAGAACTAGTCAATGAGGCCAGACTTCATGCGAGGCACATGTTGGGGTTCCAATGACTTCAGATGAAAACGGCCTGGAACACAGTTAGTTGGGAATAGAAGGGAGAGATCTAATGTCAAGATCTCTCTGAATTCGGTACATATTCATCAGTATCACTTTGTGAACCAGGAAAGCTTTAGCCAATCTGCTTCCTCTCCAGCTAGAGACGGATCCAGAAAGCTGTGCTATTTAGAATTAGCTGCTGGGCATTGGTGGAAGGCCTATCCCATGGGGATGGCCTTGCTCTTAATCTTATTCAACACATGGAACTGTAACTTGGTTATTGTGATCACTGGGAGGTCGGGAGTGCCAGAGCCTCTCATGTACTCAGGGACCCTGGTCCTGTTCTCTCTTACAGTGGCACTCCAAAGGCAGAGTCCTTATCCTGGGAGGAATGCATGGTCTACATAGTTGATGGTGTGCTCTGTGAAGATCTCCAAGGACATAAACCACTACGGAAGGACTACAGCCATCCCACTCCATGTATCTAGCTTCCCTCTGAATTCCTGCCCTGGTTCATTCCACTCACGCACCACATTCCTCCTACAGCATTGGTATAGTGGAAAAGGAAAACTAATAAGAACTACTGTTGCCAGGCGCAGTGGCGCACACCTGTAAATCCCAGCAGCTCAAGAGGCTGAGATAGGAGAATCTCGAGTTCAAAGCCAGCCTCAGCAATGGAGAGGTGCTTAGCAGCTCAGTGAGACCCTGTCTCTAAATAAAATACAAAATGGGGCTGGGGGTGTGGCTCAGTGCTGAGTGTCCCTGAGTTCAATCCCTAGTACCAAAAAACCAAACAACAAAAAACTACTGTTTAAGTGCTAGCTAGGTACTGGATACATCACCTAGCAGATTACAGTCATTACTTCATTTAGTACTACCAATAAACATAATAGTAGAAATTACCATTTTCATTTTTAAAAGAGAAAACAGAAGGTCAGAGGAGCTGGAAGAACTGCACATATTTACATACAGGCATGAGGTCAAACCAAGATTCAACCACTAGTCTTAGTAATGTGGTTTCAGGACCTTGTAGGATAGGAAGGGACCCATCATTGTAATCTGGGCTCCAGTCACCCATCTTTCCATCTTCTCTACTTAAACTCTGGACTGCCTTGCTTCTACACCTAACCTTAGGCCAGTGGGGACAAACGTCTACACTTAGTACTGTCTGTACTGCCTGCCTCAGTGCCCTTAGTCCTCTTCACATAAGCTTGATCACTGGGTCAGCTAAATGCATGACTTCCAGCAATAATTTAATTGTGCTCAAAGTGGCCATACTTTCAGGCTGTCATTTTGACCAAGGCAGGGAATATCCATGCAGATAGCAGTTCTTGGGGAGATGTTTTCTAAAGTGAACTCAACTGTCTTCAGGATATGAGGATGCAGAGGCTCAGCCATTTCCTAGAATGCAGTCAGCTGGGCATCCTACAGATCTGGGTCTCTGTTGTCACTAAGCCCTTGTTCTGCGATCGGAGACCTAAGAGGAATACGAGATGGTTTCTACAATATAACAACACATATAGAAGACAGACGGGGGAGAAAATGTCATACTTGAATGCTTTCAAGGAAACTAGAAACCATATTACAGTCTGGTCACTCAAAAATGTCTGGCCAATAGGTTTGGAGAAGATAGAAAAAATGCTGTGGTGACAGTTTGCTTTAGGACCCAAAGTGTGACAACGGTCACTCCCAATTCACATCATTCAAAACTGCCCAAACACAAAGGCAAACATATATTCTTTCTGCCCACAGAGCTCCTCCAACTGGTAACTTGATTTGACTCACAACGCTCAACATTTCAATCATGAACTCCAAAGTCTAACCTAAACCCAGGAGTACAGTGGACATCTGCAGTCACGTCCCTTGTGTCACCCCAGCTGTGATTCAACCGTGACATAATAGAATGAAGAGCTGTAGCAAGGGGACCTAAGGGGGAACTGAGGGCACAGGGGAGATGCTGACGTACACACGACAGAGCCTCAAATGCCAAAGTGCCTTCCAAGCCCAGGCTCCTTGCCAACTCGCCCTGCCTAGCATCCAGCAAGAGGCAGAGCGGAGACTGGTCATCAAGAGGCTTCTCCTGGGTCACACTACGTGCTGTTACATCTCCTTAAAAATTATTAAATTCAGCTTCTCTCTGGAACTAATCAAGCACAGACTCCAGAGAAGAGGCTGGTTTATGAAGGCAGTTTCAGAGTGAGAGCCCAGAGTCCTCATTAGTGCAGGCTTCGTTAAGCCACCAGCTCCAACGTCAGCAGCATATTGTGTTCAGCTAATTATATATTTTTTTTCCTGGCAAAGCCATTGTGCAAATCTTCAAATCCTTTCCTATCGTTAATTAAAAAAATAAATAAATACAACAAAATCCAACTGCCCTGCCTCCTCTCTCCCTGGGACCACTCACCCATGCCACATGCCATCAGCTCCGATCTTCTGGTTTTCCAACCTTCCTTTATCGTATCTGGGTTTTGGGGGCGCAGTGATGAAGTGAGGCAGACAGCCTTCCTTCACATAAGCTCAAGTTCTTCTCTAGCTGACCACGGCTCACTTTGTTCCCAGCTGGATGCTATTATATACACCAGGACCTTGGCCTCGGCCTTCGTGCTCACCAGCCAAAGATGGGCCAGGGCAGAGGGAACCTGGAAGAGGAACCCCAGTTCTTTCCACCTGCCATGGAAAGTAACCAAAGGCTCAACTCTGCTATTGTTGGTCCAATTTTAACTTACTGATCAGTGGCTCAATCATACAGAGTGAATCCCTGGGTCACTCTGATCCAGCGAGACATCCACATGATACAAAAGCAGTCAGAGGCTCTTGCTTCCAAGGCAACTGACTAGGCAGACATCGTCTGCCTGGCCAATAATTCTAAACCTGGGAGGGCATGTTTTCCTGATCCCATGAGGGCCATTCCCAGCCAACCTGCAGTATCATTAGGAATTAATTCACATTGCAGTATTCAGGAAGTTTTATTTTTATATTTTTTAATGTTTGTGATTTTTTTCCCTATTCTTACACATTCTGTTAAGGAGAGAGAGAAAGAAAGAGATAGAGACAGAGTGGTAGAGAGAGACAGGAACAGAGAGAACAGGTATCTGCTATAGAACGAATGTGCCCATTTCTGAAACGTTGTTCTTTCCCTGCCCTGACCCTTCCTTCCTCGCCATCCTAAGCTCTTCCCACTCTTTTAAGTCCCAGCACACCTCCCTTTCCTTCCTGAAACCTACTTTGATTACTTCAAAGTAGAAGTACAGACAGGTTGATTTCTTCCAACTCCTAAAGCAGGTATTTCCTAATTAATACTCAATCCCTAATTCTGATGTTCCCATATGGTAGCTCTGATTAGTCTTGCAGGCAGAGACCTTCATAAGACCTTCTCCAGCCCCTACCTCAGCAGAGTGCCCAGTTCAGGGCTGACCCTCAGTAACATAGCACTGCTTGAAGAATCACGGGGTGGCACATGGCCCTGGCTCCGCAATGCAGGTGAAGTAAATAGCATTACTGTTGCACCGTGTGCCAGCTCACACCCAGGGACCCCATCTGGGAGTCTGTCTTCATGTTCCTTGGTTGGCTCTGAGGGACACTGGGCTGGCTCTGAGGGACACAGCCATGACTGCAGAGGCCTCCTGGGAAAAAGCCAGCTGCAGGAGGGTGCTAGCTTCCTCACTCACAAGGATGCCCAAATGGCAGGTGCAATGGCAGGTGCACCCTACAGATGCAACGTGCAGAGAATGCAGCTGCTATTCAGGAAGTGCCATGTCCTGGCTTTACTCAAAGCCACCCTAGCTCCTACTCTTTGGTGCCATTAGCAAGCAGTTGTGAGATGGCTCAGGGCTCAATTACCTAGTAAAATTAACTGACCCCCACTGGATCTAACTGTTCCTGCTCTATCCAAGGAGCTCTGTATGAATAGAGTCTCATCACCAGAGGTCAAAGAAATTTGTCATCAAATTTTTAAATGTCTACTTAGCACTTAATTATAGGCAGAGTTGTACATGTTTTACAAAGTGAATGGTGTAAAAAAGGCCCCTTTTCTTAGGAACTAAAGCTCTAAATCTCATTTGAATTAATCTATGCATGATATGTATTAATTTATACTTACTTATGCTAGTATTTCTGTTTCTGCAGAGCAACTGCGATAACATGGAAAAGTCCTCACCAACTCCATTCTGTAATTGGGGGAAGTCAGCTCGGCTTTCAGGAGGACCAAAGGCTGTCAGCTTTCCCTGCCTCCTCACCATGACAGATGAGAGCTACAAACTGGGTGGACCCCACGGCCACCCTGAGGTTCAATGTACTCCAGCACCTGCTGTAACTCCAGCTTTTACTCTCTCAGTGGAGAAAGCACATGCGAATGCAAGTCAAGTGCAAATGACCTTCTTAGAGGTCATTTATAACTCAAGCTTCACTCTAACAGGAAAAAGGAAACCCGTACAAATTTTAGCACTTTGCCTATTGTTAGAATCAAACACACTTGTCACATCTTAACAATTGATGGGGACATACCAGGTATCATGACTCTACCTGCAAACTGCAGAAGTGTGAAAGTGGCTACTGAGGACAGGAAAACAAGGCACTGTCGGATTTGTCCAAAGGCCGGGCCAGGAGGAGCCCTGCACACTACTTCATACCACACGTCTCAGCCCTCCACCTAACCTCCACCTACACCAGGCCTCAGAATACTCAAGACGGAGTCTCTGGAAATCTTTCACAGGGATTTTGCTCATGATCAATCAAAAAAAATCATCATAACTATTATATAAATTAGTTATTCATATTATTAGCTATACTTTAAAATTATACTTATTCATACAATAATATTACACATATGTATGTATGTATGTGTGTATATAATATTGGAGGCGAGATGGCCTTGTGACCCACCTACTTCTGGTGTGAGTGACAGTCTTCCCCTAAGGTGTGAATAAGTGAAAGGAGAAAGAGAAGTGAGGAAACGGAGTCACAGCCACCAGAGATGTGACCAGAAGGGTTGAGCTACAGAGGAAATGCACCGACTGAACCCGCCCCTGTCCCAGCAGTGCCACTTATCAAGATGTCACTTAGCCATTCAGCCTCATCCAGTTCTGTATCTGGTCAGACTTGCTCAGCCTTCCTCCAAGGGTTGTTCGTTCATTCCCAAAGTCCCTTTTGGCCTCTCAACAAAAGGCCAGGCCCTCCCCTAGGATACAGAGACATGCAACCCTCTCCACTGCCCACGCCCTCAGAGGAGCTGTGCATAAGCACAGATAAGGACAGTGAAGACACAGGCAGCAGCGATTGCACAGCCCCACCCACCCCTAAGCCAGCCCAGAGGACAGGTGGCAGGAAGGGCCTCCTAGAGGGAGTCATGGGGCAGAGCTGAATCTAAAGCAGAATAGGAAGAGGTCCTTTCACTCACAGCAAAGGAAAGACGTTCTAAGCTCCAGAAGTTCAAAACACAGCAGGGGAGGCCCAGGAGTTAGGATGGAGCTGAGGCAGGGTGGCTAGAATAGACAGTGGGAGGAGAGTGTGGAGGAGATGAGGCTCTGGCCAAGGGAGAGTGGACATCTTGGAATTCAGCCTCTGGGTAGAGGGTCTTCACCAGGTAGGGGACACAGGCCAGGCTGTGTTTATTAGGAAAATCCCAGTGATAATGAGAGAGAAGTTTGGAAAAGAAGTCAGGAGACAGAGGGAACAGGGGAGATACCTGGCCTCAGTCCAGGGACAGGGGTCTGCCCCAGCAGGAGCAGCAGAGAGGGAAAGAAGTGTGGAAAACACGGTGAGCAGAGAGAGCTTGGTGAAAGGAGGGCACAGGAGGAGGATCTCACAGCCAGGGTGGGCACAGGGCTGGGAGGCAGAGGGTGCACAAGGGGAATCCCGGGTAATAAGAATGGATAGTAGAATGAAACAGACATTATTATTTTTACTGTGTGTACATACGGGACTGCATGACCAATATGATTCTGCAACCTGTACACTCAGAAAAATGAGAAATTATATCCCATCTGATTCAAATGTATGATATGTCAAGGTCATTGTACTGACATTTGTAACTAATTAAAACAAATAAAAAATTTTAAAAAATAAATTAAAAAAAAAAAAAAAGAATGAACAGGAAGACTGAGACCTCTCTGTCCCCAACCAACGAAAACACATTATTTGTGCCGAAGGTTTTCCGGGGTCTTTCCCCCTGACTGTTCTTTCTCTGGAGCCCTGGAAGGGTCTCAGGGGGGAAGGCAGTGTTTCATGCAGGTACTTGTGGAAATTTCTGAATGCAAAAGCGGAGCTTGGGAGGTGCGTGCCCTGCCGTGCAGGAGGTGTTGTCCCTTTCAAATCCAATTTTTTTTTTCATTTGATAAAATCAGGCAAAAATGAACCTCAGAACCAAGTTTGATCAAAGAAGCAAAGACACTTGCTAAGAAAGGTCAGTGGTCAGAGAGGAGAAAGGGAGTGAGGAAGAGGAAGGGACACTGAGTCTCCAGTGCCTCAGGGAGGAGCCTCCCATTCTGAAGGAACCATGGGACTGACCCCGGCCTCCTCCCGAGGCTGTGCTGAGAACTGTGAGGCCCACCTGGGAGGAGGTCACAGGGGCGCCCTGCAGCCCCCAGCCCTGTTACTCAGCAAGGAGCAGCCCAGGCCTGTAGGACTTTCCCTTCTAAAGCAGCTATTTCCCCCTCCTAGAAGAGGGCCCAGGCAGCTGAAGCCACTAGGTTCATGAGAAAGAAGCAGAAAAACACTGACTGGGAAGCTGGCCAGCACCCACTCTGCCTCCGGCTTCACTCAAGTCACTCTGGGCAGAAGATAAATGTCCTCTTCTTAAAGGACTCAAAGTCCTCCAGAGGAGACTCTGGGAGATTCCCCCTAATCGAAACCCCCAAAGCTGGAAGTCGGAGACCACTCTCTCAGCCTGCTCCTCGTGTGGTCTTGGAGCCACTCCACCCTGCCAGCAAAGGTGGGGGACCTGGAGGAGCAGAGCTTCCAGCCCTGGGCAAGCCGTTCAGCAGCCGGGCAGCTGCAGAGAGGCCCCAAGTGAAGAGCTGTCAGCCACCAAGCCCCTTCCAAAGGACCAGCCAGAGGCCCCCCATGGAAAGTGACAGCCCCCGACCAGATGGAAGTTCTTCAGTTCCCCCTGCAGCCACACAAGCCCAGCACATCTCCACAGACCGTCATCTCATGTCCATAAATGGAAGGAAGGAGAGCAGAGCTGCTGCAGGGAACGGAAGAAAGTTTTCTCCACACGTTAATTTCCAGAGTGTCAGACAGGGTCTAATGTCCCATATGTCCCTCACTGCCATGATCCGAGAAGGTAGCAGCCCAAGGGGACTCTCAAGGTCATCCAACCTGGGATTCGGGGGCAGAGGACATAACCCATCTATGCTGTCCTGGTATGTGGCACACCAATTGCTGGCAAAGGGTTGGACATTTTTATTTATCATTAATTTTTATAAAAGATTAGCTTTCTCAGTATGAATTGAAATAATTAACCACAATATCAAAGCCATAATTTTCATCTCAGATAAGATGGAAATGAGTTCAAGCTGGAATAGTCAGTCGATTTAAATAAAAAATATCCAGAAAATGCTAAATACAAATTGTATTAAAATGTTGTCCCCAAACAACAACAAAGAAACACGAATCCCTAAAGTTTGGAGAACAGTTATCTCAGTGGAGCCTGACATTTTCAGATCAGAAAACAGATTCAGGAAGATCAAGATGAAGTCTCACCAACTTCTGCGGCGGAAAGACTGCGATCAACGGCTCCTGACTTGGATCTGGGTGCTGCCACTGGACCTCAGGTGACCTCAGGCTGCTCGTCTCCCAGGCCTAGCTCTAGTCACTGCTGAGGAGTAACAGGTTTGATGAAGTCTCTCTGAATATCCTGGGTCTAGGCCGGGACCACACTGCTGCAGAAATACTCTGTAAGCAGAGTCTCAGCTGGGACCTGTTGGTATTGCCCTGTCCCCAACCCAGAGGGAATCCAAGGACATTGATCATGACTTGGAGAGGCCAGGGCCTCAGATGCTGGGCTCTAAGACACAGCACTGGGGAGAAAAGGGCTAGGATCAACACACAGCTGAAAGCCCAGGGATGGCAACTTGGGTGTGTGTGCTCCAAGACATTTAGAGAATGAGAGGGAGGCTTTGACCTCACTGTTGGGAGCAGAGCCCGTCTAGGTTTGTCCTCTGTGACAGCTTACCTCACTTTGCAAGAACATGGCTAGGGCCCATGAGTGCCAGATGCTGACATGGCCGTTCTTACAAACCCCAAATGCCTACACGTCTTAGTCCCAAAGCCATCCATCTTCTCCGTCAGACAAGGTGTAGGACAGAAGGAAATGAGGGCTGTTCCTTTAGTAAGCACCTGGTGTCTGAGCTCCCGTGCAGATCTGCAGAATAACGCTATCTTTCTTCACGGTACTGGGATGGCAGAATTCCACCTCCGGAGATCTCAAGTAGTTGTATAAATCCCGAATGTTGGGATTGTAGCCAGGGCCCAGCAGGTCTCCGATACTATTCATTGGTACCAGCCACAGCAGGATACATCAATGGCCCGACACCTCATGCATCCCAAGTCAGAAAGCCACTTGCATCATCTGGGGCTTTTCACAGGCATCAGCAACACTGGTAGGGGAATCAGCAGGGGCATCATAAATAGGAAGGCAGCAGCAAAAAGCACCTGACCTTCTCAGATATGTCACGGAGACCCCTCCTCAATCTAGGGGAGGACCACTGACATCAGCCTCTCACAGAGGTAAGACATTTAATGAACTTCAGCAGATACTGAAAAGTGTCACCGCTGGTTTTATAAGACAAGATCTAAAACTGTTTCGTCTACCCTGAGCCTCATCTGCAAGGTGAGAGCCACCACTACCTCCTAAAACCATCAGGTATCTGTCCCCACACAAACCCAACTTATCATGACATCATGTCTGGAAGCATAATTCTACTTTCATTCTTAAACAATTATATTCAGTCGTTTGCTGCAAGGGAGTGTTTTAACACAGCCTGGCATTTCATAAAAGTCTACTGTGTGCATCAAAGTTGAAACCGAGCAGGAGCCATCAGACTTACAGGGGAGAAAATAGCATATTTGCTAATAAGCATCCTATTTAAACTTCTCTTGTCAAGTCTAGGCACAGTGTTGTTTTCAACATCTGTCTCTGCTAAACCCATCAGTACCTCTCAGAAGAGGTTAATGTGCTTGGATTTCTTCTGAATTGGTGAATACCACATGCCTTCAATTTATAGCAAGAACAATCTTTGTCAAAGCCTGCCTTAAGTGACAATTATAACCAATCTGTGAGGATCGGGCTAAATCTTAACAAGTTAACCATTTTTCACACTGCAAATAGGACCTTGATACTTCTCCCAAGTTGTGAGATTCTAGACTTTGAAGACAAAATGAGGAGAATGTACTAAATCAACCTGAAAAACAAACAAACAAACAAACAAAAAAAAAAACTATGGACTCTACTCCAAATGTGGCCCACTGGCCATTTTTATAAAATTTTATTGGCATTCAGTCATGCCCATTCATTTACATGGTGTCTATGGCTGCTTGGGTACTGCAATGCTAAGTTAGTGGTGGAAACAGAGCTCAGAGGCCTTACCATCTGGCCCTTTAAATACCCCAGGCCTAGATAACCACTGCCATTGTCCATGCTAGCTAGCATTCTGTCCATGGGTATATGGCTGGCTACACCTACTAAAGCAGCCAGGGCTTGAAGTCAGATTTAAAGCAACCTCAGGTCTACGAGAGAATCCCAAAACTTTAGCGATCAGAAGACCATGAAGGAAAGACGATGATTGGGAGGAAAGAAAATGGCACCAGGAATCAGAATGTCTGAGCTTTTACAGCAGCGTTGGCCGTGAACATCAGCCCCCAGCCTATGCCTGTTCCTTGTCAGGAATGAGAGGAATAACAATCCGGGTATGTGGATGCCTGGGCAGGAAAGCAAGTCCCATAATGACATCATTTGGTTTGATTAAAAAAAATAAATTAGTGAAGTTCTTCCAGGGAAGTTGGAGCTAGGATTAACATCCTTAACCACAGGCCACCTGCTAGGAAACCCTGTAAACAGTGAAACAGATGTGGCCTAACAATGCCCAGGACGTACATGGCCACATCCTACAGTTTGTCACGGCCTATTCTATTGCCCTGATGTCTCTAATTGCCTCAATCTTCCCCCTGAGCACAGCTCCTCCAGGACTCCTATAAGAGGTTGCTATGATCCCAACTACTTTTCTGGCTCCCTGAGGTAGTGGGTCCCTGGGTAACACATTGCAGGCAGAATTGTTACAGGCAGCTTGCATAGCACCCCAAGAGTTTACCTAGCTAATATTTACTGGATGCTTCCCATGGGTCCAGCACTGCAGGAAGTGCTTGATAAGCATCAGCTTATTTAATCATCAGAAGAGCCCTGTGAAGTCGGATGCATCCTTACCCCCACTTTATAGGTACGGAAAGTGAGTTTAAAGGACACTTGTACAAGGACACTAAAAAAATCTGTGGTAGTGGTAAAGTATGATTTAAACTGGTCTCCCTGGTAGCAAAGCCCTTGCGGTAAACTACGTCACTAAAATTCGATACCATGAACTGAGAGGCCTCGCTGGCTTCTCAATAATTAGTGTGAACTTAGAGCCAACCCCAGGCTTCTTTGGAATGGTTGGTCTTATTGTCCAGGCCAGCTCTGCACCATTTGAAGCTCAGAGACCACACCATGATAGCATCATCCCCAGAGGCTCTACGAGACATCTTAACCTTCATCAAGTGAAGGGACTCTGCTCTGTGAGCTAAAAGAAGTAAAAGACTCCACAGGTGGAAAACCGGAGAAGTCAGCCAATTCTGATGCCACCAGCTAGGAGAATCTTGTGGCAGAAATGAGTCTGACTTCAGAAGCCTTGAATCCTGGCTTCACCTCTCAGGGCCTTTGTGACCTTGGGCCTATGATTTACTTTCCCTCTGCCTCAGTGTTCACATCTGAAAAGTGGAATTAACACCTATTTCACAAGGTTACTATGGAAGTTGATTGATAACTATGCATAAAAGTGATCCCCGTACAGGACCAGCGATACCAAGGGTTAGTAAGTGTTAGCTTTATTACTACGAATATTACCAGTTTTGAATATTGATTTAAACCCAAAGGAGATTATGACTCCTGCTTTCAAAAGGATCTTCAGGGATTTGGAGGAACTAAATACTCAAAAGTAAATTGTTGGCTTCTATATCCAGTGAACTAAATTGCTGAACAGAATATTACATCAAGTGGTTAAAAGACATTGGTATCCTTATGAAAATTTGCTATCTGGAAAGATGGAGAAAGATAAGGGCCTCTATGAATATCAGAAAAGAGAAGAACAGAACCGCAAAGAAGGTGTAAAGAATGGAAGGAATGAAAAAGAGTGGAGATACCCCACCTGGGACCTGGTTCTGCCAAGGGCCATCCTTGAACCTTACGTATTAACAAAGTGTTTAAATGCTCTGTGAAAGCAGAATCCTTTCTTACTCATCTTTTGCCTAGTTAGTATCTAAAAAAATATCTGAAGCCTAGAGAATATTGTGGAATCCAAGAATCAAAATCTAAATGAATGAATGAGTCAATGATTCTTTTAAGTCAATAGTAGGTAGGTCAGTAAGGCTTTTAAAATACTTTTATATGTTTCCAAAAATTTCCTGTGGAAATGTGAGAGTTTACAAATGAAGAAGGCCAAGCTTATTGTTACACGACTTTCACAATTTTGGAGTTGAAATTTCCCAACTACTCTCTTTTCCTCCTGCCAATAAGCCCACTGGCAGCTGTGAGTTGGTGAGGCGGAAGCCAAGGTGAGCAGGTGGGTTTAGCAGAGCTGAACAGAGTCTGAGCTTCTGGGGTGAGCGGCCTGGTGGAGCCACAGAAAGAAAGATCCACGTTCCAACATGGCGGTGGGGTCCTAGTGCGCATGGAGTTGTTAGAGTCAAAGGAACAATGGGGCAAAGTGTCAGATTAGTCTCAGCAGACAAAAGTCAGCTAAAAATAAGAGATGCTAAAGAAATGGGAGATAATTATATACTGACATTCACTGTGGGCCAGGGGAGGAGTTGGGTGCTTCTCGAAGTAAGAAACTAGACTCTACTGTAGACTACCACCATTCGAATTCTAGCTCTGCCAACTAATGGTTGTTTAACTGTGGGTAAGTCACTTAGCCTATCTAGACCTCATTCCCCTCATCTGAAAAATGCCCTGATAATAAACCCTACTTCGTAATGTTGTGATGAGAAAAAAATAACAATCTATATCAAAAGCACTTGCAATAGTTTCTGATGCATAGGAAATGAAAAATCAGATTTCGACCATATGTAGATGATGACGGTGAGGGTGATGTCTCAGATATCTCCTGATTGTCCTATCAACTCTCCAAGTTACATCTTAATATGCCTGTTGCACTGAAAGAAGCAATCAGGGAAGCACTGTTGTTGAGCCTCTGCTAAAGGAAATGACACCCAAGTGTGAGAGGAGCAGGAGTGTGCTGTGTAAGTCCACCTCCTCACAACCACAGCCAGCAGGAGGACAGACACACCCTCCTACAGGACAACATGACACGGCAATGAGCTCAATCCATCTGGGTAAGGAGTTAGATTGGGGAAGGGGAAAGCAAAGAATTTGACAGCAGGGGGGTCGAAGTTGGGAACACCGAGAAGCTGAGAGAAGTAAGAAGGGGCCACAGAGGAGGTGACTTGATGGGTCAAGGGAATTGCAAACATATTAAAGCATCAAAACGGAGAAACACTTACACTAGACAAAGATACTAACTCGTAGCAACAGAAGCAAGAGGAGCAAGTGCAAGAGTCCAGCCACGACTTCAGAGGCTGAGTGCTAATAACATAACTCGCATCCTGAACAACCCTCCAGTTCCAGGCTCCATGAAAATCTACGTATGGGATGTTCTAATCAGGAGAACTACAGTGAAACTCCATTGCAGATAGAGGCCGAGGGAGTCTCCACTCTCTAAAGCTGAAGAGCAGGTCCGTACATTCCTTCTACAGATGAGATAATGAGGCTTCCGAAAAGGTCAGCAGATTACCTGAAGTGGTAAAGCCAGGGTTTGCTGCTCACTCTTCCAACTCTAAATGGAGGACAGTTCTCCCTTACAGACCAGCTCTTACTTTACACAGAGAGCACCAAACATGCACGGAGTCCATGAGCCACTGAAAAGGCCAACAGACCCGATCCCTGTGCCTGATGCATCTTGGCAAGAGACGCAGAGCCAGGCCGAGGGAGGCTTCTAAGCCAAACCTTACTTGGCCCCAGGACAGCCCCAAAGTGGACTCTGGAACCTCTGGGCTTTAGCACGTCCGCCTTCCATGCAAGCAGAGCAAAGAGGTTTTGTTTCAGGGGTCTCACTGATTAATTTAGAAACTGCCCACCATCATCCTCACAGAAGGCAAAACACTCAGTCATGGTTCGGCAGGTGGCCGTCTGACCAGTCAGTCAGTCCCGTGATGGATGGCTTGAATCGCTAGCAAGGTCTTCCTCAGATGAAGAAAGACGTGCTTTTTGTCTTTTCTGACTTATTACTTTGGTTCCGCCCATTTTGGAAACATAAGGCCTGTCTAAACTCCTCCTTCAGTTTCTTGAACCTCAGAAGGATGGACCCCGATAAATTAGGGCTTCCTGAGTTAGATGGAGCAAATATCAGTTGGCCATAAAACTGCAGAAGTGACCCTGATTAATGAATTTGCTAATGAATTTTTGTAACAGATTTGCGCTCTCTCTCTCTCTCTCTCTCTCTCTCTCTCTCTCTCTCTCTCTCTCTTCCCATGGACACTTAATAAATATCTGATGGTCCCGATGGCATACAGTGATCACCTTGCTGGGGACTGCTCCTCTCCACCCTGGAAGTGCCATGCTCTATGAGTCAAGAAACAGCGCCTGGCAAAGTAGCATGTGACACTCGGGCAGCTGCTCTGATGAATGCAAACATAAGGACAAGGATGGGCACTTTGGCACAATGTCATCATTAGACCTCAAAGGTCCCCACGGGGGTGTTCTCGAAGGCCCCAAATGTTAGTTTTCTAGAATGGAACTTCCCTAACTGCCCGTTCTATTTGCTGGACTCGGGGACACTATGATAACACCTGCAGCCTCTTTTGTCCCCAAACTTTGTTCTTTGCATTGTTTCTCTCAAGGGAGAACTCTGACCTTGAGCTTACCTGGAGTTCCCAGGACCAGGGAGCCTGGGGACAGGTGAAGGCCTCTGGTGGCAGGTAGTAGCCAAAAGGCATGGGAGCCTGCAGGTACTGACCAGTGGCCTTGACACAGCTGGGCTAATGGTCCTGAGCAGCACCCAGGCTTGATTGATGGGTTTCATTCACAAAATGCTAATGGGGACACACAGATGTTCAAAGATACTTCCCCTACCCCCCACAATTGTGAATTGTGCCTAAGAAGGCTAACTATAAAAGACATTCCCTACCAGTGGGAGTCATCCCAATAAAAAATAGATAGAGAGTCAAGCAGACAGACAGACAGGAATAAAACTGAAGCATTTTCAAAAGGGTGCTTGCTGTGAAAAATGTATTCAATCAGCCTATATGCATGTAAGAAATATATTAATACTGCTATCTTTAATGACAAAGATGAAATAAACAGATAATATTGACATTCTATTAGGCACCTTCAAATTCTTTTACAAGCTTTAAGAAGAAAAATGTACACCATAAATTAGCAGAAGTACAATATAGAAATTTAAATCCACAAATAGTGAATATCTGATGTACAGTAATATTAAAATCTAGTTTTCTGCGGAGTAAATAATTTGCCTTATCACTAAAGAATTTCTTGACTTTGGGTTTAAACTCCCACTCAGCTTTAATTTATCAATTCTGCTTCACTTGTTCAAGAGTTTGCAAAAGAGTATCCTTATGTACTTTCATGGTTCTAAATGTCAATTACCTTGCAAAATTTGAAATAAATCTCTTCAGCCAAGTTTGAATCATGCAGGAGGTTAAAATACTTCATTTGACCCTCAAAGCAATAATATAAGATTATTTCAGGAGGGAAATCCAATTATTCTACACAAGGAAAAAAATGGTGCCTCTTTGGAAAAAAATAATTCAAAAATTTTAGAATGTGATTGAAAAATAAAAAAATAGCAAAAGCTTTTTCAAAGTTTTAAATTGCCAAACTCCCAGCTGGGGTATTGCTTTTCTGCAAGCCCTCAATTTTGCTGATGACAGATTTATCCTGGGCACAGTATAAAGAGGACTTGCAAATACTCATTCATACAGAGTTTAAGGATACAGAAAAAGGTTTACTTGTATTTCCCACTCTATCATTGCTTGTATTTGTGTTTAAAACAAAAACATAGTAAATGCAAATTATGAAAATAAACAGTGGACCTTGGATTAAGAGGATGTAGATGAGATCAGTGTAAATACAAAACGAGAGAAAAGCAAACCTGAAGGGTTTCACAGACTCATCATTCCCTCTGAACAAAATATCGGAAGTATTTAGGATTATCAGTGAAGCTTTTAAATATACATTTTTTTTTCAGCAAGGGAGTAAAGGTTGGACATACTCATGTTTGGAGGATAACCTCAACTCATCTCTTTTACAAATTATGTGACTTCAAACCCATCTGAAAACTGTCAATATTGATCATTACAGTTAATGAAAAAGAGCCCTGCTGCAGTTATTTCATAACTAAGAGGACTGAGGTGATACAATCTCACTTAGGTTTGTTTCACTACCCAACACTGTTGCTAGTCAAAGGATTTCACTACTTTTCTGGCTTTTAAAATGCTGCCATTCCAGATGCCTACTTTTCCTCCAAAAGATATGGTATAAAGTGAATCAAATGAAGTCTACCAATCCCCAGTCTCTTATGAAGAAGCCACCAGAGACCCCAGGAACGACATCTTCAAAAAGGATACCCTCAGGCTTCAGGCTTTGAAACTGTTTCTACAACAGAATCCTAAGGATTGGAGAGGCAGCCTGCAAGGGTGTGTGGTGTGGAATGGGAATGGAGCAGGGTTGGCTGCAGGATGCTCCATTGACCCAACACTCTGGACACGCATGGGTTTACATCTTCAGCTCGCCCCAAGGTCTCTGTTCTCCTGCGGAGGTCAAAGACCTTCCTGAATCTTTCATGGACATGCTGGCCTGTCCACATCCAAGAGGCTGGGCCAGAGACAACACCAGAGTTCCCCCATCACCTTTTGCCTGTGCCCTTTTAACCTCTGCCTCCTCTGGTCTGGTGGAAAATTACCTAGAAAAAAAAAAACTGAAATAAAGCTGAAAGATGGTTATCTTCTACTTTATTTGGAAAAGACAGGATCATTGGTGGTCTGTCCTGGGGGACTGATAGCACACAAAGGAAAGATCTGATAGGGTTAAGGCTGACTCTTCTTCACTCTCAATTTCAGGTCCACTGTCCATTAATTCCTGCCCAGAGGATAGCATAAAAAAAGCATTAGTAATGTAGGGCTTCTCATAGGGTTGTCATATTTTAACAGTGCAGACAATTTCCTAAAAAAAAACCCTTTGGGATCCTCAGTCAGCACATTTCTGTTTTCAAAGCCTCCCACCCTCACAAACGTGTATGCCCACACACACACCTATCTGGAGAACTTTCTGGAGCACCTTATCCTGAGGATGGAAGTCCTTGCAGTACTGAAGCCATGGAGCAGCCACCAGGGCAAGCTTCAGACTGTCTTTGGAAGTTTCACACAACACGCCAGCCTCACCAGCCTCACCAACTGACAAATTGCCCGTCTCAAGTTCTAGAGATCACGGTCTTTCTATCAGACGTAGGCAATCTGATATTCTTCCTTGGAACTCTCTGTAAACTTTTCTTTACCCTATATGCTTTTTATGGCTTGGGGAAAAAAAAAGACACACAGAAAAGAAAAAGAAACCAGAGCTACTCATGACCACCACTGCTTCCCACATGGAGGGGTGGCTGGTGGAAAGTCCACCTGTGCAGCCTTCTTTTCAATCAAATTATCATGAAGACAATCCCATCCTTGCGCTGGTTCGGCTGATCTCATTTCTCTCTGGAAACTAGAAGCCGCACTGATGAAGAACCTTCCCTGAGAGAGAGGACACTGGGATTTGATTAAGGACACGTAGAAATTGTGCCTCCTATGCATGCACCTCGATTACTCTGTCCGTATGAGGTCTGGCAGCCTCCTTCACCTGCTGCCTCTGGCCTTACCTAGACATTGAGGTTTACCATTTGCTGTTCAAGGACTCTCTTTTCTGCACCACAAAGTACCTTGCATACGTGCAAGTATCCTGTGCACCAGTTATTTATGGGGGTGCTGACTGAAGAAAAAAAAATGAGGAACTTACATGCTGAGATTTTTATCAGAGATTTTTATGGGGAAATTTTCCATCCTCAATTTTTAGGTAATGGAGATTTGTATATATCTAAAATGTGCTCAGTTTCATTTATATCGAACTAAACAGTATATAGTGATGGTACCAGAGCAATGGGTGAATTAAAGTTAGACCATGGACTAAGGTGACTCTGTATCAAGTTATTAACAGTAAAATATCCCATACCCTCCCACACTAATAGATAATCAGTCAAGTCTCAATCTGCTATCAGGCTACCCTATGAGCAGACAATGTATCGGTTTATCAGTACAATAACAATATATGAAATGTCTGGTGAAACAGGATTTTCTATCTCCATTGGAAATTTCAGTCATTTATTCCACAATTGTTGATTAAGCATTAACTATATAAATGCACTGTTCTAGTTACTGGGGATTCATCAATAAATAAAACACCACCAGACACCCTCCCCTGAGAGACCTGCCATTGCACTTACTCTCTAGTGAGATTAGAGGACACAAGTTCCTAGAATTTTAGGAAGCATCTCTAATTTTCTTGAGGCCTCACATTTCTACATAGAAGCTGGTGGTAGTTTTTAGCTGGGCCAGAGTGGGGAGCAAGTATCTATTGACATGCCCTTTATTTGTAAAGAGTAGAAAAAGCCAGGATGCTGATTTCTCCCAGCTGGGATAAAAGAAAAGAGGACTTGGTAGCAGCAAGCAGCTAGAGATTGAGTCACTCAATAAACATTTATGGAGCAGCAACTCTAAAATATGGTGATGTACTAGTTGAATAATTCCCTTCTAAGGCAACCCATTGTCCCATTTGACATTGTCCCTGGTTTATAAGAGCTACTCCATATCTGGATGTGGTCTTAGAGTGGTTGGGGAACTGTGCTGTACAAATACCTGCAACAGTTACTAGCAGCAGGAGGGGCTGCATTTCCCACAAATGGGGAGGGCACTTTGACCATGATCAGTGATCATTACGGGGTTGGGTCTCACAGAGCTATGTCTATGGCTGTGGTTTGGATCTTTTCATCTCTCAAAGATTCAGGTCTTGGAAGCTTGCTCCCCAAACAGTGGTATCGGGAATTGGTGGGGAGCCGTTAAGAGCTGGGGCCTAGTGGGAGCTGCTTGTCAAATAGGGCCATCCCTTTGGAAGGGGCTGCAGGACCCCAGCCTCTCTGGCTTCCTGTTTGGTGATGTTATTTCTGTTTCCCACACGCGCTCCTGCTGTCGCCATCTGCTGTGGTGTACTGCGGCAGAGACGGCCCTCACCCGAGCTCAGGTGGTGCAGACGCCATGTCCTTGAACCCCAGAACTGTAGGCTAAAACCTTTTTCCTCCCATGTAGTCTTCTGAGACATTTGATTAGGACAATAAAAAGCCACCTCACACGTTTATGGCCGTCTTTCCTTACCATGACTGAGATGTGCAGGATCCTCAGCTCCTCTTCGGCTGATTCATGCTGGGGCTCTTCCGTCGGGTCCTGCCCAGGAAGACTCGGGGCACCATCTTGGTGATGGATGTGAAAGAGCAAAGTGCCATTCTCCAGCCACTGCTGCCTCCAGCGTACTAGGGGGATGTCCTCCGTGTTCCCTGAGATCTCTAGAGAAGGAACACCAAAGGCAGGAGTAAGAATCTGAGCAAGGTTTTCATCTTCTTCCTCGACACTGTACCAACCTGCCAGTTCTGTCCGAAGGCAACATAAGGCTCCGACTACGGTTAGTCTGGACTCGCTGCTGCTCACAAAGCTCAAGGAAGGGAGGGATTCTCAGAAGAAAATTATCCCACATCGGTCTTTCCACCATAAATCTAGTAAGCCAGGTTCTCACCCATTGAGAAAAATACTGAGGTGCAAATTCGAGTTCTTCCCCTAGTTTTATGATCAATAGCATCCTTTATGCAGCACAGTTTGAATACCTGATAACCCCCGAGGTAAATACAAGGTTGTTTGACTCTTGTAAATTTGAAAGTGTGAGTTCCCCAGCAATTACTCCTAGACACACCAGTGAATCTACCATGGAGAGAGTTGGTAATTACTGTGCAAAGAACTGGCATTTATGGAATAGTCCTGGGAGGTTACTGCAGAGCTGCTGGGGCTGACAGGCTATTTCCAAAACCACAATCATTTGCTGCATAGTCCACTGGAGATGTCGGATAACTTGCTATGACAGGTAAAGTAATGTTTTAATTCCCTTAATTTTTTTTTCTCTTCAGCCTTGAAAGCAGAGGTGGAATGCATGAAGAGGAGGAGAGAAATCAAATCATGCAAACACTCACTTGCTTCTCAGGGGTCCAGATCAAAGCAGTGGACTACCATCAACAACAAAACCCCCAAATCTTGCTCTGCACTTTGCACTGTAGTAGATGTTAAGGTAGCGCTGCAGAAATACCCTGTTGTGTGCACATCCCTCTCGCTTATATTCCTAAGTAATATTATATGAGAGCTTTGAGACATCCCACAGTAGAGAAACTGATTAACCCAGCCCTCCCTGAACTTCCTTCAGCCCTGAGACCATTTTATCTTTAACAACTATTACCACACTATGGGACTGGTATTCTGCTGAACATATTTTAACAAACCATTGCTTTATAAAATTTTATTTTTTTAAAAACATGGCTTCTTCTCCAAAATGTATCACCTTTAACAACAACAATAAAAAAATGTATGTATGTGTGTGTGTGTGTGTGTGTATAATTTATATATTCACACACACACACACACACATACACACACATATATCCCAGAGACATAAAAAAAGATTTTTTTAGATACATTTAGAATGTATTCTCATCAAGTATCATAACCATAAAGAGGAAAGCAATTTCAAATATTTATGGAGTTTATAAACACCTTTCACTATTTGTGGGAGGGCACAAATGGCATTATTTAATTATTTAGCCCTTCACCTGTTCAGCAGACATTGGGCAAGCATTGCACACCAGGTCCTGTGCTAGGCTCTTGGGTGCTAACTGGAACCAGGCCCTCCACAAGTTCCCCAATGCCACCCAGAGTGAGCGATGGTGGAAAGTGTTACCCTAGGCACGTGACTAGGTTTCGTGGGGGCAAAGGAGAAGGAAGCAGTGATCGTTCCTGGGCAGGGGGAGGAAGGAGGAGGAAGGCAGTCTCCTTAGAGGATGGTGACACTGGTGCTGGGCCTGGTGAACAGTACGTGGAGTTCCTCTCAACAGGTAAAGGAACAGGTATGAAGACACGAATCGTACAACCAGAGATATGAAAAATTGTGCTGTATATGTATAATAAGAATTGTAATGCATTCCGCTGTCATTTATTTTTTTAAAAAATATTAAAAAATCATATTTTATCAGGTTTAAATTATGAAAGTTATTAGTACATAACAGTGATCTTTCTAATGATTTCACTAAGTATGAATAAAAGTATTATGAATAAGAAATATATATATATATATATATATATATATATATATATATATGATGGCTTGTTTTTTTCAATATGGCAATCATAAACAGCAAGATACTCTTATTTTGTTGAATATGAATATCAATTCTTCTGGATGAGAATCTTATAATAGTTTAACATTTGTGAAACTCAATAAATTTTACATTTATCACCCTTTTCGATAAAAAAACAAAAAACAGGTAAAGGAGGGAAAGGATGTTCAGGAGAAGTAGGAAGAGAAGGAGGGAGAACATCAGTGGGCCCTTTCTGGTAGGCCACTGAGAAGGTTCATGTGAGCCATAGGTCACTAGGCTGTTCCAGAAGGATGCTGATAGGATTACCAATCTCGTCCTGCTGTCCCACACACCAAGGAGAAGAGCAAACTGGACAGTGTAAAAGAGGCTGAAAAATGGTGAGCAGAGCCCCCTTCACGCTCAGCCCCCCTCCCCAATCGCCCTGTTGGGTTGGTGCCGTCCAGTCTGGAGCATGACTGGTACAGCACAGGGAGTGAGGATAAAAGATCCCCTGCACCTTGGTCCTGCATGGCCCCCTCTGTTAAGTGCAGTGGGGACACAGGCTTCCGAGTCCATCTTTCCCCTGAGGAGGCTTTCCTGATTTCCAGGTGGGGAGAAACCCTCAGGAAGGTGGGTATTTGGAGCAGCAGCTACCGTGCAAATCCTCAGCACAGATGCCACAATCACTTGGACTCTGACCCTTCTAACCAGTCCTCAGGCCTTCAGAAGCACCAGGAGAGAAATGCCCCACCCCCATAGGTCCTGCTCTGCAGTACAGTAGAAACCAAGCTGTCTCCTCTTATCACAGACAAAACAAAACAAAACATAAGCAGCCCAGCTCAGAAGAGAGCACCCAAGGCACGATTAAATCACCCAGAGCAACACGCATCCAGACTCCTGCTTGCACCGGCCCACACTGCCTGGGACACATCCCACACCTATCTGAGAGCCACTGAGCCCTTCCTGTGACCACTGAGGAGGATCTAGGGCCTCCTGCCTCCAAATCACTTAACAAACTGGATTTCTGTTTCCCAGGAGATCCTCATCAAGTAGGCCAGGCCCATTACCTCTCTTATGACTAGGGAAGCAAAAACGAGGAAATACCTGGATTGTCACCCCAGTGTGACACAGAACAGGGACTGAGATGGCCCAACTATTAGATCCCTTCCACCCCCAACACAACCAGCAGGCAGCTGGTCTCAGAGTTCGCACAGAGGAAATGCCAGCAGAGGTCACACGGTCTTTCAGGATCTTTTATGTCACACTATTTTGCATGAGGTCTTAGTATGCCATGACTTCTTTTAAAATTGAGATATAATTTGCATGCCATAAATTCACCCTTTTGAGGTCTATCATTCACTGCGTTGAACAACCTTCACCATGGCCTAAGTTCAGAACACCTTCATCGGCTCAAAAAGAAGGCCCATATCCATAAGCAGCCCAAGACCCCTTCAGAGGAGGAAGATGTTCTGCCACACCATCCTCGGAGTGGGGGCACCTAGGATATCACAGATGCAGTGGAGGATGGACCAAGTGCACCCACCCGTGGGTCAGTGGGCTGCTAGCACAGAGGCCTTGCCTTGCAGGCCCGCCCACCAAACCCCTTTGTGGGTTATTCATGTCCATCCTTCCAATGGGGACATCATGATTTTGCCCAGATAGACTCACCACAGAGGGGAAAGGGGAAGGAAAGAGGCCACCTTGCCTGCCAAGAGCATCATCAATGTTTAGTTTCAAGATAATTAGACAATGATAGCTTCTTCTTGGATTTTTCCCCCTCTCTTGGCAGACCTGACATGGAAGAGCTCAAATCTAAACAGGAACTTATTTACTTATGCTATGTCTGGCCTGGTCAACTAATGAAAAACCACACAGGGCACAGTAAATGTCAATTTCTTCCCCAACAGGACTGAGATCAGAACTTGGAAAATCTGTGTAATCACTGTGGTCTGGGCTTTAGCAGAATATCTCAAGAAGAGGAAATGCAAGATAGCACAGTCCTGAAACCCCCAAAGGGTAAGTTATAGGAGGTGACAAAATAGTCTGGTCCAAAGCCACCCGAGGGTTGCCAAAGAAACTCCCAGGGAAACTTCTCTACAATGTACTAAATAAAACAAGTGCCAGGAAGATGCTGCATGGACATCTGAAGATGCCACAGGTGTCACACTGTGGAGCCAAGATACCTGGAAACACAAGGCTGTCCTGACTTCACCATGTCCGTTCTTCCTTCCCACAGACCTCACATCCCTTGGCACCTCCCCAAATTCTAGAACTGCCTGGAATGCATGGAAACCAGGGTGCCATTTATTCTAACGTACATCTTTTTGGAGCACAGTTTGCCATTCAGAAAATTGGGCTACATGGCTCCTCCTCTCAAGGAGCTTTCCCTCTAGCAGGAAAGTTAAGCCATGGCCATGAATAAGCCCTCTGCGTAGTAATAGCAGTGCTGAGGTAGAGGCTGGAGCTTGGCTGGGTGCACATGGATGGCAAGAAAGAACATGGGTCAAAACATCGGGGAGGCAATTTCAGATGAAGAGTATATGCAAAGGAACAAAAGGATAATACAAGTGTGCAGAAACACAGGAGGCAAGGCTGCCGCAGGGAGGTTGTAGAGAAGAATGGCAGCAGACCTAGGCGAAATTCAGATCGGTGCCAACTGCCAAGGTTGTGAATGCCAGTTTAAGGAGTTCAGGGCTAATGGCACGTCGTCCATGGTTTTGCTCAGCAGAAGTGTGCATTAAGTCACCATTTAGAATGATAAGAAGACCCAGAGAGAGAAGGGAAGATAAACTCAACTCGAGTCTCACGGTGACTCTGAGTGCTGTGTTCTGCAGGAACTAAAACTGTGAAGCATAAAGCAGGCTAGGCACGGTCCGAGGAACTGTGGATAAGTTGCTCAGCTTTGAGTTTTCTGGTCTGTTTAAGAGGATCTGGATAGATGAACTTCAAGATCCGTTTGTAACTTTGATATCCCACAATTCTAAGTCGGGAAGGGATATTAAGTTCAGTGTTCCAAACGATGTCACACATTCTCTCAAGTATAACCCTGGCTCCTTCCCTGCTGTCCCTGGGCACACAGGCTGGACAGGTTTGAAAAGATTAGATCAGTGCATCCCAGACCCAGGCCCTCTTCACACTGGACCGCAGACGATAAGAAAGACTCTCATTCATGCTCCTACAGACATGTGTGACTAAGAAAGAAAACTCACAGCTTCCTCAGCCACAGAGGGCTGCGATGGTAGGACGTCGGGCAGGGGAAGTCACAAGAGAGAATAATCTAGGATGGGGAAAGGCAGAGAGAAGGAGATGAGATGAAATCACTTTTAAATTAGCCTTAGTCATTGTTCTAAAGTTAGCTTGTGTGCTGTGAGCTTATCGTCTCTTTGTGGGGTTAGCTTAGGACACTCAAAACTTTGCTGCAAAACTCTTCCTTCCGGCTTTACAATTTCCCTTTATCACCCATGCCCTTTTCCTTCATAGGGTATGACCTCATGCTGAGAGTTCCCAGCCTGAGCTACTAAAGAAATCCATCATGGCAGGATCAGAATTTGCCCCAAAGGACCAGATCCATGATGTCCTTGTTCAAAGAGTTTGACTATTTAAATTCAAATATGGATTTTGAGCTGGGAAAATTCTGCAGGATCTTTTCATTCACTGAATTATGGTACAGTGGCTTAGAGCGGTCCTGGCATCCGGGGACCCTTTTTCACTCCTAGCAAGTCTGAGTTTCAAGCTGAATCCAGCCGAGTCGTAATGAGGTTACCACGGTTGCCAAGGTCAAGGCGGGAGGAAGCATTAACTTGTCGATTCTTGGCCTCTTGTTGAGGGCATCTGAAGAACTGACCCTGTAGTCTTTCAAAGTTGAGGTTGTCACCCCCTGATGGCCATTACTGACTGTTGAAAGACTTTGCTTAGATTTTCAAACTTGCTGTTGGTCTCAGAGCCTTTCATCCAAACTGAATTTAATACGCTTTCTCGGGGGTTCTCCGGAGCAGAGTTAGGAAAGGATTGGACCAACTGGAGGACCAGTGAAGTGTACTGCTCTGAGAGGTCCCTGTTGTTCGAGGACTGGGAGGTGTCCAGGGGGGGTCTTAGTTTTGCTTGGTTGTTTTTCCATTACGTTGAGTGTCATATTATGAATAGCCTTCTATCCCCCCTGAAATAATTACAAGGAAAAGAGGACATCTCTAAAAATAGAATCTAACCGTACCTCCACCTGTGCCATCTTGGTGGCCATTAGGACTTTCCCTTGGTGATGAAGATTAAGCTCAGAACTACAGTAGTGATAAGCTGACTATCGAAAACTAAGAAGAACAAATGGACCCTGGCCATCAGATGGACACTATCACTAGGGTTACCAAGGATAGGCCTCCCACAGACAGAATTGGCCCCTTTTCTTTTGTTCTTTTTTACTTTCCTTTTTCCACCCTCTGATTTCGAAGTTTGAAAGATATTGATGATGGGCCGCGTTTCCCACATGGTTTCATTATGGTCTTCTGACCAAAACCATTAACAGTGGCATTAACTTTCAACACCTCTGTAAGAAAATAACCTGCCGAAGTCAGGGGTTAATAACGGTAGGGGATCGCTAATTATCCTGCAAATCTTCACCCTGGTATCCAGCGTGACACAGTCTTTAATGTCTCTGGAACGGCAGCCTCCAAAGACCCCAACCTGTTTCATAAACAACCACAGCAGCACGTTAGTGTCCTGGCCATCTGTGAAGAAAGATGAGAAGCAGACAAAGAAGAAGGAGGTAGAAAGGACACAGTCGAGAGATGTGAGGAAATGAGACCAGCCAGGGAAACTGTGGCCTTGGGTGGAGTCAGGGGCCTCCACACTGCTCTCCAGAGGGACCATGTGGCATGGAGACCATCCCACACCCCAGAATGAGAGGGGTCAAAAAACAGCACCCTTCCAGGTCTGAGTTCAACCAGCACAGGTGCCAGGCACACGGAGGGTCTGCCTGAAGTCTGGGCCTTGAAACATCTGGCTACGTGGACAACAAAACGAGCAACCCTGTAGACAGGAGGTCTTCTGCCAAGATGTTCCGAGACCAATCAGCTCCCTGTCAGTGTGGGGCTGCTTCCTATCATGGCATCCACTGTCCTCTGCCTCCAAACAGGCCTGAGCGATGGCTTCAGAACCACATGGAACACCTGCTTTAGGGCAAGATAGTTGAAAACTTCAAAAATCTCTCATCCAACAGCCATTTTCTCAAGTAACCAGCACTTTCTGGAACTGCTGGGATTTGGAATAGAAATTTTCACGTGTACCCAGGTGAAAGATTATTGAAATTCTAATTCCCCTTCTCAGTGACATTTGCCCTCATGGTAAATACAAGAGGCTGGGAGTGTCACTGATCCAATGGAGAGAAACAGAACGGCAGGTTAGAGACAGCCACACACAGGGGTCCCGGGGAGTGGACCACTGTCGTCTCTGGGGCTCACTCTCCTTATCACTCAGCAATGGGACAGACGGTCTCTGGGGACTCTCCAGCACTGACCCTGTCCTTCAGTGACACAAAACCAGACATCTCACCTGGCTTCAGTTAGACCTGAGTCAAGTGCAGGTGCTGTGCGTTTCTGCGTGACAACGGGGTAGAATTCTCAGATTCTCCTCTTGGAGTTGGGAATGCTTCCGTCTCTGTCCAGCCTATTGATTTATATGCTAAGGGCTGGCTGGAGCGAAACCCCTGAGAGCAACCTACCAAAACTCCAATCTTGGGTCTCCAATGAGAATCACCCACAGAGAGAGGCTGCCCAATGTTTCTAATGAGTTATTGGCCTTTGATCAATTATGCATATGTGATAAGAAAGCTTCGGCTGACCTCTCTTGGTGGCTCCACCAATATCCCTCTATAGAACTATTCTCTGCAAATCTGAAATGTTAACTTGCTTTAAAGCTGCCCACTCACCTACTTCTCCTTTTCCAGAACAGGCAAAGATGAACTAAAATGAGCCAACCCAGGGAGCAGGAATGATAAAAGAAAGCCAGCAAGGACCACAGAGTCCATAGTACGTTGTCTCTGAGGGCAGCTGGGGGCGGGAGCTGCGGGAAGCAGAGGGTGGCTTTTTAAAATCAGCCCTGATGGGAAGCAGCGGAGCTTTCTATGGATACTGCTGGAAGTAGGTCACTCCACCCTACTCCGCGCTGGCATGAATAGCAATCCAGCAACTGCACGAACATTCTATTTACCTAGCCATGGAGATGAAAACATTCCTGTGGGGGAAAAACGCAGCCAAAAGGTTCTGACACAACTAGAGAGATGAGGAGGCATTCAAATGGCTTGTGATTTCATCCAAAATGGTTTGCTTGTTCCTGCCACTGTGTTTCTCTGGATCTTTTCAAACCTCTGCAAAGAGTTTATCCACATGATACTCATTAAAGTCTCATTTGAAAAGGGGGAAAAAAAGCCCAAAGCTCTTTGAAAAAGGCCTGGTTCTCCGAGACGCAGATGTACTGGTAAAAGGATTTCATACATATATCTAGTTCTATTCTCCACCGCCACCCGACTGACCTTTGTAAATTGAGATAACGGCACACATTTAACAAAATCTGACATCAAGTAAGATGTGTAATAATATTTAAACTCCGGAATGTTAAAATATGTATTTATAGATCATTTGGTACATTGTGATGAGAATAAGTCATTTCGAAGCGTGAGGTTTCACGACTGGAATTCTGATTTTAGCTTTGCAAGTCCTTGGGGGTCACCCTCCCTGCTGTGGGGCACTGGAAGCAGTATGGAAGCCTGGGTTTGGAAATCTGAAACACGGGCTTTAGGGTAGTTACAGGGAAATTGCCTACGCCTACGAGCCCCAGTGAGGGCTCTGTTCATTCTGATCCTCTCTCTTATACTCCTATTCTTTCATTGACAAAGAATTTAGCATTTGCTGCAATTCTCTGATCTTGGACAATTTGTAGGCTCTATGGCACTATGAGTCTGGCTTAATAAAATCGATGGAAAAGGGAATTGATAATGACAAAATATCACCTGTAAATGATGTACAAAAGGTGAATAGCCTGTATCTTGTCCTAACGTCTCTCGGTTCATCTCCGTGTCTAATTAGTTCTCATCCAGTTGTATTTCTGTTCTTATCACCTATGATTCAACTCAATAAGTAATGCTGTTCCTATTATGTGCTAGCCCTGATAAGAAGCTCTTCCAGCATTCCTGAGATAGAGTAATCTCTGATGAGCCTTTAATGTGGGTGTGCACCTCCCCATTTTACAGATGAGGAACTTGAGTTTCAGAGCCTACTTGGTTTACCTACTTGGTAAATGTTAGGATTGGGGGGAAGGGAAAATCCTAGGTCTCCCAGTTCTGAGGTCACTGTTCCTTCTCACAACCTCAACTCCCATCCCTCCCTGTGTAAATCCCAATCTTGGGATAATACAAGCAAACGCTAAACATTTTCTGGCACTTACTTGCTCAATAAACATCAATATCATCATCATTAATTAACACCGAGTTTATTGTTGTCATTATTAGCATCACTCAC
Organism: Marmota flaviventris; assembly: GCF_047511675.1. NCBI lineage: Eukaryota > Metazoa > Chordata > Mammalia > Rodentia > Sciuridae > Marmota > Marmota flaviventris. The sequence goes on along the minus strand of NC_092509.1, from coordinate 99,992,951 downwards.
ATAGATCTAAAATTGAGTGATAATCTTTGACAGAATTAAGCAAAGGTGATTTAAATGGCTCTAGCTGTTTCTAAGTCTTCCTAAGTTCAGGAATTAGTTCCAACTGAGGGATCTGGGCTAGTTCACATTTGTACATTTCTGTAAGCGCTCATTGGCCAACTGGACTCTCATTCACTGTCTGATACAACTTCACTTACACTACATTTGCTTTCAGACCCAGACCAGGGCTTTCACATGAGGAAGCCATGCTATCAGTGCCCATTCAAGGCTGGCATGTGAGGGGGCCCCAGTGAACTTATTGTCAGGCCCTCTGCAAGACACTTGTGAATAAGAATGGGCAGGTCTGACCAGAGGGATGTGGGGGTGGTGACTGAGCAAGGCAATGGGAAGGGAAGGATGGAGGCAATATTAAAACAACAGTTGAACTTCCTCCAGTGGAAAACTGGGTCTTATCATAAATGTCAAGAGCATCTGCATGCATGTGGGACCTTCCTTTCCCATCTTCACTCCGGGGAGCCAGGTTTCCTGCCCCATTCCACAGTTGATGAGCCTTCACCACTGACCCTGAGGAACAACATCTTATCCACAGGGCTTGGAGGGCAGCCATTTCTCTAGGATCTTCTCTGAACCATTCTCCTTAACATCATTGTTATTTGGCCTGAGAAAGTGGAACAGCAAGAGAATTCAATGAAGACTCAGCACATGGAAAATCCATCATCGTTTCCATGTTACAACTTGCAAAGACCTTTCTTACAAGGCCCCATTTTCATTCCTGAACCCTCTAGGGTAGATTTTTTAGAACTAGAAACCAGAGACCAAGGAGGGCAAGTGACAATGCTGAGGTTTAGAGCTAATGAGATGAGAGAACAGGACTGGATTCCAGCCTCCTGACTCATGGACAGTGCTCCTCCAACAGACTGTGTTGCTAACCAGGGTCATTATTAGGCCACTGTGCAAGAATCCACGAACCACTGTGCTTACATCTCAGATAAATGAGTTAGATATACAGAAGATATACATCAGCAGTAAACACTGTCAGGAGTTTGAAGGGTCTGGGCTCATGGAGCTGGGAATGAAATTGAGTTATTAAGCAATTCACGCTGTGTACAAATCCTACGGCATTCTGGTGTGATTGCACTGCACAGCCTCCCTGGAAGAGCAGATCTGCTGGGTCCTTGGTACTGGTTCCTGCTCTAAAGATTCCTTACAATGTTTTGGGCCCATCTCTGCAGGCCAATTAGTGCAAGTGCTTATTACAGAGAGGGCCAAGATGACCTTTAAATGACCTGACAGATAACCCATGGCAGTGTTGATCTAGCCATTCAGTCCCTCTTGGAGGAATAATTTAAAAGAATATAAGGTCACTTGTTTGCTAAGGTGTGTCGCTGCTCAACAGGGAATAACACATTGATAGGACCTTTAGTTACTGTCTCCCTTTCTATATTTTCTATCTCAATTCTGGGGTCCTTCCTCCTCTCTGAGCCCTGCACACCGAGTACCCATTAAGGGCCTGGCAGCAGGAAGCGGGCGCCATCATTGGCACCACTTCCCATTCCCACTGTGTTCTTTCACCACTTCACTGTGCCAGCCACCGCCCACCGTGCGCCCGAATGTTTATATTCTTATGCACACTTCCTGGTAGCCCCGCCCATTAATTACAGGCTACAGTTAAAACACTGTTAGTTGAGTTTTGCAAACTAATACATAGCACAGTGCTGAGTTCTCTGCTTCTGATGTATAACAGCACACTCTAAAAGAGGGCAGCGAACACTTCATAAATGAGCTAGAGTATGAACCCAAGTGACAGCCACCAGAGTGAGTGATTGTGGGTTTAAGTTAGGACACAGAGACAGGAACTTGGGGACAGCTGAAAATGTTCATAGCTCCTCTAGCTACTCTCATTTGGTGGCCAAAAAGGCAGAGAAAATTCTGTACCAAGGGACACTTGTCATCCCTGGTGTCACTCCTAAATCTGAGGAGCATCTCAGCTCTTAGCCTCAGGCTCTGCCTCTTCTTTCAGAAACCGTTGGGATCTTGTTTTCGGTTTGCTGCATCTCTGTTTTTTGACCGGCATATACCTGGGGAACGAGTTCCATGTGGATAACCCCAGCTGGATGGAGCTGCACTTCCTACCATTTGCCACAAACCCAGCTTCCTGGGTTTCAGTGCAGCACTGAGTCCTAGCCAGCTGAACGTTCGGAGAACAAGGTCACGTACACTTTACGTAATAAACAAGTATGGCATCCCTCTCTGTATCTTTGCCTAGCATCACAGACTTCTTCATATTTCTTTCATCCTTAGGGCCTGCTGTGTCTCGTATGCCTCACGTTTTCTATTCTACCTTCACAGAGCCACACCTACTTCCTACTGATGGCTAAAGTCACCTTTCTGTGCACTTTCTCTGGGTTCACTGAATGCACTCCCTGGAGTGGGCAAGGTGCCATTGCAGAAACGGGCACTATTCTCATCTTGGGAAGCCATGACTGGGGCAAGGCTCCTGCACCGACTGCCTCTGACGTCTTTCTGCCTCCGTTTACTTACACAAAATGGGGATAAAATAAATACTACCTCACAGGGCTGTTGAAATAAAAATGTACAAAGAAATGTTTAGAAATATGATTCACTGTTATCATTAACATCATAATTAAAAGTTAGTGACAGGAACAACTTATTTTACTCCTGATATAGAAATCAATGTGGTTCTAAGTAATTACAATGTCTTGTGCTTCCCATGTCCTTCACAATGACATTGTGTTTCCTTTTTTAGCCAGGACAGCAAATTGGGTCAATATTTTCAGAGAGTGGTTTTAATGAACTCTAGATCATTTTCCTGAATCATTAACGATATGACAGATTTTTCTGTGTGTTATAACTAGAGCTAGATTCTTTCTCTGGAAGAGCATTACCTCGAAATGGTATATAATAATATGAAATACATGATAAATAATGTGAAAACAATGTGAAATTGTCCCCCTGGTTTCTGACCTCTAGCATAGACACTTGGAATCCTCTTATGGTCTGCCCCATCAACTGGACTTTGTAGTATAGAAAGTTCAACACCAACCAAGTCAATTACAAAGACTGATGATCATGTTGTTTTCATAAATGAAGCCATAGGCCCAACAAATATAGTCATAACTCATCTTTTAAAAAAATTCAATTTTAAAGGTAGAGCCTGCTAAAAAGCTTTTTGAAAATCTAAGGAGATCCCCTGTCTGTAAGTACAGCCCTTCAAAGCCCAGATCATTAGGCTTGGATCCCCTGTAGATGGCCATGGGCCCTATACCCAGCATTGCCACTGGGCCCAGCCACTTACTCTCAGTCAAGTTCAGTTAGGGTTGCAGTATACACAGGTCTTGCCCACCACTGTCAGCTCTGATGGCTTGCCACCAGTAAGGAGACCGATCCTCACATAAATGATTCTCCCCTGGATGAAGATGGATTATTTACCTTGACAACTACCTCCCCAACTTCATCTCTGAAGTTCTTTAGGACACATGGGTGTATTTCATGTATCACTAGCAATATAATTATTCATATTTCATAACCCGATTTGGCAGTATTCTTATTATCAATTATTCTTTATTTCAGTACTTGAACTTCAGGAGTTAACATGCTTATCAAAATTTCAAAAATTCTCTAGTCAAAAACAGAAAATTCCATCGGTTATTTTTCTTATTTGCCCCCTCTACAAAATTGAACGGATTTGAGCTTTTCTAATCAGCACCATTTTCTCTTATTTGTAGCATGTCTTACACCCTGATGGTTACAAACATCTATTTTTGGCCAACTAATTTCTACTTAACACCTGTGGTGTTTTCTTTTCGTACATAGTCATTTAATAATTTGTTAGATTTTTTTCAACTCCTTAAGTCCTTGCTTTAAAACATTTCTTTTTGATATATATAAAAGGTTCCATTCATGCAAAACCTGTACTCGGTAGCTTTGCTTTCTTTGATAGAAGTTTCCTTAGTTGTTTAAGGAAGAAAAATTATATGCCACTTTGTGTTATCTTTGATTTTTCATGAAAATATGTTCCTGCATTTGGTGGGGGAAATGAAGTTACTTTTCTTGCTTTTCTTTTTCTGGGCCTTTCTTTCTTAAGTGAGGGATCCCTACACTGTACCACATTCCCCTCTTGACAGAATCAACCCAGAAAACTTCCAGCATCTCATCTCTGGGTGTGGCAACTGGAAGAGGATTCCAGTCTCTTCCCAGATGGAGGGCCAATCATGGGAGGAGGGCTGAGAGAAGGAAAGACGTTTCCCATCTAGAGTTTCTGAGGCTGTTACAGATGATAAAACTAAGATGAAGGGACTTTAAAAAGTAGCTGGCTCTGCCTCTTTAATTACCCTGTCTAGAGAGAATGTCTGTCATCAGGGCTGGAAACTGGATCTGCTCAAGAGATTGATTGGAGTAACACTTTTTTTGCCCAATCTAGATTGCTTCGGTTTTACTGGAATTGAGGCAGGCCATAAACCTATCACTGACTCAAGAAAATTGAAGCAATTAAGAGTGCAGGTGTGCATATTTGTCATATTAATGATGGATCCGCGTTAAGATAACCACAGAAGGCTTTGCGCGGCACCGGCCGCTTCTGCTGAGGGTCAAACCACCTGGAGGAGGGGGCCGCAACCCCATAGTGCAGACACCTGGGCGTCCCCTCCCCATCCAGTGACCTGCCTCTGAAACTGCCCAGAGCATGGGCTTAGGGCGCTCTCCCACTGCTGCTCCAATTCCCATCAAATTATTTTATGGACACAATTGGCTAAAGGCACCTAGGTGGATGCAGAAGGGGTATCATTCACACACATGAGCTGGGAGTCAGAAAGACCCGGTTTAAATATCAACCTCCCTACTTTAAACTGGTTTGTCTTGGACATATTATTTAAGCCCAATAAGGATTATCATATCTACTTCATATAAAGTTGTTGCAAGGAGGGACAGAAGTAGTAAATGTAGAGCTCGTGGTTATGGTTATTTTAATGACCTTTTCTGACCTTGAGAACATTTTAGCTCCTAGAAATTAATTTCTAGCCATTCCTCCTAGGCAGCCAGACAACCTCAGGGCGAGGAACAGCATCAGCAAGGGTGATGAACAGACCGGTAGGTGCGTGCACCCGGTGGGCTAACCCCCGCGCCTGCGAACTGCTCTTCCAGCCAAAGCCACCCGCCCCCGACAGTGTTCCAGGGGTTCTCCGTAGACCCCTGCGAGGTGGGCGCCCCACTCAAAGGCAGTCCATCTGCAGCCGGTGCAGTGACCCACAACATGGCTTGGCACAAAAAGATGAGCTAATCAGAGTATCGCTCTTAGGAATTTGAAATCGAGAACAGGGAACAAATCAGGCATAAATCAGCAGAAGCTGAGCTCAGGGAGATGCTGGCTAAAAGCACAGATGGGGAGTGGAGGCCATAGGGCCACTTCAAGCTGGAGAGATGAGGAAACAGAAAAACATAGATATTAGTAAGCAAAAGCTCTGAGTAGGGAAAAAACATAGGGCCTAGAGGGAGGAGCGAGGCACAATGGCAGACGTGCGGAGGGAGAGAGCAGCTAATGCAGGCCGACCCAGGGAATGCCCACAGCCCCGCCGCCCTGGGCCCGGGGCCACCTGCCTCGAGGTCTGGCAGCATCTTCCTGTGAGGTGACTGTCTCCAAGCGGCTTGTGCATCCTGACAAGGACTCCCACCAATAAATTACTCAGCAGTCACCGTGCCTTGCAACCAAAGGAGTGACCCACTGAGACGGGACACCCTTCAGAAGATCTGGGACACTGAGACTTCTGATCTCGGGCACCCCGCTAGGTGGCCCATCATGGCACCTGGTGCAGGCCTTGGCTGAGTTTTCAGGAGTAAACCCCAGTGCAATAGGGAAATATGTGCCACTCTGTGGGAGAGAAGTCAATGACAGCGTTGGTTTAGACAGTGAGAGAGTAAACAGGATTCCAGGTTTCTTCACAGCTGTGTCTTTTCACAATCTCTTTGGCCCTGAAGTTTCTTTGTAATTCTTTTTTCATCTGCAAAATGAGAACCATGATAGTGAGAACAACGCAAACCTCCATACTCCACCTCTGTAAGGTCCTAAGAACACACAGGCAGATGAAGATGCTGGAAAGGTAACATATTCTTTTATATTACAAAAGGAAAGATTTTCCTCTGCCAAACCACATAACTTAACAGTCAGCAATAATGAGAAAGGGGAAAAAAACAGCACTGTACATGACAGCTAAAATCAGAATTTGATAAAATATTCTACTTCTAAAGGGATACTGTCATGTAAAAAAAATCAATTTGAGTAGGAAAAATCCGGTTTGTTTATTAGTTTTGCTCCTAATGCCACCAAATGGACCTCAATCTGAAATGGCTTTTGAAATCAAATTTGCTGTTCTCCAATTTTGCAACTTACTCTTTATGCTAATTTGTCTGCACCTGCAGTGACAAAGAAGCTGGCAGCATTGAACATGAGATCCAGGAAGAAAAAGCAACACAAAGAAAGATTCAGGAAATGAAACCAAGACTAAATCATATTAGGTGTATGAAGGTTGGACTTCTTACAAAACAAGGAAAAAGTGGATTGAATGTCTGAGAGGAGAGTATTCTAAGTAAAGAAAATTATAGACCCTGGTGAGAAAGATGGTGTCTTTCTCGGGTCCCATATGGAAACACGGGTGTGAGACAATCAGCAAGACTGTGCTGGGCCTTGCTAGGTCACACTCAGCCTTCACATCCTTTAATCATGAGAGTTATTATAAAATTGTCTTAAAGAATTTCATCCTTTGGGAATTTAGCTTGTAAGAGTTGAGGTTAATTCTCTCTTCCAACCTAAAAAATCTCTTTATTTGGGGCTCTATTTTGAAAGAGGTACCATGACTTTAAGGAAAAGTCTCAGTTCCAAGTTTCCTACTGGTCTTTGTTCTCTGTGCCTCTGATTCTCTCCCCTTTCATTTCTTCCCACCACACTTGTCTCCAGATACCCTCGGGCTGGGGTATCTGGTATCCTAGTCATAAAAACACTTGAGCATTCAGTTGTACAGGTGCTACCAAGGACTTAGAGATACCACTCTCCTTCTGCAGAGGTCCAGTCCTTCAACAGCAGAAATTCCACACACCCTGTTAAAATATAACAACTACTCAGAGAGCTAAGTATTTTGTTCAAGGATACAAACAACATTAACTCATAAGAAATCCAGCGAAAGAATCCTAAACCAGGCCTTTCTGTTATAAGACGACTCAAAATCCAGAAACCATTGAAGATGTAATTTTTATGTTCTAGGAGGCTTCAATTTTGCATATTTTCCCTTTTGTCCTGTCTGATATATTTAATTTTAGACTCTCTGTATTGTATAAAACACTGTCAACGTTCACGTTCTGTCAACAACCAGTCACTGTTGAAGTGCAATGAATGCTGCAAATGCTATGTGTTTAATGCCTAAGCAAAAATGTCACTCAATGCCAGTTTCTTGTAGAAATAAAGGTACTTTTATGGTTAGTTACATTAAATGCACTTCAGTAGCAAATGACACCAGCTCGTGTATGAGGTAACTTTTTCATTCATTGGTGAGAAATGGCTGTGGACTGCGTATTTGTGACTATGAGGCCATGGGAAAGAAGTGGTTAATTGACTTTCTCAGAATCACGCCATGTAACAGGACTGGAGTTAGGGCTCGCAGCTCCTGCCTCTTGAGTCCGATTTGTTATTGAAGTCACAGAAGAATGTCTTTTAGTGAAACTTTTTGAGATTTTATGTCCCTAATTCTGTTCTGTTTCCCCAGGGAGGAAGTTTAGTGAAGGGGAAAGAGAATGGGCTTCAGAATCAGATCGACGTGGTTAGACTGTCAACTCTGATGCTGGTGAGTCACCGGATCCTAAGCCAGTGGTATAACCTGGAGACTCTGGGCCTTCACTTGTAGAAACACAGCTAACAACACCCACTTCCAAGGGGTGGGTGATGATGAAGACGCACATCTCAGTACAGGTGTGCAGGCTTGTTTTTGCTTTCGTTGGACAATCGCAATATAGTTGAACCATAAGAGAGTGATGGTCAAACTCTAGGTATCCAGGTCCCCTTCTCACATGATTCCATCTTGCTTATTTTCGACCTGAAAACAAGATACACTTTGTGGAGACAATGCTCCGATGGCACTAGTTTAAAAACCGGGGCCTTTCCCTGGGTGATGCAGAGTGGGGAAGACCTGAAACAGAACGAGGAGGATCACAGATCTCTCGCTCGGCCACCGGTGGGCTGTGTGAACTTTCACCCACGCATTTGTTTATTTATTCACTCCTTTACAAAGTATTTTACTGAGTCCTACTTCATGCCAAATAGCAAAGGTTACAAATATGAATGAGTCTGCCGCCAAAGGGTTTATATTTTAGAAAGAACAAGGGGAAAAAATAGTAACACAATCAAGGGGCTACGGCAGAAGTAGGCAGAAGACAGTGGGAGAGTGTAAAGAGAGAGTGGCCAGTTACTTTTTCAGACAGACCCTGGGAGGGCCTCCAAGAAGATGTGACACCTGCACTCAGCTTGAGGGTTGAGGGGTTACACCGGTGTGGGGTTGGTGGCAAGCATGGCATCCTGGCCATGCTCTGGGCTAAGACGTAGAGCCAGGTAACAATGGCAGGGCACCTTCTGAGAACATCAAGATGCCACCTGGTAGGCTGTTTGAAGATGGCGTGCTCATTGGAGGCTACCTTCCAGAGGACACTGTGTGCCCTGCCTAAGGGTGTGACTTTATTACCTAGGTACATGGGAGTGAAAGACACAACTGGACTTTTGCTTTTAAAAATGGTAGATGAAGAAAAAAAAGGCCAGGAATAGTTAAGGGCTTGGCCTGTAGAAAGAGGCAGAAGAGAGATGGAAGGGGAAGTTAACGGGGAAGTCGCTGCTTCAACGTGGGAATGAATGGAAGGGAAGACCTGCGGATAATCCTGGGGGGCCTGGTCTGTTTCCTTCGCCCACACAGGAAGCACAGGATGGAGAAGCAGGTGGGTGAGGAGCGGGGCGTTGGACGGCATGTTCAATTCGAACTGCATGTTGGACCACCATGTCAGAAAATCCCAGACACTGAAATGGACCCCTCAGGACTGAAAAGGTGAATGCAGACCTCAAGGCATGCCTGTGCCACGGTAGGTGCCCCTCACCTGCCGGTGTGCAGTATGTAAAGTCAGGGGCCCTGCCTGGGACAACGCTGCGCCGTAAGGGAAAGTCTCCGGACCTCAGTTTCCTCTTCTATTAATCGAGAGGGATGTGCTGTGTTTCCTTTGGGTTCCATTCACCTGCAGACGTCTCACTCAGCTTTTTTATTTGGCTCAGGTCTCTCACCTGCATGGCTCCCTGTTCTTTCTTCTGCCTTTGTTATTTTTGGAAAAGGTGGTTTGAAGCTTAAGCGCCTCTGAAGTGGCCCCTTGATCTTTCTGTCATGAGGACACTCACACAAAGAGGACAGCAGGGAGACTTTACAGAAGAAGAAAAGGCAAGCGAGGATATGGGCGGGTCTCAGCGCCAGGACGTGGCCTTTCCAGGCCTTCAAAGAAACTGCTCCTCAGTTGTCAGGGGACCTGTTTTTGATACAAACCAGAAAAATAACAGGGCGCCTTGTGTTAAATACTCCTGGCTTCCTTTTCACACTCTCCCTCGACAGATTGTGCCTAAGGTATTAGTACCTCGTTACTCGCTAGAAGACTTAAAAATTATTTGGAACCATAACATTTCCATTGATCATCCCCATTTATAATATAACCCACTCCTGTTCTTACCAATGCACGATATTTCCTGTTTTTCTACATCCTTCTTGCAGTAAGGCACAAGTAGATGTTCTTGGTGGAAAATATACCCAAATTCCTATTAAACTCAAGATAAAAAGGAGGAAATTCAATTTATTTTTTGTATTCTGTCCGTTTCTCATTAGCCCTGACTTCTTAAGCCCTCAGGTTATGGGCCAGCGCTTATTTTCATGGCTGCATTACTAGATTATATTACATTTGAAGCAAGAGGCAAGATAGTCTCATTTTATATCTGGAGAAATAGGTTTAGTGACCTGGTGACAGCAACTGGCCATGGATGAGTATATTTTCCTTATTACGTGAGTCTGAGGCCATATGTTTTTGGTTGTCTGGGCAGAGTATAAAATGTATTGCTCATCACATACGAATTCAACACTCGCAATCTATTGCCCTCTTTCTAGAACCAACCAATATCAGGAGATGACAGCCCTCAGGATTTTCTACAGTTCTTATTAGTGAATCTGTAAGTCCGAAAGCATCATTCTTCTCTCTGTGCCAAATTAGGTCATGTGCTACTGAGAAAAAAAAAAAAAAAAGAAAAAAAAACTTCATTTTATCTTTAAAAATAAAAATGTTGATTTTAGGTATTGGAAGTTAAGAATTCCAAGTGTGAAGTCAGAAATGAAAGGAAATTCAGCAACTGGAGCATTCTGTGTATTAAACTGTGACTAGGCATTCGGTTTGGAGCCCCTGGAATAAAACACTTCACCTGTCATGAAAGACCTTACACACCAGACAAGCAGTAATCTCTTTTTCTTTCTCTCCTCTCTTTTTCTCTCTCCTCTCTCTTTCCTTCTTCTTTTGTAGCAGATAATTGGATTCAACAAATTCTACCCCAAATCCTAAACTGTCAACACAGTCTTCTAAGCGAAAGGCACTCCCAGTGGTAACAGCCCGGAGTCAGGGCACGGTTATAGATTAAGTATAGAACTACAAGAAGTCCTAATGCCACCTGGTCCACGTTCCTGCAGAATGTACCTCTGCCCCTCACAGTTGAGGGTCTGGGGGTCTCTAGGGACAGATGGTGTGTATCCTTCTCCAAATACTGTTCTGCAACATATTTATCTTAACTTACTAAGATATTTTCTTCTTTGGTCAGAGTAAATTCTCCCTTGCTGCTATTTAAGCGTGTGTCTTTTAACACTGTCTTCGGTAGATGGAAAGTAACTAGTTTGAGAGCTCTTTATAATACCTGCAAATACATGACCACCTCCATCCGGAGGGCCATATGCTTCTGACCCCAAGGGCAGCACTGCTCCAGTCCCCCTAGAGTGGAAGTTAGCTTCCCCTAGCCCTACTTCAGAAACTCCATCAGGGAATAAGTGCTTAGGCGTGACGCAACCTCCACTTGGGAGGAAAGAGAGGCCAATGGGCAACAGCAAGAGGATCATTTAGTTATGCTTCACCACAATCTCCATTCCTACAGGTCTCCCACGAAAGCCAGAGGGCCACCTTGTGAGCTCCAAGGATTTGTGGAACTTCACAATCACAGAGGTGCCAAAGAGTAAGCCCTCCCTAAATAAATGTCCCCAGAGCTTGTACATTCTGAGCTCAATTCCTGTCTTCATAACTCAAACCTATCATGCCAACCCTCGTCTCTCTGTAGGAAAGTGAGTTTCTTAGTTTTCACTTCAAGGCTTTTCATATCTTCACATTCCACATCCTTTCTATCTTAGAGGAAATGCTGGTCTATTTCTTCCCAAGGTTGACCTTCTACCTGTGCCCTTGATCCCTCCCTTTGTTTGCCACCTCCAACAATTTTTACACTGTTACGTTGTCGTTGTCTCTTTTGAATTCAGTATCTCTTTGCATTCTTTCTTGCTCCTTATCCTAATTAATGCTCCAAGTTACTCTCATTCCCATCTCCTTAAAAAAAATAATAAAAAAAAAACTTCTAATTTGGACTTTAACTACCGTTCAACCCTTCAAACCTTGAGCCTATGCATTCAGTTTCCCCATTCACTCTCCCATTCACTTCTTTTTTTTTTTTTTCCCCTTTTTTTTAGGTACTGGGGATTGAACCCAGGGGCACTCAACCACTGAGCCACATCCCAGCCCTTTTTATTTTTTATTTAGAGACAGAGTCTCATTGAGTGGATTAACACCTCTTTTTTGCTGAGGCTGGCTTTGAACTCAGGAGCTGCTGGGATTACAGGCGTGCACCACCACGCCTGGCTCACATTCACTTCTTAACTCACTAACATTTGCTTCTGCCCCAAATGATACAGTGTGTAGGAAGAAGAGTGTTGGCAGAAGATACTGTGAACTTCTGGGTGGATGGAGGGCTTCCTGAAAAACCTGGCTTTGGCTGAATGAAAGAAGGACAGAACCCAGGAGAGCGACAGAGTAGCTGTGGGGCTCCATAAGCAATGGCATTTGCTGAATGACTGGTAGGAGTCCATGCCAGACACTGTGGTAAGTGTTAAAACACATGTCTCATTTGATTACAGATGACTTTGATTCTTAATTCAGTTCTGCTCCTAACCATCTAAATGATCTTATAAGTCAATTAGCTTTTCTGGACCCTAGTTTCTTATCTATAAAACAAAGAGGCTAGAATAAAAGATTTTTTCATGCTTCTGATACATAAAAGATATAAAGGACAAGTATTTGGCTGTATATGCTGGAGTAGACCTCAAGAAGGAAATGTCCCTGTGGTTTCTAGAACATCATTATTTTAAACCTGACAAAGGATCCTTGCATCCTATTTTTCTTCTGGTTTGCCAAACATTTATTGAGTAATAATTCACTTTTTGCTCTTTTTTCCTTCAGAGACATATATGATTGGGGCCCTGGGGTCCAGTGACAACATCCTATTTATGAAACCAGGCAGTATGAACTTGAATTCCACTTCATCACTTACTAGACTTATGATCCTAGACAGGTTACTTAACTAATCGAGCCTCAGATTCTTTACCTGCAAAATGCAGTTAAGGCAGAAAAGGGCACCTGCAAAACCCCCCTCCCAGGACTGCTGTGGGAATCGGCCAGAATAAAAGATGACGTGCTTCCTTCATATAATGCTTAGCATCCAGGAGGCATGAGATAAACAGGAGTTCCCTGGTTTTCTCCTTCGGTCTTTCTTCAATAACAAGGGCAGGGTTCTCTTTGAGTCTTACTTTCATAGTGGCTCCTAGGTGGGCTGGTCTCTTTCATGGAAACCACTTAACCTGCTCCAACCTCCTCATTGTCCAATGAAACAGGAGAGCTTGTTCATTAGCTCAAGTCCACAGGGTTAGTAGGAGCAAGTCAAAATCAGAAATCAGTTTGCCTTATGAAACATGTGGTGCAAGCCCCCTCACAATGGTGCATGGGGGGACATACAAGGCCAATTTTGTGCTCCTGTGGTCCTCAGAAATGGAATATTTTGTTAACTCAATAATGGTGATCTGACCTGAGCTTTCTCTATTATTGGAGTTGTCAGCTGTCCTGGTCTGTTGTAATGGCAGAGAGCCCTCCCTCACCACCCTTGCTCCTGGAGGGATTTTTTCTCTCCTGTCTCTCTAGTGGCACCTTTTCTGCCGTGTTCATTCAACCAACCCTTCTCTCCATCTTTTAACTTTCTTCTCATGTCAAATAGCTTTAGACATAAACCCCAATTTTGAAAAGGAGAAAAAACTGCAATAACATTACAACCAAAAAAAAAAAAAAGAAACAATGGAACTAAACAATGACATCAACAATTCAACTTTAAATAGATATACATTGTGGGAAAGAATTTTTCTCAAAATGATCTTCTCAGGATTAAACAAGCAGATACTGGAATTCATTTAGAAGCTTAGCAGAAGAGATAAATGATGTGCACATAGGATGGAACAGTACATGCCATTAGCCATCAGAGTTTTAAAGAACAAAGTAGCAAATCACTCACAATATAAAATTTTTAAAACTTTTTAAAGTGTGCAAAATATGAGCTCAGCTTACTAAAAAAAATTATATGCATAGAAATTTGGCAGAATATGTACCTAATGCTTCTAATTTATCTCTGGAAAGAGGGGTTATAAGCAATCCTAAATTTTTTCTGTATATTTTTTTCCTGATTGTTCTATGATCAATAAATAGTTTTTAATTAAAAGAAAAGAATAACTATTATTTTGAGAATATAGATTGTTAGATACCTTGTATGGTCTTATAATGTGTATACTCTAGGTATTTTATTTGTCAAACTGTCAAAGACACTTGGATATGTGATAAGAGCTAGAGAAGACTGAGAAATACCATGTATTCTCAAATGTTTTTTTAAAAGCAATACTCAAAAGAAACTATATAGAGATGCTTATATGTCAATGAAGATATAAGAAGAGTTGATTTCATCCCAGCAGGGACATCACAGATGGAGTCCCTCTCCCCCTCCTGGTAGCGGCTGACACATTTGCGACCCCTGTGGACACTAGAGAGTAGAATTTGTAAAGATTTTGATTTGGTCCAACGTCTCCATGTCACCACTGAGGAATCTGTCAACAAGCAAGGCAGTGACTTGGATAATGTCATTGGCTTTCCTGTCCTAGCATGCCAAAATAGAAAAACCCCAGCTGCAGATGTCCACGCAGGTTTCACAGGAGATGTGCCCACGCGAGAAAATCATCTTCCAGTGAGGTTCTCCGGAACCAAGATCCAGTACCTTCGGTGCTGACACGAACAGCCAGCCATCCTCGACAGTCAGCAAGCCCTACGCTCAGTTCTGCCCATTCAGCAAGAGCCTGAACATTATTCATTATTCAGAGGTGGCCATGGCCTCCTTTACAACCTTCATACTTTGCGAATCTGCTCTAATCCCCACCTCCGCCCTCAGGCTGCCTAGGTTTACAAGAAATCCTAGTAAATCCTTTCCCCTGGTTGCAATGAATCAATGTCCCCAAAGTCTGCGCGTCCTCAACGGCGTTTCACGCAGAGCCAACTTCTGGATGGAAGCATAAACCCCCAAATCTTGCTGCAGCCATTCAGAGAGCCTGAGGTGTTTGTGGGAGCTGGGGAGTGTTAATCCCCACTTGCACGGCCAGCTCCTACTCTGTAATTACATTTTGCCTCAAAAGAGTGTCCCTGCCGCTGTCTCTGCCGTTGGTTGCCGTCTTCATTCTCACCTCTCCGAGTGAAGTCTGGAGTTCGGTCTCTCGGAGGGTGGCTCGCTGGCACAGGGGGCTGCTTCCTCCAGGAGATGGCTGCACTTTGGCACCGGCAGAGCTGGGCTCTCTGGGTCCTGAGGTTTGCCGAGCTGTTTGCAAGGGGTCTGGGATTAATGAAGTTGTGTACCTGTAAGGTGTTATTATCACCTAATCTTTTTCTATCTTCTACTCTGGTAAGAGAGATGGGGAACCAACAGCATGTGCTTTAGATTCAGTTTAATAAAAGTCTCAAGGCTGGGATTTTGATGATATATCTGAACCCCTCAGATGTGGCAGAACAGCACTAGAAATCTACTTAGGCACAGAGAGAGAATGGGAGGCACGTGGAGATACCTGCCCGCTGCTTCTGCCTCCACCGTGGAGCCAAGGTCAAGTTCCCTCACCAGAGAGGAACGATATTCACTCTTCAGGGTGTAGTCCAGCTTGCGTGGTGCTCTCCAATCCACAAAAAGGGAAACTGAGGCAGTGCTTATAAACTGGGCAACGAGCCAACAAGCCAAAGACGTGGAGGGGTGGAACAGCGGTGGCATTCACCATGTGTCTGATTAGATGGTTCCCAGATGTGGCTAGTGTCATCCCCAAAAGCACCAAGGAAGGACATTCGCAAGGACAAACACGTGTGCTTTAGAGTTATCAACCAATCAAGAAGCATGACTTAATTTTTCAGAAAAAAACCTACATTATATTATAGAATACTACTTAAAAAAAAAAAACTTTAGATTGTTTAACAAAAGTCTTTTAAAAATCATATAAAATATTTTATCTAAAAATGTGACATGCTTATTCTAAGAAATTAAACAACCCAGAGGTTCTGGAAGCAAAATCTTGGCTCCTCTGCCATCCAATCCCAGTCCCAGAAGTAACTGATAGCAAAGTTTGAAACATGTTCTCGTGTTCCTTTCTCCGATTCATGTAATATCTACAAAACACCTAGGCTCTCCTTTCCTTCCTTCCTTACCCTTGTTAGCATGTTCAAGGCTCTTGGTTCCAACCCTAGCACTGAAAAAAAAAAAGCTCTGTGTTGTACTTTGGTTAATGTGCTCATCTCTGATCACAGCTTACAGCCCACTAAAACCTCACCTGATTCCTCCAGGATACATTCCCTTGCACACTCTTACCCTCTTCCCTCACACACACACCCACTAGGCACGGACAACACATAAGGGGTCCTCAGTCTGTGGCCTCCTCCTGCATGGCCCTGCGCCCAGCCTCATCTTACCCTGCACGTCACACTGTCCAGGCTCAGATGTCTTCTACAACTCTACAAACCCCACCAACGTGGCCTCCAAGAAAAAGGCTTGAAATCAGAGAGACTCAGATGGAAACAAGAAGTCACTGACATCTGTCCCCCTTTTTAATGCTATGTCTGTGGCTGAGTGAAGATTTTACTTTGTTCAGCAAAATAAGACATCCTCCTCACTGCAGATACCAAAAACACAGTTGCCCATATATTAATTTGGCCCTGCTCACTTGAGCATGAACGTACACACAAATATAACAGACACACACACACACACACACACACAATCAGTGCCTTCATCATCAACATAATACAAAACAAAGGCCCAGCAAGGTAGAGGAATGTGATTTAACACAGTTACACTGATAAATCTCTGTGACTCATATTTGCCATAAAAGTTAATTGTCAGCATAGGGATAATGTCCTAGTAGAGGTCCTGGAGACCCCATAATCAGTGACACACCCAACTGCACTCTGCTCAGGTTCTATGGACATTTACTCTACATATTTAGCTTCTCTTTCTTTCCTAAGATTCATTGTGTATATATTATAGGCTAGACATGGATAGCTACTGCTTTATTGTATCACTTCTCAAAATATCTCCAAGGTGTAGATACTCTCATTATGGCTTTTAGACTGTGAGCTTCCTAAAAGGCAAGGGCTGTGGGGTGGTCTTCTGGTTCCAGGCCCTGGTTCAGTGCCTAATAGACCAACAGGCTGTCAGAGTTGTTTGGCAGAAAGTTAGCATTGGGATAAAATCCTAAACCAACCATTTCCAAGGTCATAGAGACCCTGTGTCCACCTGAGAATACATCCATCTCAATGGCCCTCAACCTTGTGGGCATGCACTCTGCACCCTTGGAGGAGGACACCTGTCTTCAGAGAGCTCCGCTGAAAGGTGTCCGCTTTCAACCAGAGCCTTTCCTTCTGAGGTCTTTGTGCAGACACCCCTAGTGACATTCATTTTCCTTTCCCACAGCTACTGAAAACCTTCAAATATTTGAAACCAGCTCTCTTGGTTCCCAGATCCTTTTCTAATCAAACATAACTAGTTTATTCAATTACTCCTTGTCTTTTGACATACTTTGGGACCACTTTACCATTCCATTGACATTTGATTGTGTGGAGCAGGAAGACAAACTCAAAAATTTATAAGCAGCAGCAAGTGGGTGAGATGTATGTGTAAATCAGGTTCACTGAGATAATGAAGGCAAGAAGGGCTGGTGGCCCACAGAAGGTCCCACCCCACCTAAGTGCCTTCGAATGAAAAAACAGACTTCCTAAAAGCCAAATATAGTATGCATGTGGATGATATTCACCCACTGAACTAGATACTTCTGAAACACAGAAACCAGAACCGACCTCAAAAGCTTGATTGTCAACTGATCTACTCTGAAAAAGTGATGTGAATTCCACACTGGAGTAACTATACTTCTATTAATGCCGCAAACATGACATTAACTTCTTAGAATATGACATGCTATTGACTCTCATCAGGCTCCCTGTGAACTAAAGCCTGAAATTATTTTTATAGGGCTGCTATTAGTTGTTTTTCTTGAATGCTGTTTTAGGATTCTATGTTTACTCGCACTAATATTCACCATGTCAGATTCTGCCCATCTTTCCAATCTGTCCAAGCTTCTTCTGAGGATTGACTTCTGTCTTTGCCATCCAGTGCAAATTCCCATTTTACTAGCTCCATGTACCCTAGATTTATGATTCATAAGTCCTTTTTAGTGAGATATGATATACAAACCATAAAATTCACTCTTATGTATGTATAACTCAGTAGCTTTTAAAAGTTTGTGTAACTATCCCTATTATCTAATTCTAGAACATTTTTCTTTCCTTTATTCCCAGTAGTAGACCCCATACCCCCATCCATCATCTGGCAACCACTAATTCACTATGTAGGTTTGTGTCTATTAAGGACATCCCATATAAACGGAATCATACAGTGTGTGGCCTTTGTTATCTTGTTCCTTTTATTTAGCCTAATGCTTTTAAGACCCACATATGCTGTAGCATGTATCAGCACTTCATTTTTATGACCAAATAATAATATGCCATATGGGTATAACATATTCTGTTTGTTTATACACAAGTTGTTGGACACTTAAATTGTTGCTATTTTTAATATTAGGAATGATGTTGCTATAAACATTTATGGATATGTTTTTGTGGGGACAGATATTTGCAATCCTCTTGGGTATACACCTAAAAGTGGAATGGCTGGGTCCTATGGTGGCACTGTGTTTACTGCTTTGAAGAACTGTCCAGTTGTTTTCCACAACCACTGAACCATTTTACCTTCCCACCAACAATGCACCAGGGCTTTGATTTCTGCACAGCCTCCACAACAGTTACTATTGTTTGTCTTTGTTATCAGAGCCACCCCTGTGGCTACGAAGCAGCATCTCATTGTGGCCATGATTTGCATTTTCTAATGATTAACGTCGTTGGGTATCTTTTCATGCGCTTACTGGCTATTTGTGCATTTTCCTTGGAGAAATACCAATTCAAATATTCCCCCAATTTTAATTGGATTATTTGTCTTTTTATTGTTGGATTACAAGAGTTCTCTATATACTCTCATTGCAAATCCTTTATCAGAAACATGATTTACAAATATTTCCTCTCATCCTGTAGGTTTTCATTTTACTTCCTTGATGGTGGATGGTGTTCTTGGAAGCACAAGGTTTCTCATTTTGATGAAGCCCCATTTATCCAGATTTCTTTGCTCACGTGTACCTTTGGTGGCATATTTTAAACCACTGCTAATCCAAGGTCATGATGATACATATGTATATTTTCTTCTAATAGTTTATATTTTAGATGTTACATTTAGGTGTTGATATGTTTTGGGTTTGTTTTTGTACGGGGTCTGAAGCAAGGATCCCGTTTCATTGCTTTGCATGTGATATGCAATTTCACAGTTGCCCCAGTACAATTGTCGAAAAGATTATTTTCCCCATTGCATTATCTTGGCACCCTTGTCAAAAATGAATTTTTTTCCCTCTCAATTCTACTCCACGTCTGTATCTATACTTTTGCTAGTACCACACTATTTGTGTCCCTGTAGCCTTATAGGAGTCTTCGAGTGCTCCAGAAATATTGAACCAAATAAGCCTGTGGAAAGAGCTCGGTGGCATGCCACTAGACGGTGAAGCCCTTGGAGGTGCACTGGCCTCATCTTTGGTCACCAATACACCCTGAGTGCCTAGACAAAGTCCCACACATGGTAAAGCTCGCAATAAAAATGTGTTGGCTAACTGCATGAATACCTGAGTGGAAATGCAACTGGAATCCACTTTCAAATCCCAACCACACATGAGGGTACTCAGCTAGGCTGCCTCTGTTGTAGTGTCTGCAACACTACATGGAAGGGTAGTTGCCAATGCTTTGCTCAAGTCCAGCAGACGTTCACTTCAACCCTCATTGCCAGTATGTGGCACCCATCATCTTAAGAGTCACCGAAAGAATGATTTTGCCCACTCTTGGCACAGCCAGGACTTTGCCTGAGGATTGAAGAAGAAAATCATCTATTCCTACACCTCCAAACCTATCCCTTTAATAACCTGGAAGAACTGCAAAATTTGAGCATAAACCACTATCATACCATTTGGTGGGTCAAGAGTAAAAGACAAACCTCCGTCTGAAGGGCTAATACTCTGAGATGCGCCTTTGCCCCCTGCGAAGGAGTCAACCCAGGAAGCAAGCAAGGAAAACTAGCAGAAGGGAACCCTGCTCACCCCTCCCCAGAGGGCTCTCCAGGGCTTCTGCTTCCGAACAGGCCTGGATGGGCTGAAGGAGACAGGGAGGCGATTTCATCTGACGATGAAACAAAAATCAACCAAGAAAAGGACAGATTTCAATCATTTCTCATATATTAAGGTTGATAACAGTCCTGCTTTCTAAAATTCATTTTTTTTCTCATTGGTATATGGCAGATGACTTTTCTCCACTGTGCATGTACCTGGGTGGGGCTGGTGGGCTCGGCCCTTTGTGGAAGGTTTGCGTTTGGGGATTTGTTCTTGGGTGAAGATCTATGTACAAAAACCAACATGGATGTTGGCTCTCAAGAGAGTCTGCCTTGCAGAATGTCCTTGGCTGAAATTTCAGGCAAGTTCTATAACTCGACCATCCCCTCAGACTCACGTGCTGATACTGCTTTCATGTTAATAAATGGTAACCATCACCCTTCTCACTTAGGTTGCCGAGCAGGTCACCTCATTTAATCTTTTCCATCGAGATAGATGGTATTCTCCTTTGTACAAACATTAGCTCAGAGGAGCTAAGGACATTGTGGATTCATGATCAGCAAAGCCAGGACTCAAACTCAGACCTTCTTGATACCAAACTGCCTGCCTTTAATCACTGGGCTGTCCTGTAGTCTAAGAGAATATGATGCACAACACAGTGCACAGGACTGTCTTCAACGATGAGAGGCTCCCGCGCAGCTGAGGGATTCCTGAGTATAACCCAAGTGCTCCTCTTCCTCCATTTCCCAGTCCTGGGCTTGCCCCAGCCCAAATGTACAGAATCCCAAGATTTTCCTGTTTATCATTCTCAAATTCTCAATGTGAACTTTCATTCTCAGTGTGGCTCTTGTTAGTGTGATGAAAACCACATAACATGGACAATATTCTCTCGAAAAATTTTAAGTGTGCAATCCAATACTGGAAACAAGGTCCATAACCCTGTACAGCAGATCTCTGGAACTTTCCCACTGCACAGCATCTTTGCCCCTCCCCAGCTCCTGCCAGCTTCCCTCCCACTTTCTGCTCCTGTGAATCTGACTACTTAGGTAGCCTCTAGAAGTAAAATCACACTATATTTGTCCTCTGTGACTGGCTTATTTCAGTTAGCATAATGTCCTTAAAATTTAGCCATGACAGGGTTTCTCTTTAAAGACTGAAAAAAATATTTCATTGTATATATATATATATATATATATATATATATATATATATAAAATACATTTTCTTTATTCATTCATCCATTGACACTTAGGTTGATTTCATATTTTGGCTACTGTGGAAAATACTACAATGAACATGGGAATACAGGTATCTCTTCAAGATATCCTTTTCAAAAAAAAATTTTTTGGATGAATACCAAGAAATAAGATTGGTAATATGGCAGATTGACTTGATTTTTTAAAGAATCTCTACACTATTTTCCATATTAGCTGCACCATTTTACATTCCCAACAGGTACAAGAGTTCAGTTTCTCCATATCCTTGCCAAAACTGATGATGTTCTGGTGTATGTTTTGATTTGATAATGGCCATACTAACAGGTATGAGACGAATCTTACTATGGCTTTGATTTGCTTTTCCCTGATCACTAGTAATGCTAGCATCTTTTCATACATCTGATGGCCATTTTTATGTCTTCTTTGGAGAAATGTCTATTCAAGTCTGTTGCCCACATTTTTAATTATTTGCGGTTTCTGCTCTTAACTTGTAGGTGTTTCTTGTATTCTTTGGACATTAACCCCTTATCACATATATGGCTTGAAAATGCATTCTCCCATTCGATGGGTTCCTTTTCACACTGTTGATTTTCACTTTGCTGCACATATGCTTTTTAGTTTGATGTAGTCCCACTTGCCTATTTTTATATTTGTTTCTGTGCTTTTGATGTCAAATCTAGGAAACCCTTGCCAGTGTTACAAAGCTTTTCTCCCAATTTCTTCTAGGATTTATATAGTTTTGGGTATTTAACATGTCTTTAATACAACTTTTTTTTCTTTTGCATTTGGCCTAATATTAGGGTCCAATTTCATTAATCAGCATGTGGATATCCAGTTTTCCCAACACCATTTGATGAAGAGGCTTTGCTTTTCCTAAGGCACAATCTTGACACCCCTGCTGAAGATAACTTGATCATGTGTGTGGGTTTATTTCTGGGCTCTCTTTTCTATTCCATTGATCTATGTCTATATTTATGCCAGTAACCATGCTGTTTTAATGACTATAGCTTTATCATGTTTTGAAAGTCAAAATAAAAAAGACATCCTGTGTTCATGGATTTAATATTTTTAAAATGTTTGTTAACACCCAAAGCAGTAAACAGATTCAAGAGGATTCTTTTCAAAATCCTGGTAGCATTGTTTTGCAGAAATAGAATGGGGAGGTATTACAATTCCTACAGAACTGATCCCAAATGGCCAAACAATCTAGAGGAAGAACAACGAAGTTCAATGTGTGTCTGTACTCCTTGCTGTTTCTTGAAGAGACCTAAAAAGACCACAGAAGAACTTTTGCATTCCCACGGCACTCTCTTTGGACAGTAGCTCTCAAAGGAATTTAGAGGTCATCTAGGTGCATGGATCCCAGAAAAACAAAGCCTGTTAGAACATCTCAAGTCCCATATAGCTAACCTACAAGAGGAAAATGCTGTGGCCTGAATGTGTTGAATCTCATCAGCCATGGGATGATATGAGCAGTTGGGGACTTCAGGAAATGATGAGGTCATGAGAGTGAGTCACTCAAAATGGGAGTAGTACAAGTACTGTTATGAGAGGCCCCAGGGAGCTGCCTTGCCCCTAGCACATGTGAAGACATAGCAAGAAGGCACCATCCTGCCAAATGAACACAGTGGGAAGGTACTGTCTATGAACCATGGGCCCACACCAGCCACTGAATCTGCAGCCACCTTGCTTGGATGCCCCGCCTCCAGAACTGTGAGAACTAAGCTTCTGTTATTTACAAGCTACAAGTGCCTGGCACTTTTTTATAGCAGCCCAAATGGACTGAGATAGGCATCCAGTTGACGTCAACCATTACAGAGATTTTAAGTGGTTTCCTCATTTCTTCCCCAGCCTTGACAAAGCTCCTGTGATTTTTACTCACCACTAACCTTTTTCTCGTGATCACTACTGCTAAGAAGATGCTGATATTTTCAGGGAAGATCCCGTTCTTTTTCCCCTCTAACCGCCAAACACCTTCACCTTATTTCGTATGGAAATTCCTTGATACTAGTTCAACCCGCTGAGTTCAACTCCCCTGAGCCCTCTGGGGTTAACCTGGTTGAGATCACAGTACCATTGTCTACCAGCTGCGTGTCTCTACACAGTTCATTTAATTAACCCAAGCACCAATTTACTCATCTGAAAGTGATTATAATAATAATATTGTGATACAGTGATATTAAAAGAAATGTATCTTTGGTCTTTTTCCCTGGTTCCTGGCACAGAGTTCTCGAAATAGTCCAAGTGATAGGGGTTAGAAAAACATTTTCTGTTATTCAAAAGAAGCCCACTACCTGAATTTATGCTAATGAAGCAATTCTTGATGGGACCCTAGAGAGCTTCAGGATGGGACTCTTCTGGGAACCAAACAGGTGATCACAGGGTGGAACATCAGCTCCACCTCCAACCTCCAGTAAGAAAGGAAGGGCTGGAGATGGAGTCAGTCACCAACGGCCAAAGTTTAATCAATCATATCTATGTAATAGAGTCTATTCATATCCCCTAAATGACAGAATTTAGAGAAGCTCTGGGTTGGCAAACATATTGAAGTACTGGGAGAGAAGAGCACTTGGAGAGGCGTGGAAGCCCCTCATATCCAGCACACTTTTTTGCCCTAAGCATCTTGTCCATTTAGCTGTTCCCCGGTTGATAAACGTAAGCAAGATGATTTTCTGAGTTCTGAGGCATTCTAGCAAATTATACAACCCAGGGAAGGTGTCATGAAAAATTCTCCCACCCCCAGTTACATAGCTGGTTGGTCAGAAGAATGGGTTGTCTAGACCTGCAATTGGAGTCTGGTGTGGGGCAGCCTTGTGGAATGCTCTGGGGCCTGAAGCTGACTCTGGTTAGTTAGTGTCAGAGTTGAATTGAATTGAGTTGCTAGACACCCAGTTGGAGAATTGGTTGCTGGTATAAACACACACACACACACACACACACACACACACACACACATTTGATGTCAGAAGTATTGTAATCACAGCTTCACAGCAGTAGGAGAACGAATATCAAAGGTATGTCAAAGAAATTGAATGACAGTGGCTTGGGAGGCTGAGGCAGAAGGATTGCAAGTTCAAAGCCAGCCTCAGCAACTTATCGAGGCCCTAAGCAAGGTAGCAAGGCCCTGACTCAATATAAAATATAAATAAGGCTGAGGATGGGTCTCAGTGATAAAATGCCCCTTGGTTCAATCCCTTGTACAAAAAAAAAAAAAAACAAACAGAAGAGGAAATTGATACGGTGCCTGCCGCCTACTCGGGATCAGTCCCTGTGCTCTGCCTCGTCCTCTAGGCTGACAGTGATATCTCGACTTCTCCCTACATGGCGTTGGGCGTGAGGAACAGTGATGGTCCTAGGAAGAGAGCAAGGCAAAAGGCCAGGATCACAGGAACAAGTGAAGGGGAACCCAAGGGTGCAGTAGAGGAGGGAATGCTGTTCTCCTGTGATAAACTGATCTCCAATCCTTCTCTCCAGCTGCCCCAGGATGAGAAAATGCATGTTCCTGGGTAGATCCTGAGGGAAATAAAGATGAGCGTGCTCTTCCCATGACCTGTTGCTAACTGGCTATCTGGTCCACCCTCATCTTTTAAATGACCCAGTCTGTGATTTAGGTTCTAAGAGGTCACGAGGAGCCCCCGATCACCTTCTATTAATGTTAAGTGAGCCTGTAAGTGCATTTCGGGCAGCAAATCAAAACCATGGTTAGCAACCACTCCAGCACAGGAAGCTTTGGTCTCTTAAAGGACCAGCTGCCCTTTCATGAAAGACCATTTTTTCCATGAATAATGCATATACTACTAGGGAGGAATATACGTCCCCATTAAGCAACATCAATTCTCAACACACTGGATATAATCCCTTGCACTGCTATAATTAAAAATTAAACAAGAAGTATTATGTTGAAGAAACTCCAAAGCTGATTTTTATGTACTCTTTTTTCCTCCAAAAACATCATTCTTACTAGTTTTTTTTCCCCACTATAATTATATTCCAGGGAAAACAGGCAGGCAAAAAAGAATAAATCAACATATAATCTTCCTTTAAAGTCCTAGCTTGTATTTTATGATCTTTAGAGGCTGTTTAAAAAAATATATCAGGTCTAAAGTTGTTGTTACAATGAACACATTCTATTTTCCACTTTAAAAAAAAAGGAAATCACATAAAATATCAGATGGGTATATTTTTTAGACACAAGAGACAATCACAGGCTTTTATAGGTTCTAAGGGTTTCAGTTAACCTGTTTCTTATCGTAAGTACCTGACATATAGCTGGTGCTTAATGGATTTTTCTGAATGAATCGACATTAATATTAACAATAAAAACTAAGAAGATATTTGAGGCCTTGAAAATTCAATATTTTGCCAATATCATTGCCTAGTACATCTCCTCTCCTTAGGCTCCACTTCCCCCTTTGCTAAATAAAGTAAGACCAGTCTCAAGGAAAGTACTTCTGGGAAGGGTGAGGATTTTTACTATTTGCCTTCATTTATTTAGGAGGATCATTCTCATTGTTTGTTTAAGAAGGTCATTGAAAGCAGAGAAGTGTGGGCATCTATCTTCATAAAGTATGAACATAAGAAAAAAAGGCATATTTAAATGAAAGGAAATTTTGCTTATATGCATTTTAATTGACATGTCTAAATGGCTTAAAATTCAAAACAAAAGAAGTTGCATGCAGGGTAGATTCTTCCAGGTCACAGGGCCCAGCCCTCTTTTTTAAATCTGTGGACACTGAAGCCACAGTCCCTAGGATACAAACCAGTAATTGACAGACAGGACTTGTTCCTAGGCACCTAATTCTAATTCTAACACATGTTCCACCACACTGCACACTACTATGAGCTCCTTAGTGCTTTATGGGCAGATAATAAAAATTAGTTAAGGCAGATGATGATGATAATGAAATTTCACTGTACTGGAAACAGAGAAATGAGGTCAGTTAGCTAGCATTTGGGGATGCTTTTGTTAAGGTAGAATGTCTATTCTTTTCTATCTCCCTCTGCATTAAAAAAAAAATCCATGTACTTTGTTTGAAAAAAAAAAGCAGCCTTAGGCAACTAAATATCATTCATTAAAACATTTAAGACAAGTGACAGCTCCTAGTGATATGTTCCCAAGACAGAACAAGCAGGATAAGGATAAGCTGAGTAGCTGCACACACGTAGAATTCTTCCACGGACACCCCAATCCCCTGCTGGCCAAGTTTTAAAAGTGGGCCTTTATCTCACCATAAAAATGAACAAGCTGAAGCTTTGACCTTCAGAGAAAGGCTGGCACCTCCAGAGAAAATGCTTTTCCTACGGGAGTCTAGGAGGAAAGAAAAGTCACCAACATGGGGTAAGGATTGCTGACCATCAAGATGGGACTTGGGTCTAGAAACTCCATTTGTGAATGACGTATCCACTTGGGGAAGGTGACTCCATTTCTGGATACAAATTGGTTATTGACATGAACTTGGCTTTGGGGTCCTGTATTAATGTGACCACTAATCTAAACTTCTCCCTTAAAAATGTGAAGAACGTGTGTTAGAGAACCACTTGGCAGTAGCTCTGAAAGCTAACGAGCATTTGCACCCACATAAGCCATAAATGCCAATCATTGGTATATATCTAACTACAATGCGTTTATACATGAGTCAAAACACATGTGAAAGATCTTTCACAGCAGTCCTATTGAAAAATAGCCCCAAACTGGAAACTAACAGCAGGATGACCATCAACAGAGGACAGATAAATACACTGTGATAAAGTCACACAAAGGATATACTATTTACAATAGTATAAATACTATTACTATTTATATACTATTTACAGCCATAATGGGCAGACTACAGCTACTCTCAATAATGAACAAACTTCCATGAGACGCATAAAGCAAAAGAAGTCACAGCCACAGAAAGTTTGCAATGGTATGATTTCTTCGTACAAAATTATAAAATAAGTTTATCTATGGCATGACAGTCAAGTTAGTAGTTCTCCTGGGGACATCGTGCCTGGAAGCAGAACAGGGATCATTTTGGGGGAGGGGGGAAGGACGGGCATGTGTGTTTCTTGATCAGGGTCCTGGTTACACAGTCACTATCTTTATTAAAATCCATTGGCTTAGGGTGTATTTTAAATGAATGTAGGTATATGCCATTTAAGAAATATGAAGCATTAAGAGTTGTCTTATAAAAACATGACAGGTGAAGAGGGACAAATTAGTAGAAGAGCTGTTCTATCAATACGGTAAAGAATGATTGCACCCACAGGCAGCCTTTCCTTCCGGGCCCTAGTCCTCCCTCATCGCTGATTATGAAACTGGTCACCAGCTGCAAATGAGAAACACAAACGTGTAAATGTCACATTCTTATGCAGGAACTTGGGTGCTCACTTCTTTGTGCCCCAAGGCAAGATCGGGTCTCAGTTTTTAGATACTAAAAATGGACCTATTAGGATAATAAGTGAGCTCAAGTCTGTCATTTTCAAATTGATTGCTGGCAGTGTGCAGTATCCAAAGTGGGTCCCACTAATTATAGAGAGCAATCGGACACATTCGGGGACATACATCATTTTGGGACGAGAACTAATTGGGTATTTGTCCTTTGTGCTCCACCCGTAAGGGCTATTCAGAGAACACAGAAGGCCATCCTTGAGGTTTGATAAAGGAGGAAAGAAAGGGGATCAATTTTTTGTACATCAATTATGAGCTAATGAAGAATTAAACATTTATACAATCTTGAGAGCTTCCCCAGGTAGGTTCTACAGCCTCATTTTACAGGACAGGATACACACTCTGAGACAGGATGAAACCTACACAAGTCACACCTCTGAAAGAGAGGAAAGGAAGACTCAAATTCAGGACCACCTAAGTCATTAGGCTCCTTTGATGCTGCCAAGAGTCTTCCACTAAGGTCAGTGGCCTTTGACAAACGTCTGCATTCTCCAGAAGGGGTTCCTCTCCACGGCATCTCTTCCCTAACACCACGGAGTATTCCAAAGGCAATAAAAACACCAACAGCCTCTTGCCTATAAGAAGAAAAAGTCTTTAATATTAGCTGGGGAGTGAAGGGATATAATAAAAGGAATACAATTGCCGTCATTGGTGAGATGGCTTTCTCCACCCAGTCTAACGAGCCCCCCCCTTTTTTTTTAGAGACAGGGTCTCCCTGATTTCCTTAGAGCCTAAGTTGCTGAGGCTGGTTTCGAACTTGCAATCCTGCTGCCTCAGCTTCCCCAGCTGCTGAGATTACAGGCACCACTGTGCCCAGCTCAACAGTCTTTTATGAATGATGGCATCCAAGGGTGGTCTGTGAGAGACCTTCCAAAAGCAGGCCACAGAAGGTAGGCGTCAACCTTCAATGTGTCTCATTTCTCTTAGAACAAAGAATAGTCTCAACACCACAGAATATCCAAAGAGGGGAAAAAAAAAACCTGTGGTATCAACCTTAAAGATGTCAAAGAAACCACAATCCGTGTACGCTGCTTTGAGTTACTAGGACCCAGACTAGAAGCAGACCTCTCCCAAAAGACATTCTCTTTCTGCTATGACCTGGAATAAACATTTGACCTTCCATACCTCAGTTTCCCCACACTGCAGAAGTATGATAATCCCTACCTGTCCTCAGGCTGTGCTAGAACATTCAGCTAATGTCGTCAGAAAGCTCTGACAGTGAAAAGCACGGTACTGAGACCTTCGTGACCACCGGCGCAGGAAGCCGTGAGCAATGCACCCTGGTGTTGGGCTCCTACAGACCTCACGTGTTCACAGCTCCCAACAGAGAAGGTTTGGGAACAACTTCCTGACTCATAATGAAATGCAAAGGCAAACAGATGATGTGGAGTTATATTTGGGGACTGAATGGATCTAAAATCCAGAATAAAAACCTTAACGAGTGAAATTTGCCAGGCTGGAGAAGATCTGCAAGCAGCCTCACTCTTGCATAAAGAGTTACAGGATGGACATTTGTCCTTTGGACTCTGGAAGGGTTAGCAGGTGGGGCCATTGAAAGAATTCACTGAAGCCTTACTGGGCGGGAGACAGCATCCTTGGAAGCCCTGACCTAACACTAGATTTGACATGAGAATGGAGAAGAGGAAACACTGAGCTACGAAGACAGGGCAGCAGACACTCAGTGAGCATGTCAATAGAGAGAGAAGACAGACAAATGAAACCTAATAGCTGGCACACGACCAGTCTCCATGTGACGTCCACGGGTCCAGCAGAGTGTGTGACAAGAATCTACGAGGCCTGGAGTTGGATTGTTTTACACCATCATCACCGTCCTCCAACCAGCCCCTGAAAAGTGGACATTATCATTTTTAAAGAAATGAGAGAAAAGGTAACTTGCCGAAGACAGTAAGAAAATCACTAAAATACAGGTCTGGCGGACACAAGAGTCCTTGCTCACTAAACTGGGTCCTGTTGTCTCTCGTCAGTTATGGACAATGTGCACTAGCTCTGAGCAGATACCATAGCCAGCTCATTGAGAAATCCCAGCCACGGTGGGGTGCTGATTTGGAGGTAGAGGGCACATGTTGGCCTCTGCAGAGGTTCTGCTATAGACCAGGCTGGTGCTAGGCAGGCTGATGCAGAAAAAGGAGGCCCTCCCCTGACCCCGGCATCATCCATTAACATCCTAACAAGCATGCAATGCAGCCATGCTGGGCAAGTTCTCTGGGCTTCAGCCACAGCCGGTGAAATATGTAAGCAACCCCAGTGGTTATGGCCCCTGGAAAGCCTTCCTCAGCAAGCAGGCGCCCCTTAGTAAACAGAACAGATTCTTTAGTCTGAGTTTTGACCATTCTTTATTAATCTCTTGAGGATTACAGTTAAAAAAAGAAAAAAAAAAAACTGTTGCATATCCCTTTACTATTAATTATAGTCCCATGGAAGGCTTGGTATTTTTAAACTAGTAAAATTACTATAGAAAAAAATTAAAGCTCTTAATAATTTATTCATCATGCTATTAAGACAAAGCCGTGTTTTATTGGACCACCCGTGTTTATGTTGTGACGCAGAAGTCGAAGGGGAGGAGATTCGGTAATATATGTTATCTATTAATATTCTCCACATATGTGCAAGGAGTGTCTCAGGGTCAATAAATGATTTCAATAATTAAGAAGTATGATCTTCCCAGTTTAACCCTTTCCTGCTGGGAGACTGCAGGACGTTTATTCTCATGGCCTTTCATTCCCAACTGAAGCAACTGTACTCCGTGGGGCAAGTCATGGAGGAGAAAAAAAATGTGAGTCCCAAAAATGTGAGATTCTTGTCTCAGCTCTGAAACTAACTGCAGGTGACCTTGAGGTCCAGACCCCTTCCTCTGCCATCTGCAGGATGAACAGATTTAGATGAGACGACGCCCGCGTCTTCCCCAGCTTTGCGACCGTGAAATCTTATTCCTCTGGGCATTATCTTTATCCCTTCTCCATCACCACAACCTCTCGTCAAGTATCATTCTGAATTGAGTTTCCTTTTTCACTAATGGCATCCCTCCTCCGCTACTTAGCCTGGCTCCCTGAGCTAACAGACAAAATGGAGACTCACGGCTGGGGACCCAGCAAGACTTCTCTCTCCCATTCACTGTTTTGCCCTTGAACAGTGAGTCGCTTAGGAATGCTAGGCCCGTCCTTTCCTCACTGATGGGGGATTATGTGACAACACGAGGCTACCACAAAAGAGTGGGAGAGGATTAAATAATATGCTTGCACGGGATTTAGGCCACACTTGACGTAACCCGGGATCCTTGGTAATAATTACCTTGGAGTCTCAAAGAACTCACCTGGAATACCTTCCAGACTCAAGGGCAAATGGTTCTGTAAGAGGGTTTAGTCCCTTTTCATGTCCCCAAGGAGAACTACGCCAAAAGCTAGAGCCTTGACGTGCCACAGGAAGCGTGGCCGTCCCACCCCAGCACCCTGCCTGTACCCCCCCCCCCCCGCCCAGATCTCCCTCCCTACACCTTTCCAGCCAGATGTTCAGCCTCTGGGGACACAAAGGGAAAAGATCCTGGGTGTGTTTCCACACTGTTGGGGACACACTCACCCAGCACAGGCACCTGGCCATCCCCTTGTCAAACACATTTTCACCACACTGAGAGAACAACGCTCTTGGGGGAGAAAATGAAATCTCATATTTATGCAGGAAATAGACCTTGATTCGATGATAATAATAATTACCGTTGGCAGTGATTGAAGAAGGGGCATTTCTGGCATTGTTCTCAGGATTCTCACTTAGCAACCCCTTTATTTGCTAAGACAGCCCTCGTGGGCTGTTCTTGTCCATCTGACTATATGAAGAACTCGCAGCCTGAGAGGGGAAGCGCTCCCAAGGCCACATTTTCCAGAACTGGTGCATGCCGGATCTGAACCAGGCTATCTCATTTAGAGTCAGCACTCTTCATCATTATGCTATTCTTCACAGAAGGTGCGATGATCTGAAATGAATCTGTGTGGAGAACTGGCCATATTGTAAGCACTCCATAAATAGGATTTTTATATTATTTAGGTTAAAATAGCTATTTTCTTAGATGTTGTTGCTCTTCCCGCTGGACTGCGACACAGATCCATTTGTGATAGTCCTCCTCTGTTCCTTAACTTCCGATATTCTCAACTCCACTGGCCTCAGGGCCACCTCAGCCGTGAACACAAAGTCCAGGAACATCCTGGCCTGCAGCTCATTCAGCCAATGGCCCAGACTTTAGCAGCATGTTTGGCCCAGGTGAGCATCGAGCTAAATGGTGTTTAGGCCCCTAACAGCCACATGGAGGCAGAAGGTGGGGATCACGAGACACTGTCCCCAGAGGACAATCGTTTGCTCGTGGTCACTTGTGGTCACCGTTCCTTCACAAGTCTAGGGAGGAAGCAGCATGAAATCACACGTAGAAGACAGAGTCTCAAGGCTTGGAGAAGTGCGTGGTATCCCTGAACCCTGGGAAACGGCAGAGCCAAGATTAACTAAGTAGCAGGTGGCAGGCCATGCGGCAGAAAGGGGACCCTCCCACTACCTTTCAGAGTTGGGCAGCTGGTGCTTTACCTAATGACCATTTTCAAGCGGTTCAGGGACTTGTTCTTGAAATTCCTTCCCTGACCAGTCGCAGGAGCATCACTTGGGAGTGTGTTGAAGAGTCTGCCCAGAAGGACTGAATCCAAATCAGCATGAGACGGGTTGTTCCTGAGCGCAGTGTGGGCTAACAGGTTCCGACAGAGGGTTCAGGCTCACATTAGGACCAGCGGAAGGTCAATGTGGTGACTCCGCAGTGTGGGTGGCAAGAGCCCTGTGTGGAAACCCAGTTCTGTCATGCACTGTTCTCTTGCTCCGTGTCCCGGGAGGCTGACTGGCACAGAACCTGCGTGACTCTCTGCCATCGCACCTCTGATGGGTTCCAGGAGAGAAGGCCTCCTGTGGGCTGGGTTCCTCGGTGGAGGGCGTGGCTCTCTCCAAGCAGCCCTCTCCATCCCTGGTTCCAGTAATTGCCCCTTTGTTCCACCCTCAGGCCTAAGGCTGGACACAGCAACTTCTGTTCTCAGCCCCTGCACACTGCACTCCCTTCCTGGGCCTTTCTAATGATCCCTCAATAAACACTGTCTAAAGTACCCAATTGGAGTATAATGAGAAACTGATGTGACTCCATTTTTGAGAAACCAGCCTCTACCTCAGAGCAAAGCCTGGCCAAGAAAGGGGCATGATCCTTGTCCTTGGAAAGACCCACAGAGCACTCCTAGGCACATACCCACCCTGCTGAGATGTTTAACAGGAGAGATCTGCAGCACCAGGTGTCCCTGACTCAGTCAAGCTAGGTGGAGACCCATAGCAACCCCCCAGCAACCTCCAATCAGCAAGAGACAGGGAAATACCTGGATGCCAGATGACCCCCCAATAGTTTATGGTGGTTGATAACATGTTGGGAAACCATGTAGTTCAGCATGTACACCCCTCGTGGCCTAAACCAATCAGTTCAAATGAATCCCCCTCTTTTACTAGCCAATCACCCCTAACCAACTTGTTCCGGCCAGTGAATGTGCTAATCATGTTTTAGAGTTGTTTTATGATTTTCCTGAGGAGTGTGATGATTTGCTAAGAGATGCTATGAGTATGTGAAGTCCCTGCCTTTCCCAAAGAGTGTATAAAACTGCTGCAAACCCTGGGCTCGGGGCCTGTCAGCGTCACCAGTTGCTGTGTGTGCGCGGAGGATGGAGCTAGCTTGCAATAAACACCTCTTTGCTGCTTACATCGATCTCGGTCTCTGGTGGTCTTTTGGGGGTCCCGAACTCGAGCATATCAATATGACTTGTTTTCCTTTGGGACTTGGACAGATGGATTTGACAAAACTCTTCACTCCGAGAAAGAAAGGAGAAGGCAAAGCAACCCCCCGTTGTTGGGGAGAGGATGTAAAAGAATGATCCAGAAAGATCCAGTTACAAGCAATCTGACCAAGGGCTGATGTGCCTCCCCCGCCACCCCGTGTGATCTGAATATGTTTGCGAGTAAGCACCTCTTTCATAAGTTACAAAGTCCTAACCCTAATCCTAATTCTATAAAAGGGGATTCCCCTGCATTTCAATCCAGACTCTCCATTTATCCAGTGCGTGCTATTTGCAGTTCCTTCTGTGGCTTGCATCACAAGACGGCCTTGGAAGGTAGGACGGTCCTGGAAATGCCCCCTCCCCCTCCCTCAGGGGCTGAGTTGGCTTCCCTGTAAGACCCACCCTTTCACCAACACCAGCTTCTGCCGTCCTGCCTCTCCTCGACTCCGGGTTTCCAGAAATGTCCAGAATTCCATCAGATTGAATTTCTTTTCAACTCCCTCACACACACCCAACAAACTTACCTACAAAGCAGCCAGTGTGGCTTATGCCACTCCAGAGAACCCACTTCCACAAGAGACCAGCATGGCCAGACTGCCCAGGCAGCGTGTCCCTACACCTGCCCATCATCACCGCACTAAGGTATGGAGCCCATTCCCACCAGACCTAAGCATTCCTCATTGGGTCCCTCCACCTGCAACCTACTCCAACAACATCTTGGCTGATTCCATGTTACCCAGCATTCCAAGTCCTTAGAAAGTCCCACCTTCTTGGCAAAGCCTTGCTTGACCCCTAACAAATAAAAATGTCTTCCTTATTCAACTCACTTGGCCCTTTCTTGCTCCCAAGTCAGGGCCCAGGAGATTTCCTTTAAACAGGGTACGCATGCAAACACATATGGATGCACACATCTTCCTTCAAGATTTATCCATGTTGTAGTGTGTCAGCTCCTTCTTTTTGAAGGCTGAATATATGGGTGAAATTCCATGATACCCATATACTTTATTTCATTGGTTCATACATCTGAAGATGGCACTTGGGGTGCTTCCACTCTTGGCAATTGTGAATAATGGATGAGGTCATTTAATTGAGGAAGGAAGAACAGAAGGACAATGTTTGGAAGGAAAAGGAGAAAGGGCAAATTCAGCTTAGGACATGTCAAGTTTCTGCACCTGTGACATATATTGCTATGGTTTGAGAATAACCTGAGTGTCCCTTCAAGGTCCCTATATAAAGGCTTGTTCCTGGGGTGATGATATTGAGAGGTGGTGGAACCTATGGGAGGTCTTCAGGTCACTGGGGGTATGCCTCCAAAGGGGATTTGGGAACCTGGCAGGTCCTTTCTACCCTCTTTCAGCTGGAGATGTGAATGCTCACCCCTGGACATGCCACTGCTGTGATGTGCTACTAGCTGCTGTCCTTACCAGAACTCGGTCAAAATGGGCTCCATGCCCTTGAACCACCAACACTATGAATTAAATAAGCCTTTTGTCTTTATGAGTTAGTTGCATCAGGTATTTTGCTGCAGTAAATGAAACTGACTCATACATATATAAATGCTCATATTTGGTTCATAAATAAACACATATAAGGTTCCCAAGCTTAGAAAACATATAGATGTGGGTATAGATTCAGAAGCACTGGGGACTTAGATGGCAACAGAAACCAAGAGAGTGAATAAGATCAACTAGAGAAACCAGGCAGAATAAAAAGCAGGGGGTCTTGGGCCAAGTCCTGGAGAACTCCAATTTTATGGTTTGGTTGAAGAAAATAAGCTGGAAAAGGCGACAGAACAACAAGCAGAAAAACAGAAATAAGTTCAACGGAGTGTGGAATTGTTGCAAAAAAAAAAAAAAAAAACACCTGGAAAATACACAGAAATAAAGCGATTTATATACACACCAGGTGTCAGGCCTCATCAATTTGGTAAACTAAGATGGAGAATGATCCAAATTCCTTAAGTTATGGATACCAGTTTTTCAAATGTGGCATGCCAAACTTAAAAGAATCTACCTAAAGCTTATAGGAAACAGACAGCAAACCTAGGAAACTCGTTTGCCCATGGAATAGCGCCGGGACATAATTGCTTTTTGGAAAAGGTGTTCATAAAATCACTCGTGTTACATTTGTGACAAATTGTTAGAAGGTGTTTAAGACACACCTGATGAAATTTCCAAAGTAGCTTGAAAGGAGAGAAATCAAACTTCTACATGCATGTGTGTGCACACCCACACGCAAAACACACACACAGACACACACACACAGACACACGCACACACACTCTATCTGGAGAGACAGGCTTGAACACCGCCCCGAACACCCTAGCACGGCATTTTTACATCCCAGCTCTTGGCAGTAGACTATCTATAACATTAAGTGCTGAACAAGAAGCACGGGGCTTGGGCTCGATTTCAGGACAAGCTCTCTGTGACTGGAAATTGTTAAAAACTGGAATGCTGATTGGAATCAAGAGACCATAGAACATCCTCCTCTAACATTGTTTAAATACAAAAATAGGTTCTCGTCTGTCTGGCGCGGGGAGCGTGCCTGGAGATGGAGAGGCCAGTCTGGAAGATCTCCCGGCCCCTCCTTTCATGGCTGCCTGCGAGGCTCTCTGACTGCTTCTCTGCTTGGGAGAAGGGCTTTCATCCTTCAGATTTCCACCCTCCTGGAACACACAGGGCAGCCTGTTCCTCAAGCTGACCGGCTTGTCCACTCCTTGAAAAGCTCAGCCGAGGCATCTTTCATCTTTAATTACACCTCAGAATATTTTCCTCTTGCACTGCTTAATAACAGTCACTTGTTAGGTGCTCTGTCTGCATTCTTTCCCTAACTTATTTATCCACTGGTAAAGTACACCCATACTTGGTTCTTTCTCTTGAAGTGTAGTCTTTCGAGAACTCAGGGTGGATGGGCAAATAGGAACTGTACATGACCATGTGAAAAATAAAACATTTAACAGAAATTTTACTGGGTCAGAATTTTATTGCTTTTGGCCAAAGGCCATAGCAAGACCTAGAGAGGAAAGATAACCTACAAAGAGACCTTTAAAATAAGTTGTAAAGATCAAAGGAGGGCTGAGTTAGAATGAGTTCCTAAGTGTAAAAATAGGTAACATTTCAAAGGTAATTCATTAAAACGAGCCATAAGACCTATATGTCATTGTGCCATTTTGGCTAGAGTGTCTAACATAACATTAGCTCTGATTCTGAAGTGGCCATTGAGGAAGAGAAGAGTGAAGGTGACGCATTTGTCCCTGACATACACACCTGACTGTTTAGTTATGTTCTAGAACATGTATTAGTTGAATGACCCCCAGATGGTTAGTTATTTCTAGATACAAAAAGGGAAGGGAAGCCAGGCACAGTGGTGCACACCTGTGATCCCACCAGCTTGGGAGGTTGAGGCAGGAGGATCTCGAGTTCAAAGCCAGCCTCAGCAAAAGTGAGGCGCAAAGCAACCAGTGGGACCCTGTCTCTAAATAAAATACAAAATGGGGCTGGAAGTGTGGCTCAGTGGTTGAATGCACATGAGTTCAATCCAAGGTACCAAAAACAATTTTAAAAGGGAGGGGGGAAAGTAGCACGTAGCACCTACTAAATGCAGGATTCTGCCCTTCCAGCTGGATACAACTTTTCACAGAATCTTCACAACAACCCTGTGAGATAGGGGCTTATCAGCTCCTTTTCTAGACAAGGAAACAAAGGTTCAGAGAGAGAGACAATTCCCCCCAGGCCACACATTAGCAAATGGCAGAGCCGGAGTCTGGATCCAGGATTGTTTATGCTCACAGCCCAGGCAGTTGATTCTCAGTCCAGTTGAGAGAAAAGAAACATGAAAGGTCTGATTCCAGGTTACCTCTAATACAGGCTCAGCCAACCAAGAAATAAGCCAGCATCTTGCCTTTAATTATGAAGTAGACATGATTCAAAAAAAAAAAAAAAAAAGAAAGAAAGAAAGAAAACCTGCAGGGGAAAGGCCGGCTGAGTTTAAGAGGGGGAAGGTGGATGCAGCAAAGTGGAATGCTGTGTGTGGCTCCCAGGACTCAGAAAACACGGGCTTCTGTCACCTGCCCTACTGGGGACAGGGGGTAGGGTATCTTATTCCAACGTCCAACCACCCTGCAGTTATGATGTTACAATGGAGAAACTGAGAATCAAAGAAGCTGTTTCTAAGCCATGGAGCCAAGGTCTGAATCGGAGGCTAATTCCTAAGACAGGTTTGCTCCACTGTAAAGCCAAAGGAGGGGAGCAAACCCCACGACCCCCAGGAAGAGCTTCACAGTCTTTAATGTGCACGTGGATCACTGGGGTCCTGGTATGGTGAAGGTCTGACTCACCAGGTCAGGGGCGGGCCTTAGCGTCTGCATTTCTAACCAGCTTCCAGGTGATGCTGATGTGCTGGTCTGCAGACCACTCTTAAAAGTAGAAAGGATGGGAGTATTGGCAAGCCACACCCTGCAAAGGTGCGCCAGACGTGGCACTCCAGCTTGGTGGCTTCATTGGAATAATATTTGATTTTTCCTCTAATTCACAGGACATTGTCTTCTGTCATGTAGCTGCTATGGTATAGAGAGCGGACTCATAAAAGTTGGGTCTGGCAGTTTAGGGGTGCCATCTATATACCACCGGAAGCTCTCACCTGGATTTTGCAAATATTTGGACAATTCTTCTGGGCACTAGAAAAATAAGCTACAAGAATAAGCCGCCCGCCCCCTTTTGTAAGGTAGAAATCAGATTTGTCTGCTATGATCTTAGAAGGACTGATTCCATCCTGCCGCACATCAGCAGGGGTCAGCAGTAGTCAACAGGGAGGGGGGCGGGGGGCGGGCAACTTGGAGGGGGTTTGGTGCAAAGCTGTCTTGCAGCATTTTGCCATGTTCCAGGGCTCTGCTTTGCATTTCACTGGTCTTCCCCCAGCTCCCTCTTTGGCTCCTTCTCAGAGCTGAATGGCAAGTGACCCTCCTCCATGTCTGCATCCAGCTTCAAGGCTGGCTTCATGGAATGTTTTGCTATTTCAGTGGAAACTAACTTCACAGCAAATTGCTCTGGTTACCATCGGGGTCACTTAGGTGTTTGCATAGTCTGCAGTAACTGCTTTATTTCAGCAGGAAAAAAAAATACTTATTACCATGTTTTTGCGGCTGACAGTGGCTTTTGTATAGAGAATCCTTCACATTGAAGAATGGGGGAACTCGTGATGGCACTCAAGCCATCTGTTTTCAGGACTGCCCTCTCCCACCTGTCATGCCGTCTCTGGGCACTTGACTGAGACCAGGATATCCACCAGGGAGGAGCTCCCGGAGGACACTGAGTTGGGTCCATGCTGAGCAGGGGTGGGTACCACTGGGCGACACCAGACTTCAGGCAGGACTCAAAGGCAGATGCAGGTAATGAGGTCTGATGGGGGAAAAAGCTTCAAATAAAGCTTCCTGGGCTTGCTCAATATTGCCACAATGAGTGGATTTTGCTCCCCCAAAATAGGCATCCCTTTTTTCTTCCCCTCACATCCCAGATGCCCTGGGGTTTGAGATCTTTAGCCTAGGAAGGGAGGAGGAGAAGAAAAGCATGCCGAGCAGACGTCCCCCAACTCTAATAAGACGGCTGAGCTGCCTTTTATCTGTACATTTCACGCAGCTTAGACAGTCCCGGGGCAGCCCAGAATCCTTTTCTCCTTTCCCTTTTTTGAGTCCGTCTGTTATCATGCCCAGTGCTCTTCTCATTAATTTTTTCCCCCACATCATCTCCTGCTCCTCCCTCTGCAATGACCTCTCTCCCCTGAGACTGGTTGTGAAGGCTCTCTTTCATTTTCCCTGGAAGGCAATCTTTGCAGAGCTAACTTTAACTAGCCGACCGATTCTTTTCTAACCCTGAACAAAGTACTCCATGAGAAGACAGGTAAGCAAACACAGAGCCGCCCTGCACGAGGTCAGGGGCCCTCCTGACTCTCCAGCCTCCTCTGCACCTGCTCAGCGTCTTTCCTTCCCCAGGATCTTGGAAACTGCCTCTCTGCATCTCAGGCCGCGCGACAGGGGGCAGTCCACTCACCACGGGAGGCAGTGACTCAACCAGGCCATCAGCATCTAAAAGGTTGTTTCCAGCTCCCACATAGCAGAAAAGAGCCCACTGTCCCCCAACAAGGTCACCATGACATTGAGACATTCAAGATTCAGTGGTTGAAATCTGCTGGCAACTTGGAACGGCGGGGTGGGGGTGGGGGACAGCAGAGTACTGCGTGTTGCTGTGCGTGTCCTGGCCCTGGTTGCTTCTCATGGGAAGTCTGTCACAAAGGGAGCTGCATGGAGACAGTGTCCTCAGGACCACCGCCCCTGGGTCTTGGACTTGTCCTCCTCCTTCCTTCTGCTGCTGTTTCCTGTGCACGAGGTGGTGTCTGAGCCAGCCCTATTCTGGCCTTGGCTGTTCAGCATGTTTTTATCATCCCATGCACCGGGTTTCAACCTCTCTTTCCTTTCACCTACAATGCACTCACTCAACTGTCACCCAGCTCCAGATGTTGGGTTCTGCCCAGGTGACCGGGCCTCAGACCCCCTGCACCTTTCTCTCCCAGGTCTGGCCACAATGTTCATCTGCTGTGGAACCTCAGGTCCTGCACGAACAGATCATCCCCACCTAATCTCAATAAATTATTAGTAGGTAAGGAGTGGCCCACAGAAACCTAAGAGAAGGAGCTCCATTTAAAAAGACATGGCAGGTCGTGAACACGATTGACTAGAGGAAGTAAAATCAGTCATATAAATAATTGTGGTATTTAGATTAACTCAGAGGGGAACAAGCCCCGGAGGAGCCTTGTAAAGAAATGATGGCGGGGAGGAGCGAAGACACCTCTGCCACCTGAGCTCCATATCTTGCAAGAGAGCATCAGGAGCGGAACACGGGAGCGCGGCCCACGGACGCCGGGCACGTGCTCCAGACTCAGCGGGCCTGGGCGGCTGCCTGGCCTTGCAGCTCCTAGAGGGGTGGGCGTGGGCAATCCCTGAGCTTTTGTGAGCCTCCACTTCCTTATCTGTCAAATGACGGTGATAATAATACCTATCATAAGACCGAGGAACTGATTAAAAGAGAATAATGCATGTCGAGTGCCTCGTTACCATAGTGCCCAATTTATAATAATTTTTAATAGCTATTTATTTAAAAATCTTTCATTTTGCTATCAGAACAGAATCTTAAGCCACATGGTCAATGGACCTTACATGACATGAATGGCTTACACATGGATTTTTATTTTTTAATTAAATTTTTTGAGCTAATTACAGACTCCTGTGCAGTGATAAGAAGTAATACAAAGATATATCATGTATCCTTTACCAAGATTCCTCCAATAATCGCATCATAGGGAACTGCAGTTCAACATTGCAAGTAGGATAGAGACAGTGATGGAATCCACCCCTCTTAGCTAGAATTCCACTGTTCCCCTTATGCTCTGTGTGTGTGTGTGTGTGTGTGTGTGTGTAACAATATGGGGTTTCATCACATGCACAAGCCCATGTCATCTACCAGCCGTCAAATTCACAACAGTGTCACCACCACGAGCATAGCTTTTTAAATCAGTGTTTTGATTTGGGGGAGTCACCATCAAAAGGCTCACTTTGCCTTCCTTCTGGTTCCTGATGTATTTTTATCAATGACACCCCTACCATTTTTCCTGAACCGGGTCTTCATCCCCCAATGCGTGTGATTCAAAGGCAAATAGAGCAGTGCCAGCTGCAGGAGGAGGAGGAGGAGGAGGAGGAGGAGGAGGAGGAGGAGGAAGAGGAAAGAGAACAATCGTCAGGGTGGCCCTTCCCCATCCAGGGGGCCAGGGCAGAATCATCACCTGCTGCTCCGCAGGATTTTCCCCGGTAGAAGGAGGGCTCTGATCTGCTCCAGACGAAGTCTACACAGAGCCAGTTCCAATCTGTACTGAGCCTGGCTGGAAACACACCCCCAGGGGTTATAAAATTAGTCTCCCCAAACCCTATTCACAGTGAAAACTACACAGAAAGACAGATATGAGAGAATACATAAGCAATTACACTTTTTATGGGTTTTCAGTTCAGCTTTTAAATAATTTTCATGATTATGAAAGTAATGTATACTCATTATATAAAACTTGGCAAGTACATAAAAGCATAAAGAGGAAAATAATAATCTCTCATAATCCCATCACCAAAGATAACTACTGCTAACAGTCCTGGGATATAATGTTCTTTCTGGTCCTTTTTCACACTAATATATCTACAATGAGCAACCTTTAATTTTACAGACTTGTATCGTACCACACAGAGATTGCATTCTGGACTTCCCTTGAATTTTTTTATTCAGTTGAAATGTTTCATGTTTTTGAATATGCTTAACATCTATAGATGATGGATTTTCATGAGAACCCTCTAGAAGACAAGGCGAACGAACCCATTGCCTTCTAAAGAGTCTCCACATCTAGGACTGATGACATTTTCATGAAGCTCAACTTGTAGAACTATTGTGTTCTTGCTGCATCTATTCTGAGGTGGCCTCGCATGGGACTACACAGCCATCATCAGGGCAAATGGGACAGGTGTGGACAGACAGCCCTACTGCCACCTCGGTGACTTCAGCATTCATAGAAAGAAGCCTTCGTCGTGACGTACACCAGATCTGAGAGTGCCAGAATGATAATTATTGGGAAGAGTAAAACTCATCTTCATGGATTGAGTTTGACACTATCGCATTAAAATTGTGCCCAGACGTATTATTGTATGCAGAGATGAAAGTGAGGGTTTTGTAATGCCCCTTTTCTCAGAATCAAAATCATTTTTTCTGATATTACAGAAACAACAGAATTTATCATTAAATCTTTACATAACTGTTTCCTTCCCATTAGCTCAAAAACAAACTTCCCTTCATAAAAAATAAAGTCTTTCATCAGTTATCACTTCCCTCCAGCTAACCTTCAGTTTGTCTTTTCCTCCTTCTTTGCCAAGTTTCTTAAAGAGGCAGTCCACATTTGTGCCCTATTTTCTCAGCCAACATTTGTCACTTCCCGTCAGATCTTCTACGTCGTCCTCCATTGCACTGAAATTCCCAGGACCTCTCAGTCCCCAGCCTTCACCCTGCTTGGTTTCTAACTGCTGAGTTCGGCTGGTCCCATCCTCAATCAGAAACTCCTCCTTTGACCTCTTTGACCTTCACTAATTTAAGTCCTGATTATTATTTTTTTAACCATTTTCAAAGCTCTTGCATTTTCTATGCATTAAATGCAAGTCTCCAGCATTGTGACTCTGTCTCCTCATCCCCCCTGGGAGATGCAGCACCCCACTTCCTGCACTTGTATTATCGCCTCCATCCTAAGAACTCCTGCACCTTGGACTCCTGTCCCCATGTCCCAGTGGGGCACATGAGGGAGCTCTCCTCCCTGATTTTCCCTCTGAGTTGGGTCCTAATGAATTTCTCAAACTGTACCATTCCAAAATGCTGCCACCCCTCCCCAGGATCCCCCACCCCCACCGAGTGGCAACTCCTCTCTGGAGCTCTGCACCCTGGTTAATGGCAGTCCTGACAGTTGTTTACTTTTATGCACAGGAGGAAGGTTTTGGCTGCTCAGTGGCCAAGTCCTCAAGCACTTTCCCGTCTTCCCATTTACAGTTCTTCTCCTCTTCCTCTGTCATTCCCACTTTCTCTCTCAGGCATCTCTTGAGCTTCAGGGAGAGTTTTCCACCTTGAATCTCCTGTCGAAAATCTTTTCTGTTTCTTAATGCTCACATCATCCCCAGAAATAAATTCCCAAAGCCCTGTTAGGATCCCATTCGACAGATATCTATTAAAATCGACTGGGTGCCAGTCACCGGGGTAAGTAAACTCTTGGTTTTTGAGAGTAAACAAACAGACAAAATGTCTCACCTAGTGGAACGTGTGTTCTGCTGAGTATATGCAGACACCATCACAACTCCTTCCTCCAACATCTTCATCTCACCCTCCAGCCCCCAAATAAAGTCCAAATTGCTTAGCGTAACAGCGGAGATTCTCCAAAATCGAGAGCGGTGTTCCTCTGTATTCCTCAAGGGACCATTCACCGTTCCCCAGGCACACTCTAGGATGTCCTACCCCTAGCCTTTGCCTGGGCTGTTCCTCCAGCCTGCACTGCCTACTAAAATATCCACTGCCCTTTGAAACTCTACATAAATGTTACTTCTTCTATAAAGCTGTGCTTTCCTGCCATCTCTGGACACTCATCAAAATGAATCATTTCTTCTCTGAATGTTTACAACACATTTATTTATCCTATCAATCATTTTACACTTTCAAAATGTGTTGCGTGTGAGGCACAGCACTAGGTTATATATATGTATATATTTGTGTATATACAGCAGTTGCTTCGTTCTGCTTTGTATCATATTTATTTATACATTTCCACCCTCCCTTCCACAAACACAGTAAATTGTAAGAGTCTTGAAAATAGGACTTGTTCTTTATAATATTTATATCCCCACCACAATGCCTTCAACATAGCTGTTGGATGAATGAAAAGGTCTAAATATATTGGTAGTAATATCTGTTGGGATATTGACAACCTGATTATTTAGTGAACCTAGGCAATGAAATAGTCTTTGCATAAAAGTGCTCCAG
This sequence comes from Marmota flaviventris, assembly GCF_047511675.1. NCBI lineage: Eukaryota > Metazoa > Chordata > Mammalia > Rodentia > Sciuridae > Marmota > Marmota flaviventris. The sequence goes on along the minus strand of NC_092509.1, from coordinate 99,948,938 downwards.
CAGTTGCAGCAATTTTCTTCTTTAAGGAAGAGGGGTGTTATTTTTCAATTATCACCAATTAATATGCACAGAGTGTTCACGGGATGACTGGCATCGATCCTAGGGGGCTCTGTGGAACAGTTCTGAGGTGGGCCTTGCTCTCCGGTGCTCTGAAAAGAGTAATTTATCTTTATATTCTTGGTGTCAGTATGCAAATTAGTACATCCCTCGTAGCATAAAGAAAGCAGCAAGTTAAAGACCACTAAGGTAGTTCAGAACAGGTATGTCCCTCTTTTAAAAAGTAATTACACGCAGAGCCAATCTAACGGTCCAGATTACTAGGAGGAAAGTATTCCAATCCCCAAACAGAAGTCTTTTTTAAATATTTAATTACAAGCTGTCTTTAAAAATCAGCTCTGACCACCTTCGAGATCCCCACAGCACTGGGTTTGCCAGAATTATATTTCCAGGTAATGTTACAAATGCATTTGGCCCTCTACATAGGTAGAGCAGTAAAAGCCCCACAGCATGGGACATGCTGTAGGACTTGAAATCAACCAAAAGTGGCAAGACTGCGGCCAGAACCTTGGGTGGCTGCTGGGGTCCGGGCTGCAGAGAAGGCACAATCTGCTGGATGAATGGGGGTCCTCAGGAAACAAAATTCATAACTGGGCTTCTTTCCTGCTTTATAGATGCTATTCCTTTAAGATTTCCTTTCTCCTTATATATATTCTTTACCTGGAAAACGCCTACTCTCTCCTTTTTGTCAGATCGTGAATGTCATCGTCACTGGGAAGCCTTCCCAGTGTCCTGCCAAAGGCACACCCTCCTCTGCTGGGAACCACACAGCAAGCCGGGCTCTATGGCAGGATCTCAAGGAACGGCAACTTTGTTTTTTTTGACTGTCATCCCTGGGCCTCACTCTAGAAGGTACCCTCATCAGTGTCAGGGACTGTCTCACTCACCCCTGAATCCCCCACCCCCACAGTGTGGGTGCCTCGGAGGTGCTCCATAAATGCACAGAATTCATGTTTAACGTCAAGGAAGAAAAACAGCCCTTGCTACAGAATCCACAGATTGCTATATGCCTCTGTGTGTATATATTTAATGTTAATAATCCTGGAAACAAAACTTGTCCTGTAACGTCGTCTCCTGGTTCGGCGAGCTCCGGAGTGGGCCTTCACAGCCTTGCAGGCTGCAAGCAGGTTGCCATGGTAACGAGGTTCTGGATGGAGGCTCTGGCTAAAGAGCCTTTCCCAACTCAAAAGGAGCCGTAGAAATGTAAAGGGCATCTTGGTTCCCTCCCCTCCTCTCCTTTCCTCCCAAGCCTCTCTGCCTTTCCAGCAATTCCAAAGCTGAAATAAGCTGAGTGCCAGGAGCCATTTCTCACAGAAATCCACACACGCCTGGACCTGGAGTGGGCGTGACAACAGCGTGCATTTGGCTCTGGGCTACCGAAGGCCTCCAAGCTCCCTTCTCCATTCCTCTCCCGACTTTCGCTTCTGTGACATCATTCCTCCTTGCTCTTTGCCCCATTCCCAGCATCACACAAAGCTGCCCCAAGTATGTCCGTTGGCATCCTGCCTCTTCTGGATGCCCGTCAACAAGCAGAAGCAGCCCCACAGCCCAACAAGAGCAGGGCAAGAGAGAGGGCAGACCTGGGGAGAAGCTGGTGCAAGTGCCCCTCCCTCCTCGTGTGGAGGACAGGGGCCTCACTGCAGGGTCCACCAGAGGGTCAAGCCTGAGAACGACCAGGAAACCAGGACACAGCTCCCTGCTCATCCTAGCCACAACTCTTTGTTGAGGCTTATTTGTCCCACTCTACACAATAAAAGAAGCATCAGCACGGCCTCAGAGCTGGAAAATGGAGCAGCCTTGGAGCTCCTGCATCTGATCTTGTGCTCACAAGGCCCCCAGAAGTATGTCTATGGCTGCTTGATATTTGATGGAAGTACAGATGGTCCCAACTTACAAGAGTTCATTTTGCTCTTTAACTTTACAATGGTGCAAAACCAATATGCATTCATTAGAGATCGTCTAAAACTCTCCTGCAACGCTGGGCAGTGGTGGTGAACCCCAGGTCCCAGTCAGCCCCAGGATCACGAGGGTGAAACGATGGATATACTGTACCGTGTGCCATGAGGCTGAACTACGATGCTCCATGGGCTAGCTGCACCCGATGCATGTTCTAAGTATGAGACTTTCAACTTACAATGGATTCATCAGGACATAACCCCATCATAAGTTGAGGAGCCCCAGTGTTGAAATACTGAGCTGTACCGATGACACCTTAAATCCTCAGCTACCCTGGTGCGTTTTTGTCGCTGGCAAGTTTTAGATGAAAACACTGTGAAAATAAGGCATTGAGAAGCTCCACGGGTTATGAGGACACCTGCCCACCACCTTGTCACAAAAGCCTTTCCCCTAACCTCAGGTGTCCCAAAGGGGTTGTCTTGATCTGGTTTCCCACAAAGCTAAAAATCCAAAGCAAACCCCTGACAGAAACTTGCTTCCACAATCAAATTGAAAAGCCTTCCTAAGGCTAGTTCCCAGGAGTTATTTAATGCTCTCAGCTGCTGGGTTTCTTTTTCCTCTTCTTAAATGAGCTTATTCTTTTGATGCAATATTCATGACTCCCAGACACAAGGAGGGCCTTCCAATGCAAAGAGACAGCACTTTCTTCTATAATGAGTTTCACCCTTCCTATTGCACGCACACAGGCTCCGTCTCTCAGGTTCTCTAAGTTGGTATTTGCCTTAGTTTTCCTTAGCAGCTGGAATATTATGGGAGAACCCAGGCAGCAAGTCCAGCCCCCAAGAGAGGGCTTCCACTTGACTGGATGACTCCACACACTCAGGAGACACTGCCCGGGCACCGTCCTTCCCTCCGATGGGCTCTTCCTCTCCCCCCTGAACTGAGTGCAGCCCCTCCAAACTGGTGTCTCCTCTAATCACCAGACTGATTGTGTGTGCGACTGTCATGTGCTGACACTTAGCAATGGATGCTACTGGCTAGCGTGGAGATTTTTCATCCCAAAGAAACCAGATACATGAAGTAAAAAACTCTGGAGGCCAGGTTTGGTCTGGTTTTGTTTAATCTGTTGCTAACATACCTGTTCTGAACTACCTTATTTGTTATAAAAAGTACATGTGAGCTTTAGGATGATAAAAATAAAGTTTTCAGATTCTAATAAACTCAGAGATGGTGCCACCAAAAACATTATCCATCCACAGAGGATACAGGGGAGTGCCAGGGGAGTCACAGGAAGAGTGCCTGGTAAAGGACTGAGAGAGTGCTGCCTCTAATGGCAGTTCTGTGACCTTGAACAGGAGATACACAAATGACCCATTTGCCGCATGCTCACCCAGAAAATGGATGGATGGGCTTCAAGGACTTTTAAGGTACAAAAAGGGGCATTTCATGGGAAGAAGTTGGACCTTAAAATCAGACAGGGTTTTGGGTTATCAGAAAAAACAAAACCTGCCCTTTGATGGCTGTGTGTTGTTGGGGGGGGGGTGGGTTACTGTTCTCTCTGAGCCTGAGATGTCCCTATAAAAATTTTTAAAGAAAATAATACCTATTTATCCACTGTTACACTCGATGGGGGTTAAAATAAAAATTAAAGGATGTAGCCTTTTACTGTTCTTATCATACGAGGTGTGACCCACCTCCAGGATCATTCACAGGACAGTTCTGTGACTTTCTGATTTGAGAACAACCTCAGGTAAAAAGACAGATCTATGGAGGACATATTCCCCATGTCCCTTCCATCTATCTGGGTCTTGTGGTGATGACACAGGTTTGACGGGGAGGTGAGTTGAACATGTCAAGAGCCCACGCCAAGGAAGCACTGGTACAAGACCTGCGGGTGGCACCTCACAGCCCAGCGGTGCGGTCAGCAGATGCAAGCAAAGGAGAGGCTCTTCTGACCCGCTTAGCTTAAAACTGGCAGCTTCATACCTTGGCTCAGGCAGAAAGCATGAATGCTAAGAGAAGGAGGTGGTGGCCACTGCCTAGCCCACTTTGGGGTTAAAAGAGAGATGGATGGGGACCCTATTGTTACCTGCCAAATCCCATTCTCCTCTTGCCAAAGTGGTTGTCCAGAGTTGCAACCTGGTAGTAGTGAGGGTGGCCAGGGTCACGTCCAGTGGGTTGTGTGGACGGCCAGAGACAGAGCAGGCTGGAGATGTGGACCAGAAGTGACGGGAGCCACGACTTGCCTGTTCTGCAAGAGGCAGAGCATGACGCCACTCAGAACAACACCCAGAGTGGGACTGCCTTTGCTTCCTGTCAGTCTGACGAGTGGCACTATCTGGGGACACTGGAGCCGAGCAGTGACAGCTCCAATGGACTTGATTGCTGCTGGCGGATGGCAGCAGGGCAGAGAATCACTCACAAGGTCAAGGGCGCTGGATGCCCATCTTTTCAGGAGCAAGTTGGGACATTCCTATTCCCTCTTCCCTCTCCCAACTCCTCACCACTGCGTAACGGGAGCTGGGCTCAGGGCTGAGGGCTACCCAGCCATTCCCGAAACCGACCGACTCTCATCACTGCAGGGTGTTTGCATCTGGCCACCCCACACTCCCTCTTACCTCACAGTGGTCAGTGTCCTGTCCAGACATTACCTAACTCACCAGACCACTGCCTTCCCCAAGGGAGGCGACGCAGATTCTCCTCCTTATTTCAAAGAACTAGAGGCAGAAATGCTCAGGGTCTAAAAGCCCTCCTCAGCTGCTTGCAATAAATAATGGAAGAGGCTGAGAGAGAAGAGCCTTGGAGACGGGGAGCTAGGATCAAAACACCACGGCGCTGCCCTTTCCAGCCACAGCCACAGCCACCTTCTCTCCAGGGATTATCATGGCTGTGGCGCGTCACCAAGTGCCAGCCCCAGTTCCAAAGCCAGGGCACCTCCCAACACCCTGGGGAATGCCCAGTACAACTGGCCCTGCCTCTCTCATTTTAATGGCACACATAAGCCACATGCAGCTGAACTTGACCATGGGGTCAGTGACCAGTCAGGAGTAGAGAAACACGCTCCTCTGTGAGGTTTCATGGAGGGAGTCGAGGAAACCAGCGTGTTACACAGAATGCATTTGCTGTTAATGGTCCTAAGCAAACACTCCCCGTACAGGGAATGTCTTCATTCCATCAGCCAGTGGGAAACATGGACCGTCAATGCAAATACGCATGAGAATTTTCAAGGTGTTCATTTAGAAACAAAGGGGAAAATTTCGCCAAACTAACAATACTTACTATTGGACTTTTTCCCCCACTAGTGACAATTAATACCCAACCACTGCCCAGCTCTTGTGGTTTGCTGAGTTCTGGAGAATAGCCTGGAGCATCTGTACCTCATCAGAACCCCATGGAGGAAGCAGGGTAGGTGCTACTTTTCCATTTTACAGATGAGGCAGGCAACTGAGCCCCCCCAAACACATAACCCAACTCAAGGTCCCAAAGATGGCGATCACAGATCCTGGAAGATGGAACCTCGTATTCCTATCACACCCAACTTCTTCCCCTAACCCCGACCCAGGAGGCCCCTAGTGTCCCCGGGACTCCTCTTTCTTTGTGTTAGGGGTTCAGGGTTCTCAAGACAACCCTTTCCCTACGGGCGGCAGTTATTCCTTTCAAACTGCTTCTCACCACCCTGCTCTAGGAGCTGATTTCATCTTGGCCGGTGGTGCAGCCAGAAATTGGCACGTCCAAGCCTTTGGGAGGCCTCAGGATTGACTGGTGAGCTAACCCCAGGCAGCAAGCAGAATTCAGTGGCTGATCAGCAAAGAAAGGACAGGAAAAAGAATTAAGCCCCAGAATGGCAAGTCTATTTCCATCTTGCCTAGGAGGGGACAGGTCTATTGTGTAAAAGGTTTGATTTAAGGGCATTTAATTTTGTTCTGACGAAGACGTCTTCCAGGGAGCTTTTCAGGCGCACATCCGATTATCGCAGAGTTTGGGGAGCTGCTTCCCACTGAGGGCTGGACTCTTTCTTCTAGCTGAACCACAGCTCTCTTTCTAAGAAGCTCAAGAGCCAGTTCAGCATCTTTTCCCTGCTAAGATGAATCTATTAGCTTAAACCAGGTAATCAGGATGTGGAATCCTGGACAGGATTCCCCAACCTGCCAGGAAGCCCCTACTGTCCTCATCTGCCCAAAGACTATGCATTATTTTCTCTCCATTTCATCTTCATGGGACACATCTGGGAGATAATGACACTGAGGCTGATAAAGGTCCAGAAGCATGTTTGGAGACAAATTACTCAAGGCTATGAGTCTTTTCTGTATCCCCAACAACAAATGAATTTCCTCCCTCAAGATAAGACAGAGGGCCCTGGAGACCCTCCTAGCTGCTTGGTAAGGGTGAGTGTGCACTGGCACACTCTGGCTGAACCCTGTTCCATCTCAGATGTTAGCCTGGGAGGAACCTAGTAATGGTGGATTTCAGCATCTGATGAAATCGCCTGAAGCATTTTGCTAACAGCTAGCACAGAAGCCACTGCCCAGAGGAACAAAGGGAAAAGATAGGGCTGGCAAATTTTCTTTTTAAAATCAGGTAGGAGATTAAGTTCTCTTTAGTATCAATTAGGAGGTCTTTAGGATTCACCAGCACGGTTTTGATAGAGGAGGAGGAGTGGGAGGAAGCCAGTACCACTAAAAGGTGCAATAACTTTTATTACTCTCAGTGAAAATTAAGGACTGCTCTCATTATCCAAAAGCAATGAGGAGGCATTTACACTCGGAGGTGCAGAGAGCTGCCTGCTATTCCAAGTCTGATTGAAAGGCAGCCTAGGAGCTCAGCAAGTGTCAACTAGGTGCCTGCCATTGTGCTAGATGCTGGGAGAACACGAGAGTGCTGTGAGATCTCACTCCTGCCCTTAGAAGGGTTTAAAATCTAGTTAGAATGACATAATCTATACCCAGAGTGATGAGCAACCAATTCAATACTGAGTATTTATGATAAAGACAGTAAATGCCAAATGATTTAAAGCAGCAAAGGGCCACAAGGAATGAAGTGGTTAGAGAAGGTTTGATGGAGAAATGGGAATTGGCCTAAGTCTTTCAGAGGATGGATTGGATAAACAGAGAGAGAACGGAATCCAGTATAGCGATCAATTTAGGCAAAGAACTAGAGTTCAGAATGAGTATGATGAAACTAATGTATTTTATATTTGTGTTTCAAATGACTAGGCAAAGATCAAGTGGACTGATTGCCCATTTAATTCCTCACTGGTTTGCAGAGCAGAATCAAATGCTAATAGACTGAGTATTGACAGAGGCAGAGTAGTCCTTAATGTGAACATCCTCCTCCTACAGGATGCAAGATGCTTACCTGGATGTGGTGACAAGGATTGCGAGGCACCCTCCCCAGCTCCCTGCACCTCAAGGGAAAACGTCCCTCAGAGTGCCACAGATACTAATGATAAAAATAGGCATGCAAAACACTCCATATTGGCTCAGACCAATGATCCATTCAGAGCAAGATTCAGTCATTGAAAATGACACTACATCTATCATATGAAGGACATTACTGTCTTTTGCGACCTCAATCTCAAAAGGTTAAGACTGGCACCCTCAGCACCCAGACTTTCCTCATAGTAGCTGATTACAACTCCATAAAATATGAACTTACCTAAATTATTCTTCAACCAATTTGTCCTTTTTGCCCGTATCACCTCTAAGGGTAATATTTTTTTATGTGTTTACTACCCACTCTATTAAATAATAATACCTCCTTTCAAATTAACTCTCTTCTTCAAGCATCAAAGGATGCCCCTTATTTCTAATATTTCAGGATGTTATATATATTTTAAAACCCTATGTCCATTTATTAGAGGGTCTCTTGGACGTCACCTTTATAAACTATCCTTACATCAACATTTTCTCCCATCTATTGGTTGATTCTTATTGTCATCCTCAAGCGCTTTCTTGGCCCCATTTCCTGCTGGGAAGCTTTTTCTTGTGGAGGTGTTGGTGGTTCCTTTATGACCATCACCACCATCATCATCATTCTATCACACATATCTTATGAGCATCATCTCGTTCTCTTGGCCTTCCCTGCCTCTAAGAGCCTAAGCTCCTTACTCTGCTCCGTGGAACCAGTTACTTGCCTGGGAGTGAAAGACCGTCCTCCTGGCTACAGACACACAACCAGGCTAACATGTTGTACCATTTGAGTCTCAGAAACTCCTGAGACCTAAAGATAAGTGGTAACAGTGGTAATGGTTTTAGGATTTGAAATCGGGCTTGTTGGCCACTGCAGAGGCCTATATGTAACCCAGAGGTACAGGGAAGATAGTCAAGTACCAAGGGATAACAGGAAAATGGAAGAAGCCAAGCAGAAAAATGATCTCTTATCCCTCCCTTCCAGGGACTGCTTAAGGAATGGTTATTCCTGTCCAAAGATTTCCCATTTAGTAGAGCAAATGCCTGTGCCAAGTGACCCACTGAGTTTTCTTGCTGCTGCCCTAAAGCAGTGGCCACTGTGGTCAGGTATCGCCATGCATCCCTTCCTGTTGTTCCTGGCGTATTGTCCTTTCCCTTCACTCTCATGGTCCTTGCTTGCCTCTCAGGTGAAGCAAAGAGAGTTAGTGCTTGCCTTAAGTCTTATTTTCTAGGGAAATTGAAAGAAGGTAGTCATCCAAAATATCACTAAAGGGCTCTCTGTTTCCTGGCCATAATTGGAACAGCACTCCTCCACTATACCCTTGCCTAAAGCAATGGAGTTGGCCAACCATGGATTGAGACATCTGAATCCATAAGCCATAAAAAAAAATGTTCCTCCTCTAAGTTGTTCTGGTTAGATATTTTGGTCATAGTGATGAAAAGCTCACTCACACACAGAAATTGGTATCCAGGAGGCGGGGTGGGGGGGGTGGGTCGTTGTCCTGACTAATCTGACCACATGGTTCAGAAGCTTTTGGAACTTGATTGCAGAAGGATAATGGAAAAGCTTGGTGACACAGGCTGGAGAAATCTTGTAATGTTGTAAGCAGAGCTTAATGAGTGATTCTAGTGGGATCTCTGAAGACCAGAATGCCAATAAGAATGTGAACAGTAAAGACTGTGCTCATAAAGTTTCAGAGGGAAAAGGGGACTCTATTGGAAATTGGACTGGAGTCTATTCACGTAACATTGTGGCAAAGAAACTGTCTTCATTTTGCCTACATCCTAAGAATCCATGAGACTGAATTTAAAGGTGATGAACTAATTAATCTGGTGGAGGAAACTTCAAGGCAGCACAGCATTTAGACAGTGGCATAGATATTACTGGCAGCTCTTAGCCAGGTTTACTGTGAGAATCAGAAGCAGAAAGCAAAGGAAGAGGATTTTTTAAACACTTGTGATATGGCCAGAAAAGTATGTGTAAAATCGGGACCAAGGAAGGTGTGGCTGTTGAAGACAACAAGAGAAGTGCAGTGCATTGTACAGAGACAATAGGAAAGACGCCTTGAGGTCATCTCAGGAATCAGCAAGACCACAGTCATTGTGAGGTCAAAGGTGTAGAAGAAAAATTCCTTTGAGAGACCCTGGGGTGCCGTGCTTGCTTCCCTAGGATTGTTTCACCACGCTCCTCTGCCTAGGCCCTAGAAACCACTGCAGCCATGGTCCAGGGGGATCTGCTACTGCTCCTGCTGTCATCCAAGTGGTGCTGGTTCTGCAGGAATGCATGGGGCTGGAAAGGGATCATGGAGGCTTACCCTGAAATTTCAAAAGTAGGCCTGGGAGGCCAGACAAAGTGTGGCAGGGTCTGAATTTCTGCAGGCAGCCCCCGAAAGGGTGAAGCATGAAACTGAGAAAAGAAAGCCAAAGCTGCAGTGAGGACTCCTGAAGGTAAGAGATTCCAGGAATTCGGAATGTCTGCTGAAGAAAGCCGTTGGCTAAGAAAGCTGGGCTGCCACCAGCAAGGCCCAAGTCTCACCACCGTGTGTCCCGACGCCAGTGGTGGAGCTTCCGGAAATGTCTGCCAGGTCAGGGTTAGGTCTTTCCTTGGCCCCATGCTTCCAGGCCCCTATTTCTCCCATTTGGAATGGGAATGTTTACTCTGGGCTATTGTATATTGGATTATGAAACTTGCTTTTGATTTTTACAGGGGCTCACAGCCAAGAGTTCACTGTGGGTCTCAAAGGAAACTTTGCACTTGAACTTTGGGGCAACGCTGCAACTGTGGAGACTGGGTCATTTGTTGACTAAGTGCATTTTGCGTTGTCAAATGGACATGAGCCTTTATGGGCCAAGGGTAGAATGTGATGGCTTGGATATGAGGTATCCCCTGTGTTAATGCAGAAGGTGAAATGATTAGATTATGAAAGCTGTGACCTCATCAGTGGACGAATACAGTTGATGGGCCGATACTTTGAAAGCACAAACTGGCTGGTAACTGTAGGCAGGTGGAGCATGGCTAGAGGAAGTGGTCACTGCGAATGTGCCTTTGGGGATTATATTTCCCCCTCCCCTCCCTCTCCCCCTCCCCCCTCCTCCCTCCTCTCCCTCCCCCCTCCCCCCCTCCCCCCTCCTCTCCCTCCCCCCCTCCCCCCCTCCTCTCCCTCCTTCCTGGCTGCCCCGAACAAAGCAGCAATTCTCTACTATGCCCTTCTGCCTTGATGCTCTTTCACCTCTTGCCTAGAGTGATGGAGTCAGCTGACCATGGACTGAAACTTCTGAAAATATGAGTCAAAATAATATTTTCCTATTCTTGTCAGGTATTTGGTGACTGCAACAAAAAGCTGACTAGCAGAGGGCACTGTAGAGTGCACGGTTGCACTTAGAACACCTGCCCCTGTGTGCTTTGTAAATAGGTTCATGTAGGAAACATGCAAACTGAATGGTTGTAACCTGCTTAAAATGTTATTATTGTTGTTGTAAATTTCTTCTGGTTTCCAATAAAGCATCTGTAATATATAATAGCTCTCATTTGATGAGGGGAAAAGAGTAGTATTTAGATTTGGAGAAAATAAGAAAGGGACATTATTATTTTCCTGGAGCTGGTGTGGTGTTGGAGGGAAAAATGAAAGTGAAAACTTCCCGAGATAAAGTTTACTCCCAGAACTCAGGAATAACTTATCGGAGATTGATTTTCATAAATCATGTCCTAGAATTTGTCCCCCAGAAAAGACCAGTATGCACATTCCTTGAAAAATTCATGCTACATTCTGTTCCAAAAGGGCCAAGGTAATAGAATATCATGAGTTGGGGTGTAAGGGTTAAAAAAACGAATTTCTTAATATATGTCTACATAAAAAAAAGAACATCATCAAACATTTATTGAGGATCTAATGAATTCTGTGGTAGGCTCTGGTGGTACTAGAAGGAAAAATGCAAAGTTATTAAACATTCAAAATGTACACAAGGAAAAAAATAATATTTTCAAGCTAACATATGCTACATGCCAAATACAGAGCATAAATAATAAGCATAAAAGATATTCTGAGAGGTGAGCAAACATTGGAACAGTCAGAAAAATCTGGTGCAGGTAAATCATACTCATCTGGGCTGTAAAAATGAAGCTTTAATTTTTTTTTAAAGCACCCTTCAACTCTCATCTAAGCTTCTCCAGTAGCTCTGAAATTTATTTCTATTGGCTTGACATTACTGTATGTGGAAGACTTTACTGTCGATTGAACACTAAAGAAATTTCATTATGGGCTTTTCTCTTCTATAAAAATATTAAAATGTTAAATTAAAAAATTTGAAGTAGTGGTTTCTAGAAGACCCCACAGTTAATGCTTTTTATTCCGAGAAGTACCGATTTATTCTTTCCTTTGACATCTAGACCAGCTCATTACCCATGTCACATTTTTTTCTGCCTGTCTCTGCATATTGAGATTGTCTTCATAATCATCAGCCTGGACATACCTGACCTACCACGTTTTCAGGGTCTGAAGCCCGAGACCTTAACCACCACACTAATGCTCCACTCTGGCTGTGGTTTTGCATCTGGTTCTGTTACAGTTTCACCTCTCTCCTGCAATGGGAGAGTGATCTGAAATCACGGAGAGCCCTTGTGAGTCCCTGGATATATCTCTGACCCTTGCACAGGCACTGACATGGGCAATGTAGGCTCAGGCAGGAACCATCAGACACCTCTGGCCCTTGCTTTTAGAGTTCCACTTTCAAGTTCTTTCAAAACTGTGGGATGGATGGCATCCCATTTCGATGATTTATTTAAACAGTTTGTCAGGTCAACAGCATCCTGTACGCATATGATTCAAAACATAAATGTTTTGCTGTAGATGCAATTTTTCATGTCAACTTATGCACCAAGAGAAAATGACCTTTATTCCAGAGAGATGCAATTTCTTTACAAATAGTAACTCTCAATGCCCTGGTGAAACAATTGTCACGTTCTGATAGAGTAAAATAATAATAGTATAAATGTAGGTCTCAGTTGAATAGCAGGAGTGTCTGGAGGGGCCTTTTCTTAATTACAACACTGCAGGGGACGAAAGGGTTATTCACATAATTTTCTGTTATTAGATAAATTTAAGCAAGCAATATATTTCTGAAAAGGAATTGAAGTACTATATAAAGGAGAAGTATTCATTTCTCTTTTCTCATAAGCCTCTCTGGAGAGTATTTCTTACCACCTTAGTCTATGTTCACCCCCTAATTTTCTCATTGCAAAACAGGAATATTCTCTCCCTGATACTAGACATTTTATGGTAAATTCAAATATTGCAAGTCACATTTACTGTTTGCTTAATTGAATCAAAATCCTAAAAGTCAAAACACTATTAGAGAATTAAAATTGTTACCCTCAAATTCTCCATGTGTTGCTTGCAAAAGTCCAACAAGTTACTTTTGAACAAACCCACAATTTTAAAAATACTCTTTTCCTCAGTTTGGAGAACTAACAGTACCACTGCTATTTTTGAAGCCTCTGCATGTCTGTTTGTGCGTGCATGCACCAAATATGAGATCCCACAAGTGACTCCTAAATTAAAATCTAGAAGAAACATCTGCGAGAAAAATGACTCTTCTCCTTCTCCTGTGATTTCGACAGTGTGTTTATGGTCTTTGGGTATTTGACAAGAATCTAAAAGACCAGTCCCCTGTGGGGGCACCTGAGGGAAAGAGTTGTTTAATTTCATATAATGGATTGAAAAGAAGCTGAAAAAGTGGATAGAACTAGTAGCAAAATCAGCATCAGCCCCTGACTGGCCTTAGAATGCAGCAATGTCTTATCTGAACACAATGTGAGGGATGGAATTTCTTATCAAATTTGAAAGAGGAATATGTTAACTCATCATAAAAGGAGTGTGAATCTAAGAATGTAGGAACAGAGAAGGAATGGGGCTCTGGCTGTCAAAGGTCTAGCTAGTCGAGCTTCTAGGGAGGTCGGTGCCACCATCAGATGACTGCAGCTTTAAGAAGACCAGGTATGAAAAACTATACTGGTACATGAAGATGCCACACCTCACAAATGATAGGATTAATCTTAGAGGGGAAAGAAGCTTCAGGCAATGTCAGAATGTTCCAGTGCCCTTGTAAGGTACAAGAGTCTAAATTGCTAGGCTGAACCATTTGGGGGCTCATAGGACAAATGGTTGTGATTTCCAAGTGAGAAACACATCCAGGATGCTGGGAACCAGAGAAGAATGGAAGAGGGTAATGTCAGCATCAAAATCAAGCTGAAAATCACCTCAAGGACTGGAGACCAGTTTAGGGAGACAGAATACATAGAGCAGGAGAAGAGTGCAGTTTGGTAGATTGGAGGATGCCACCAAACAAGGAAAACAGTTCTTGGGAGGGATCCATGCTGCTATCAGATCTGGAAGCACTGCCAACCCAAACCTCCCTCAGAATGGGCAGCTGAATATCCTTGTTTATATCTACCTGGGAAAGGAACTGGTGAGAAAGAGAAGATAATAACCACCTAATGAGGCGGGTAGGGAAGCACCTGACACCCTTGAGCCCCAAGGATGTGCTAAAAGTCATGCAATCTTCTTCTCTGTGCATTCCACCTCTTGTGTTAACAAGAATCCTGCAATGGCACTACCATCATCTGAATTTCACAGGCGAGAAAACTGAGGCTCACAAAGGTTAACTGATTTGTCCCAAGGTCACAAAGCTTGCGAACAGAAATCTCATTCCTACCTAAACTTCGGTTTACAATCACATCTAATTTTTTATTTTATTTTATTTTGACTTTCTTTGATTTTCTTCTTTTTTAATTGTCTCTTCCCAAAGAAGCCTCTTTTGCATGCAGTAATCTTGTGTTAGTTAATGAAGAAGGCCAGATAAATCACATGCCAATGCAGGTCTACATCAACCTTGCTTTAGATGTTCCACCTGAGCCCTTAGCAAGCATGCCTTTCCAGTCCAGCCCTGTGATAGATCCATAGGAGACTTTAATCCCACAGTCAAATAGTGAAATAGTCCACGTCCCCCAGATGTTAACTGAATACAGAGGAACTGCCGGGGCCTCTACTTATGCAGATGCTCTTAAAATTGTCCCTGTAGTTCTTCTTCTCTAATGACACAGGGCCAGCAAAATACTGTGTGTCACCTCCCCCCTTAGAAGCATCACACTGCAGGTCACTTGATGCTGCCCTGTCATTTGCACTGAGGTCCCTGAGCTGGAAGCAGGTTTTATGCACCCGCCAGAGTCAGCCTGGGTGAGGACCACACCCTTTAGGTAATGCTGTAAAACCCCAAGATACAGCTCATTAGGGACCCCAGCTTGTTAAGGCCCATCACACACTGTCAAGGGTAATTAAATCAGGGATTAGTGTCACCTAGAGAGTTTGGCATGAGCCTGGTCCATGTTAAAGTGTTTGACACTGAGCCGTGAAGGCAGGCAAGGTTACCCGTAGCTCCTGGCATGCATCGCTCTCTCTGAGGCTTGCTGGGGCTGGCTGTTAGGTCCCTTGAGCAGGAGAAAGCTTTAAATTTCAGTTCTCCTAAAATGTTTTTTTTCCTCTACTCTGAGACCCAGTTTGCACTTATTGGATTTTTTAATTAAAGTGCATGACATACTTCACTTTGCAGATCTTATTAAAAATACCTTTCCCCTCAATTCACCAGAAGCTGTTCTTGTCCACCCTCCCAGATGGATGGAGCTGCCCAAGTGGTCCTTGAAGCTCTGTTTACTCCTTGTCTGCCTTCGGTACAGGGTGGCATGCCTCTCATCCACTTCTTGTAGAAATATTAATTAATACTACATTTCTGGAAAGCCATTTGGCAGTTTGTTCCAAGAACTTTTAAAATGTTCATACTTTTACCCTTTTGATTGAGTGTATAATTGTTCTTCTAGGAATCCATCCTAAGAAAATAATCAGAAATACAAGAAGACTTTGCAATGCCAAAGATGTGCCCTGCAGCATTATGTATAATTGCAAAAACATGACAATGTCAATATTATTTAGCAGAATGTTGGACATTCATATGTTAGAATATCATTGTTCATTTTACTTGACAAATGGATTAAAGCAGATTTTCTTCACTAACTCTGTTAGACACTGAGAATTTAATAGAAAACCGCTCACACCATACCCTGACTTTTAGAAGGGAATTGTTTAGATTAAGAGGGAAATTTGTTTATATTAAAATTCTGAATGAAAAACCCAGATTTTAAGTTATGTATACCATCGTATTTTGAGTACTAAATGCTGTGGTTAAAAAGAAGAAAATATCCTTAGTGTCAATAGGGATACTCTTTTGATTAGTAAGGGTAAGTGATTTTTTTTATCTTTTTATTTTTTATATATTTTCTGAAGCAAATACTGTGAATACATATTGCCTTTATTATTTAAGGAGGTGGGAAGGCATTCGAATCATTTATTTTTTTAAAACATGCAAATAAACAAAGACAAATAACAATCTATTCAGTTCCTTTCCCCTCCGTGGGAAAGGTGATTCTTACCTTGAAGAAGAAGACTTGCCTCTGTCTTTCAGATTGTCAATTACTAGCTCCTATTTGGACTTATTAATCACCAAGTATAGAAGAGTAAGGAACAGATGAAGTTCCACAATTCTGAGGCTGAATCCCTCCTAATCCCAACATCTCCCAAGCCCACTCATCAGGAGGGCAGTCCAGGTAGATCAGCAGTGGGCCTCATTAAGATCATGATTTCAGGAGGATAGTGGCGGTCTAGAAGCAGCAATAGCAGCAATACAGAATCCTGCCAGGCCTGAGTACATGCCTTGTACTCAGGGTGGTGGCCACATCCCAGCTGACACTGGACAAAGGCCCAGATGGGGAAACAGAGCTAACACAATGTAATTCTCCTCTGCAAGCCACCCAGGATGCTGCCTTGGTCTGTGTTCTACTGCTCGCTTAGCAAGGTGGCTGTGTTTAACAGGTGCAAACTCTAAACACCAACAAAGCTGTTCGTTGTAGACCTGGAATCACACACAGTTACTTCTGCATATACCACATGCAAACATAGGTGTTGATGGATATACATACGCAAGGTGAGAAGGGGGTAAAATACAAAGAAAGGTGCTCCAATGTTGGTGTACTCCCTCTCTGTGTGACCTAGCCTGGGACATATTCTCCAGGAAATGAATCTGGTTAGGGTTAGTTCGTAAAGCACAATGGATTACAAAGCACCTTGAAGATAGCTTTTAGAGGCACTCGAATATCCCAGAGTCATCACCACATGTTGGATCCCATCCTGGTGAGTCTTGTTTTTCTCATACCTAGCACCTTAGTTGTCTAATCAAGTTTTCTGCAATGATGCCCCTAAGTAGAAACCTAATAAGGATCAGAATAAGAACAATTAAGCAGCTATTATGTATAGGGGAACTTTACTGTTTCCTGAACTTTCTGGTGGTCAAAACGAGGCTCAGAGCAGATGGAATTCAAAACAGGGACTGTCTGGATACAAAGCCCAGGCCCTTCTCTTTCCACAGCATCCTGTCACCACACCAAAAAACTTAGGATATTTTAAAGAGATGGAAATAACTTTCCTCTCTGTAACAAAACACATGGTACAAAGTCCCTGTGCCATGTAGACACGATGTCCCCGAATCCCAAACACCTCCCTGTGCCTTTCCCTTCTCTCAAACTGGTAATGGATCACAGTGTTCGGAGCATAACGACAGGGCAGGATTGGGGCTCTATCTTTTTATTAATGGTACTTGCACACTGAGTATCAGCAGAGCAAAGAAAAAAGCCATTATTTTACCTACTATATTGGATAGGTTTTTTTATTGCTGTGACCAAAATATCTGACAAGAACACCTTAGAGGAGGAAAGGTTTATTTTGGCTCGTGGCTTCAGAGGTTCAGTCCATGGTTGGCAGGTTCCATCATGCTGGGCTGCAAGGTGAGGTGGACCATCATGGCAGAAGGGTGTGGTGGAGAAGAGCTACTCAACTCACAGTGGCAGGGCAGCAGAGGGGAAAGAATCCCAGAGAAGATGAACCCTTCCGGGGCACATACCCACCTCCTCAAGCCATGCCCCACCTGCCTGCAGTTACCACCCACTTAGTCCATTCAAACTAGGAGGGACCAATTAGATCACAGCTCCCAGAATCTAATCAGTTCACCTCTGAAGACTCCCGCATGAACACAGGAGCTTTTGGGGGACACCTCAACACCATAACACCTATAATCCAACTAAGGTAAAAACGCTTCCGTTAAACCTTTATCAGTACTGTGTAGGTAAGCATTTCTACTTACAATCAAAAGAGTGGGAAAGGTAGGGATGGATGAGTTCATAAATTACCCTTTAAAGGTCTGGCTCATTTTTGGTTTTGAACAGAGAAAGTGAGACACATGCCTAACTTGCTGCAGGCTGGTCTTAAGAAGGCTATGTGAGGACGAGGGACAGCCCTCATTTGCCTAGGTTCCTTCTTACATTGATCTATTTAGCTGATTTCTCCTGAGTACATACTATGTATCAGATAGTAGAGAGACAAAATCTTGTGTGACTAGGACTGGGTGTGTCCACGTAGACACCCAGGGACTGTGTTCTAACAGCATTTTTTTTTTTTTGTACATAACAATGGCAGAAAGGAGGGCACATATCTCTGGGCCCACAAATCCCAATCTATTGTGCTAACACCTACGAGATTCATCACTCCATGTCTGCAGTTGGCCTCTGTGCTTCTAAGGAGCACTGAGATCTGCAGATCAGTAATGGATTGCAAACATAAGAATGTCATTTCATCAACACTAAATGGGTTACATTCTCATTTCACTAAGTGCCTTCTTGCTTCTGAAATGCAGGCCCTGGAAAGAAGTAGCACCTAACTGACCTCTCCACCACTCATTATCCACTCCTGCTCCATCCCACGGCGCCAATCAGCTCGTACAGTCCTGATCTTGTTAGAGAACACCGGTTTCCCACCCCTGGAGCCCTGCCTAATCCACTACTGGAAGCAACCTTAGTGGAGTAGGGAATCACAGAAGGTCTGGGCTTCTGTACTTAATACGGGTCCATTCTCCACCAACCCACAGGAGTGAACTTAGGCAAACGCTAAACTGCTGTGTTTCTGTCTTGCTATTATTCAAAAAGGAATGGTAAGCGCTACCCTCTTAAATGCTTTAAAGGGATAGGGAAGAGATTTATTGTCTTGTGTCTGCACAAATCCTCAAAGAAAACTCCTGTGAAAAACAATGGGTCTTTACTGCTTAAAATATTGATTTTTTTCCCCCTAAGTTTTAAAAATAGCCTCACTGGATGCTGCTACAGAATGCAAAAAGGAAGTGATAAGAAAGCACACAGAGGGGAAGGAAGCTTCAACAGTAATAACCACCCTATGAGGAAAGATAGAATCATTATTTTCAAACAAGTTTTGAGAAACGCCTTAGGAATTCCCAGAGGGATGTCCACAGCTGACCATTTTGGTTAGTTATAGCCATGACCTGATGAGAAATGGGATGCCAGAGAAGACCTTACAGCAGATGAATAATGAAGAGGTTCAAGTGAATGAGACATGGGTCTCCCCTCTCTTCCTCCTCCCCTCTCCCTGCTGCCCTCCAATGCAATATTAATAGCCGCCCTATTGCCAGGATCCTGAGAGTCTTTGCTATGCATCGAGGGGCAGGTGGATGTACTCACTGCCACAGGATGCTGCTCTTGCTTTGTCGCCTGGTTTCTCAGCAGTGAGGAATGCCAGTTCCCATTAAGCTGTGCGCATCTCATACATCAGTGAGGGCCCTGAGCCAACTTGAGACCAAAGTTAGAGCCCATCTCAAACAGGTGCACTCGTGAAACAAAGATGGCGCCTGCTCACATAGCCAATACCCCACCACCAGTACCCAGCAATCTTCTGCCCACCCAACCCTGTTTCCTGTGTTCCCTGATTCATTCCCTTCAGGCAGCCAGGAAAGAGCCAGAGGCAGCAGTGACTATGGGCATCCAAATGACAGAGACAGAGAGGAAATGACTGTCCCAGTGATAGACTAATTCCCAGTCACTGTAGCTCACTTGTTTTTCCAGGAAGGAAGCCAAAACCCAGTAACCCCAAGGGATTTGCTAAAAATCATCCAGGAAGGTGGAAGGACTGAGGTGAGAAGGGACAGGGGCAAGAGTCTGGGTTGGGCCTGGATATCCGCTCACCATGCTCTGCCCCTGTCTGCCTCTGAGTCTCCAGACCTCAATTTCATCATCTGTGAAATACAGACTTGCACTAAATGATCTTGAGATACTTTTCAGCTACACCTTGTCACTCGAGGTGTGTCCACAGCCCAGCAACGTGGCTACCATCTACAGTTTGTAAGAAACATGGCATCTTGGTCTCCCCTCCAGAATTTACCTAAAGAGACTTTGCATTTTCTTTCACAATATCCCCAGACGACTCATGCACATTAAAGTTTTACAAGTATTGTTCTGGAATATTTTATCACAGGTTCATAGAGAATCCCCAGCTCTAACTTGAGAATCATAAAATTAAGCAAAACAAACGTTAGGTTAGATGTCCTCTTGTCCTTCAGAAAGTACTGTCATTGCCATTAAGAGGGACTGACACTGCTAATTTGTCATCAAATTAAGTCCCATCCCACTCAAGGATCACATCCTGCTTAGTCTGTATCATGGCAGGCTCCCCAGGGCCTCACAATTCATTGCTACAGTTTCTGTGGCTGTCCTCCTGTGGAGTCACCTCTCTTGAACATATCTCAACTGGAAGGCCTTAGGGCCTGTAGTCTTACTATGCTGGACTAAAGATGTCAAAAGGATATTCTCTGAATGTTTCAAAGTGTCATGTGAAATATCAAAGCCATGGTTTTGGTCCAATCTCTCTATACAGGTCTTGAGATGTAGCTATGAGATGTCAATAGGACTAAATTCTGTCACTGAGCCTCAACTGTTCTGTTCACCTACTCAGAGGTTATTGGTCAAAAATAATAGATAATAGCTTCTCTTGTAACCCTAAGCTGCATGCTATGCCCATGCAAATGGACACAGTTTTTCCTCTGAAGGAATTAGAAATGGTTATGTGATGGTTTCTCAACCTCGCCAGTATGTACATTTTGGACCTGGTCATTCTTTGTCCTGAAGTCTGCGCTGTGCATTTTAGGATATTGGCACATTTGTGACCTTTTCCCAATAGACAACTATAGCACCAAATGTCTCCTACCATTGCCAAATATTCCTTGGTTGGGGAGAGGGAAGAAAAATCACCCCTGCTTGAGAACCACTGAGTTAGAAAACACTGGTGTGGACAATCAGAAAAGAACAGCGAAGCCTCTGAGGCTGTGATTCTAAAGAGCCACAGCACAAATGTTCAGCACTCCTATCAATGGGTGAAAGAGGCAGAGAGGTGTTCCCAGCACATGAGGGTCCAGGGACGGATGAAGAGAGAAGGAAGAATCAAGAGAGATCCTAAGAGGAGAAACCAAGGGGACAGGCCACCTCTTACCCCGGTAAACACGTCTCCTGAAGAGCCTGAGTCCTCATCCAGGGGTTCCCCGAGCCATAGACACTGTTAACATTGTAAGAGACTAAGATGGAGTTCAAAGACAACAGACAGGCAGAGTTATTATGGTGTGAAAATGATACTTTGAAGTACTAATTCCCAGAAGCCGGTCTGCCTCACACCGATTCATAAAATCTACAGCTGCGATGGGCTTGGGTCACTGACTCCAGTGCTGTCATTACACACATAATCCAGAGGGGTAGATGCACCTGTCCAAGGTACAGCTACTTGGAGGAAGAGCAGGAGCCCAAAATTCCATGGTGTGTACAGGCTCGGGCTTGGCCCCGCCTGCCTTTGGATGCCCAGTACACAGAGGTGGGCCTGGAAAACACTGAGGACCAATGAACCTATGCAGCCAAACTCCTGCTTCTTAGCCTGATGCTCTTTCTAACAGGCCTCTCTCTTTGTTGTGATTTATGGTGATTTTTATAGAATGAAGAGTCCATAAATGAAATGCTAACGAAAATAGCATCTAGTATATCGGAAAACATAAAACATACATCTATGGGTCTTAGAATAGAAAATGATGAGGATGGGGTTGAGAACAAGGTTAAAATACCAGCACTCAAGGGACAGAGAAGGTGCCTTCCAGGGCACCAATGGCAGGGAATAGGGCCCTTCAGAGGCCAGAGGGGGCTAAGACATGATGCTCACCTCTTCACCTCCCCCCCACATCAAACCAAGCTCCAGAACCAAAGCCCAGACCAACTCTTCCAAGAGGAGGAGGGAGCACAGCCATTAAGGAAGAATAAAGATGTCCCTTCTGAGCCGGAACTTGGTTTATGTTCAAGGTCGAATTTAGAGCCAGCAGATTGGGACAGTAGAATTTTCCTGTCCTTTAAAATCTCTCTGCTTGCTCATGATGATCTCCCTTATCAGGGGACGAATCTTCTTATTACACCACAGACATAAAACACCTAAAATACAACTGCTGGTTGGGGTAACACACTGACTGAACCTCATTCACATTCAACTAGGATCATTTAACCAAGGAGCATTCATGAGATCAGACCCATCAGTTTCTCTGGCAGGAGTGGAGGAGATGCCACAGAGGAATCTCGGGTTGCTGAGGAAGAGAAGGAAAAGCACATAAATAAATAAATAAATAAATAACAGAAAGAAGAGGCTGCAGATGAATTAAGAACACTTGGTCCTTTTGCTGAGCCAACAGGGCTCCGCCTTCAACTGGACCAGGACAAATAGCTGTGTCCTGGGGTGGTTTTGTCATGCTAATGCACCCAGACAGCTCTGCTTCAGAAGATTTAGAGGAAGATGTTGTAAGTGTGTGTTTGCACCAAGCTGCTTCCTTAGGAAGACTTCATTAATCAGGATATCACTGAATGAAGAAGGAAAGGGAACCTAGGGACTACCCAGAGGAGAGGGTGTGGCCTGGGCGGAGCCCAAGAAAGTAGCCAGAAGAGTCACCATCCTGGTGCCAAATCATATGCCAGCTTCCCCGCAAAAATAATTTCTAATACTCTTGCCAAAAAAAAAAAGTGCTCTCTCTTACACAGACAGGGCAACTGATGCTCAAGGGCTCTGAGTAAAACTTGGCTGTGATGTTTTAAATAAGTGGTAGATTCTCATGCTCTTCCCACTCTGCCATGCAGAAAAGCGAGGAAGAAAGAGCAATCTGTTGAAAACCTTCCTGGTGTAAGTGAGCAACAGTGCAAGATTTAGTGAATCTTAGCAGATGAGAACTCATTCATTTATTCTGCAACTATTCCCTGAACGTCTGCAATGAACGTAGCTTTGTTCTGGGCTTTGACAAGGTCAAGAGCTCTTACAAAAGATGTGTAAGAAAGAGTACCTCTTACACGTGAGCTTACTATCTAGCTGGAAGAGAAAATGAATGCATATTGAAGAGTTAAATAATATTAAATAATGCAAATTAGATAACAAGAACTTTGAGATTTTTAAAGATGAGGAATATCCAGGTGAGACAGGGCAGTTATGAATGGCCTTTGTCAAAGAGAAGGACTCAAACTAATCTTTGAAGAATGACTAGTATTTCATGAAGCAGCAAGCCAGGCACAGTGGCACACACCTGTAATCCCAGTGGCTTGGGAGGCTGAGGCAGGAGGATCGAAAGTTCAAAGCCAGCCTCAGCAACTTAGTGAGACCCTAAGAAACTTAGTGAGACCCTGTCTCTAAATAAAATATTTTTTAAAAAAAGACAGGGGATGTGGCTCAATGGTTAAGTGCCCCTAAGTTTCAATCCCTCATACCAAAAAAAAAAAAAGAAAGAAAGAAAAGAAAAAACATTAGTGAAAGGGGAAAGAGCATTCTAGAAGGAAAGTCAAAATGTGAACCAAATCTGTGCATGTAAGTCCTGAACAGAAGCTTAGAGCGTGAATCAAGGGGGACATTCTGGATGCAGGAATGAGGGTGGCCGTGGTATTGCAGAGACACTGTAGAAGTCATTGGGAAGACTGAATGTCAGAAAGTCTATTACTTGAGGGCAAATCCTGGGGGTTTTCCAGGATTTACCTGATATAATTGCTATTGTAATTTTATAAGATGATTATGTAAGTGGAACAGAAGTCCAGGGGCTTGTCAATAGTGAGCAGCAAAAGGCTTGGCAAACCCCCGCTTACCTTTCTTGCTTCTCATCCAGGACCCCCACCAAGATACTGTTCCCAAAGGATGAATCACAGGTACACAGAGTTTTGAAAAAAGCCTGAGCACATTCTATTATCCATACTATAAGAGAGTCTCCTTCATTCACATGTGGTTCACTGGGGATCTTTGTGTTAGCTAACTGTAATTTAATAACTATTCCTTATGAGTCCTCTCATCCAAGTCAGATTGTTCTCCTTATTGGGCAGCAGAGAAGCCAACACATAGAAAGATGTGGCACTACGTCCAGGGTGCATACTATGGTGAAAGTGCTATCAAGCTAAAGACCTCTGGGACCTCACAGCACTCTGGTGAAGATGGCAGGCTTGGGAGTCAAGTGGTCTGAAAGATAAATTTTGTTCACTGACTATCTTAGGGGGGACTACTTGTCCTTCTTAGAAGTCCTGGTTTTTACACTAATGAAGGATCATTTGCTCCCCAGGAAGTGCTATGGTGACTAAGCAGAGGACCTGACACTAAGCAGAGGGCTGTGTGGAATCTCCACCCCCTCCCCTTATACATGCTTCCATGTGGGAAAGGTGCCCAGTAAGGTAACATCGCTAGTCTCTCTAGCGATGTTCTCTCTTCTCCTGGGAAGAAGAGAAACCCACCTGATTGATGAATGGGAAAAAGAACTGTTTTGGCAGGGCCCCCTTGGCCCCTTCGGCTCCCCTCTCTGTCCTTGGAGTCTGCAGGCCTGGAGAACACGCGTCCCCATTCCACTCTCTATGCTCTGTGCGGGCTTGGCAGGGCCAGCTCTGTTTCCAAGGAGGCCTGACATTTAGGGATATGAGTTTTGTTTAAAGAAATGTTAAGCAAGCCCTTTCACCACTCCTAAGCCTGGCATAGTTTTATCAGTGATAAAGATGATATTTTCATTTCCACCTGCTGGCTTTTGTCTCTCTCTTAATTGGTTCTGAGTTTGGTGTAGAAGAGGAGTGACATTCATTATGACCACTCGATCCGAACAGTAAGTATTTTGCAAATGGAACCTTGGTATAAAACCAAGCATAGTTATGTGCTGTATTTTCTTACTTGACTGAATGAAATTGCCCAACAGATTAGTTAACACCAAAGTCAGTAGTGCACAGGATATTACAGTCCTCACGAAGTATAGTAGCTCCCACCTGCCAAGTTAGGATGAATAAATGCCCAGTTTCCTGGATGCCCCTCATACATCCAAGGGGTGGTATTAGTGTCTACCAGAATTACAGTCACCACAGGGGACTGTACATCATTATACCACGAACCTCAGCTCTAACTACTATGTAGACATGCTCTGATGATGGCTCCCTTTGGTCATATTTATTCTGTGCTTATTGTTATTTGAGGCAATAAAAATAATAATTATACAGAGCTAGGAAATTTACAAATTCTGGGCAAGGTGGTCAGCATGTGTCTCAGTGGTTAAATTGTTGGGTTTTTTTTTTTTTTTCTAATTATGCCTGTATTACCAGCAGTTGTTACATGATAGGCAAACCCAATAAATGAAATTTTTAAAATTATAAACAAATAAGAAGCCAATGCAAAAATACTGAGTTAACTATGGTTTATGTGTATAACATTTAGAAATCTGAATGTAGATGTCCATCAATAACCATGGGAGATTGGGGCCAGGACCCCTGGCAGAGATCAAAACCTGCGGATGCTTGAGTCCCTTATATAAAGTGGCCTAGTATTTGCATACAACCTATATACATCATCCTCCAGTATACTTTAAATGATTCTGGATTATTTATAATACCTAATGCAATGTAAATGTTATGAAAATAGTTGCTATACTGTATTGTTTAGGAAATGATGACTAGAGAAAAAGTCCATACATATTCACAATTTTTTGTTTAATATTTTCTTTCCATCTGTGGTAGTTTGAATTGACAGGTGTGACATCCTCAGGTAGCGGTCCAACTACACTCATCCTGCTATGCCAGAGCACCCCAGGACATGGCAAAAGTACTTCTGCATAATAGACAATGTGGAATGTTCTGGAAAGACAGACCATATCAGCAAGAAACACAGAAGACTGTCACGTATCAGCTACCAGTCAAAAGGTGCTCCATACCTCACTGTCACCAATGCTGTTCTTCAGTCAGGACTTTGGGTAAAAAGTAAAGGAGAAAAGCCAAGAATCTGAAAGTCAGTGGGACTGAGTCTATTTTCAGCAATAAAGACTCTAGTTAAGAAAAAAAAAAAGATTCTAAGAGCATCCCCTGTGCCTAAAAGCACTTTTTCTCTACCTGGAAGTCATTATTTAATCTAGTAAGTTCCTGACTTCTTTAAGAACAATGAAATGTGGGGATGGAGCTTCACTGAAGCCCTATGCTCCCCCCCAACTTGCACTCACCAGCAATGAGAACATGAGAGGGGGAAACAGGATTTTTGAGCCAGGGGAAGATATAAAATGGCTGACTTTCAAGAGCCACAAATTATTTAAAGCGATCTGACTCCTGAGGGGAGAGGGAACCCTGAACTTCAAAAGACAGATGTGGTCAGCAAATTTCCTTCCAGCCTGCACACGAGTCCTCCTCATCTTCTGTACGCCCCTCATGGCTATCCAAACCCCTCACACAGCCACCCTGCTCGAGAGTTCTTAGTAATCGTCCCTGCACAGAACCTGGGAGGACGTAAAACTGCCAGCCAGCAGCGTGATTTACATGGTGACCTGGAGATGAAGGCAGTTTTTGCATTTATATTGGGGAAAATCCATTAACTGGATAATTTACATTTCCCTCTCAAATCTCCCTCTAGTATGAACATTTCCAAGTTGTTGTCAATGTCCAGTCTTCGGAAGAACATTAACTTCCATCATCAGCACCATAATCATCAATCTACATTGTAATGTGAGAATTATAGGAAAGTCAGATTTGCTATGGCCATGTACAGGGACATTATTCTAGGCTTGACCATCATCAGCCTCCTCGATGGAGAATGCAAATCACTGGGAAGTGGCACTCTGAGGTGGTAAAGCCCATCCTGGGAAGCCATCATCCTAGGGGTGTCTACCAAGGTAATGAGGGGGAAGGAGGTAAATTCTTAAATTTTCCAAATTGTGCATTGACTTTGACAGAGATTCCCAAATGTCAGCCATTCAAGCAATACCTTCATAACTTAATTTTGTCATGTCCGCATACCACCTGAAATTTAGTAATTTTTAAGTTAAAATTTCCTTTTCATTCACTTTTTGCTTAATCTGAATCTTGCTGACAAAAATCAATAAAATTAAAAGTTGGATATGCCTGATTTTTCTAACACACATATTTTCTAATGTGTGTGTGTATATATATATATATATATACACACACACACACACACACACACACACACATATAAATGTTACAATTATAAAAATGATAGCCCAACTGCCACCTAAAAGTATTCTCATACCCAGGCTAATTTATTAGTTTTGATTAGTGTACGACAGTTAGGCCAATGATAATTAGGAGAAAGTGGTTAAAGTTTATGTAGGAATTCTCTGCATTATTTTTGCCATTCTTTGTAACCCTGATATTTTAAAATAATACACTGCCATTTGTTTTAGTCAGCTTTTTCACTGCTATGACTAAAAGGACCCAACCAGCACAATTGTAGAGAAGGAAAGATTTATTTAGGGCTCACGGTTTCAGAGATCTCAATCCATAGACTCCAGGCTCCATTCCTTGAGGCTCAAGGTGAGGCAGGACATCATGGCAGAAGAGTGTGGCAGAGAGAAGCAGCTCATATGATGATCAGAAAGCAGAGAAAGAGTCTCCACTCTCTAGATACAAAATATATACCCCATAGCCACACCCCAAGGAACTCCTACCTCCAGCCACACACCCCTGCCTCCAGTTACCACTCTGTTAATCCCATCAGGGATTAATTCACTGATTAGGTTAAGATTAGAACCCAGATCATTTCTCCTCCAAACCTTCTTTCATTGTCTCACACATGAACTTTTGGGGGACACCTCACATCCAAACCATAACACCATTTATTATTGGGCAATGCAGACATTAAACAAACTCTAACCGATAAACAAAATGCCATTTCTTTGCTTTTGGATGTAAGGCTAGCACTTTGTTAAGTTATTACATGTTTTTACAGTCTCCAACTTGTGTTGATTATGTCACAAGGCACTCTGGGACATGATTTCTATGCCAAATTACTGAACAAAATAGAAACAGCTCCTCCTTTGGCTGACACCAAAACAGACTCAAAGAAGTGCCAGGAGTAGAACTCAATGCTTTGGAGTTATTGTTGAGCTTGTATAACACACTGGATGCCAGTCCTATCAATCTGGGGTCAATCTGGTCCTAATCAAGGTGCCACAACTTTCAAATGCTTGGGAATGTTATCAGTGAAGTCTCATGGCCCATTAGGAATCCAGAGGGTATGAGGAGATTGCACTCTCTTCCACAAAGTTGCTTTAGGCTACAAAAGGATTCCCCACTAGGAATGCCTCAGCATCTCAGCATACTACAAATAGGCTGCGGATGTGCTGTGATATTCACCCCACGCACTTGGGAAATCCGATGGGATATCACCTCCAACCATGAGGAGACATGTGATTCACCCGGGAGGCAAAGAAATCGTCGTTTCTATAGAGAGTCCTGTCATGAAAAATTTTGGAAAGCATTGACCCAAGAGCTTTAAGGGTAGCTGAGTCCTTAAATTTCTGTGACTCCTAATGCCTGATCCCCAGGATTGCCACGCTCTGGATCAAGACTTGAGAAACTCAGATTATTCACTAGAGTCCTTTAACTTTCAAGTTTGGACAAATGACCTTTCACCTCGTTTCTCTGGTGATAAATGAAGATAAAAACGCCTGGGATTTAGAGTGACTGTCCTAAGGAAGCACGAACTCTTCAGGTGACTCTAGAACAATGATCATCCCCTTCCCCTTTAATATCAAGTCCCCAGGGAAATAAGCCAAAGTTGCTTTAAATGTCATAGTCTCTCAACTGGTGTCCCCTGTGACCTTTGTGTAACCATAACAGTAGGCCTTCCTGCCTCACTCTCTGTCCCAAGTCCTAAGGAAAGTCTATAAAGCCCCTCCAAAAGCCCCCGTAAGTTCCATGACTCTGAGACGCTTCACCACTCATTTTCCCACTGATGTTACCCATATGACTGAAGCAGGACAGGGCTAAGCACAGCCAATCTAATTGGTAGAAGTTATTGTGTGTGCATCAAGTTCTGCCCTCCAGAGAACACACTTCACAACTCAGTAACAAAAATCGGCCCTGGGAGTAGAAGGAGACCAGGATTCATTCATTCATTCATTCATTCATATTATTTTGTTCATTCACCACATACCAAGTATCAGATATGTGTCAGCCCCAGGTTCATGGGCTAGAAAAAACAGGTATACCAACTAAAGTCACCATGGGCAATGTTGTGATAAAGATGTAAACCAAGAGCTGCGGCTGCACATGCAAGACAATGAACCCTCCATGGTGGATCATTCCCAGCTTAGGTGTAATCAAGGTCAGCTGTTCTCAAACAACTCTTTTCATTCCTAACTGAAAACCAAAAAGAGCCTCTGACTGTGTGGGCTATATCACCAGTGTTTATCATATTGGAAGCCAGAACTAAGAAAGTTTTAAATACTTACTAATCCATTTTTAAAATGATAAGAAATCCATTGCATGTTAACATGAACCATGCATTTTATGAAAAAATGACATTTTCCAAAAAAAATAGTGAAAATAACATTTTCTGATATGTTTTTTTGCATCTTTTTGATCTGATAGAAGGCAGGTGGATTCTCATCTCTGCTTCACATTATTCTGGTTGAAGAAAATCCTTCCTCGGACGTGAAGTTAGAAAAAGGAATATTTTAACACCCACCTCGTATGATTGTGGATATTTTTCTTTGATACTACGCTAAAACTCACCAAAAATTAAATTCTTAAAAATAAATAGCAATGTGGCAATGCAAACCATACACTGAACGTTTTGCATACACTTCTCAGGTTGAAATTTGAATGTGCTTTTAATTTACTCATGGACAGTTTTGAGACATCATGCATTGGTCATCTGGAAAATACTAGATCATGGAGTTACACACATCTTTGAAATGTGTGCACATTTCATTATAGAACTGAAAACTCTCAGTCGTTAATATCATTATTGATTTAAACAGAAAAGTCATTTAACATTGGAAAGCTGTCAAACCACTGTGGTGTTTACAAGTTTTTATGATATTCTAATTTTTTTTCCTCAAAAGCCTTGAATTTTATTATCAGCAACAAATACTGCCAGTTGTTTTTCAAGCTCCTTTTGTCCATTTTTAAGAAAATTCAGCTGGAATACTGAAATTTGGCCAAAAGTTACTGAAGTCTGAAAACCCAGTTTGCTCGTCAGTTGTTCTTTCAAATAAAAATTGTGCGACAAAACCAAAGAAGTTAGTTCAGCTTGTAACTCAAAACAACCTCACTTCAGCCAGCAACAGAATAACTTAATGCACCTCCCACTGTAAGAATATTAGAGAGCACACAAAAGGGTCAATATTTAATAAACTGTCTCAAGTTATCTTTAAGGAAACATGGACTCTACAAATAAAAAACTACAGTGAAAAAGTACATTGACTACTAGTATAATTTGGTATCACTGCATTGATTTCTGCTAAGCTGTCTGCAGTTGTTTCCATTAGTTTTGCACCATCAGGGTAAAGATCAACCCAAGGAAAAATACAAGTAATATCCTCATATGATGGCACACAGTGTTCATGTTCAAAGAGCATCTGGAAAGGGTCAGATCAAACCCTGAGACCTGTGAATCACTTTGAGAGCCACCGAGATAGACTGGAGCCTTCTCTGAGGTTAGTGGAGTGAAGCTCAGTGGAACAAAGATTGGCCAAGTCCAACAAGCCCTGTGTTGGAGTTGAGGATGCTGAGATGATCACGAAACCTTCTGACTTTAAGGAGCAGAAAGTCTCATTGGTAGGCAAACAGGGAAGAAAATAATTTTATAATTAGAGAATTGCCAGGCATGTGTGCATGGAATATTATGAGAGCATAGAAGGGTAAGAAACCCTCAGGAGTTTCCTAGAAGGAGGCTGTAGGTAAAATGCATATGGAAGAATTAAAGGAATTAGAGGTTAAAAAAGAAAAGAAACCTGGAGCAAGGACTAGGGCAATGTTTTGAAGAATAAAATGGAGAGCTATTAAAGTGACGGAGCTGGTGGCTTTTTCACTGCTGGGACTAAAGGACCCTAGCAGAACAATTGTAAAGGAGGACAACTTTATTGGAGGGCTCAGGGTTTCAGAGGTCTCAGTCCACAGAAGGCCGGCTCCATTCCTGGGGGTTCTAGATGAGGCAGAGGGAACTAGCTCACAGGATGACCCGGAAGCAGAGACAGAGAGTTTCCAAGCTACAGATACAAAATACATACCCCAGAGCCACGCCCCCAGTGAACCACCTCCTCCAGCCACACCCCACCTGCCTCCAGTTACCCCTCAGGTAATCCCACCAGGGATCCATTCACTGATTGGGTTAAGGTTAGAACCCAGTCATTTCTCCTCAGAAACTTCTTGCATTGTCTCACACATGAGCTTTTAGGAGACGAGTCACAGCCAAACCCTAACAGGAGGTCTCCTCATCTCATTCCCCCGTGTGTCTGGAGTTTGACTTCACCTACAGGAACAGACCCCATTCTTTAGACAGACTACACATATGCGTCCTTCTTGAAACAGAGCCTGCTCCAAGGAGGGGCAGGCCTAACTCAGTTCACCTAGAAATGTATCAAGGAGTAGCCTGCAGGAGCTTCCTGGAGAAAGCAGCCTCCTTCCTTTCAGGAGAGATCTTAGAAGCACTCCTGACTGTTCCCTGCTCCTTTCCCATAGAAATGTGATGCCTGGAGCTGCTAAGAGATCTCACTACCACTTCAAGCATGAAGCCCACACACAGAGGCCAAAGCCATGAGAACTGCAGAGACGCTCAGCTGGAATACTGGGAAAAAAAAAAAATCAACCCCGATTGCCTCCTTCATTGACCTGAGCCTATGAGTGCTTCTCATCTACATCACTGAGAGTATCCTCCTATTTGGAATGGAAAAATTCCAAACTAATATGAGGTTAAATGAAGACGATGCTAAAGAGGTAGGAACCAAATGATGCAGTGACCTTTATGCCTGCTGAGAACTCTGGGCACTTCTCTAACAGGTTCTGGAGTCAAGTTTTCGTAAGCTGGGAAAGAGCAAGGTCTTTGAAGGTGCTACCGACTGACGTTTGGAGGGCTCTTTGTTTTTATGTTTTTCAGACCTCTGGTTTTCTTTCGGTCATCCAAGTTTCCTTCCTACCTATATAGAGATTGTACATTACCCAAGCAAAGGAGGAGTCCACTTCCAAAAAGATCAACAGCGGCAAGGGCCATAGCGAGGAGGACAGAGGGTTAACATTGGCGTCTGTGGCCACCTCACTGCAATGAAGCGGTCAGGTACATAACCACCACTGTGAATGGGGAGCGCTGAGGGGATGCTCATAAGACGGCACACAAGTAAGTGGGCAGTTTTGTTTTTAAGATGAGAGAGACCTGAGCATAAGTGTAGGCTGGAGGGAAGATAGATAGAGATAGAGAGGGGAGGAGAAAAGGTAAAGATCTGGAAGACAGGAATGACAGACGTGCTTGGTCCTAGGAGCACAGAATTCTTGGTGTTGTGAAGACAGGAGTGTGTCTGCTTCATCTCTCATTTCATTCCCAGGGCCTAAAATCATGACTGGGACTTAACACCT
This sequence comes from Marmota flaviventris, assembly GCF_047511675.1. Taxonomy (NCBI): domain Eukaryota; kingdom Metazoa; phylum Chordata; class Mammalia; order Rodentia; family Sciuridae; genus Marmota; species Marmota flaviventris. The sequence continues at coordinate 99,916,763 of NC_092509.1, read as the reverse complement.
GCTCAATATATATATATATATATATATATATATATATATATATATATATATGGGAAATTACAGATGAAAAAGTAAGAATGAAAGTTGAGTCTATACATTTGTGGGGGTCATATGAAGATGCACAGAAATTAGAGGTAATTCACAGCCTCAGTTTTTAAGTATCAGGCAAGGTTTTATGGTAACTGTAAGGACATGCGAATTAAGTTGAAAGCTTAACCATCTTACTAAAGGTTTGAAATAGTCACTTCGGGTTGTGAGGAGAAGTTCATCAGGGTCAATAAAAAATTAATAAGCAACTTTCAAGACCAAACTGGGATTAGAACGCAGATAATTATAGTAACTCAAATCCACACAGATAGAAATATTTATACACAAATTGCAGCATTCAGCCTGGAGATAAAAGTAAGGCAGGTAGGTTTGGGGAACTGATCCACATCTGGACATCTGACTGGAAGATGCCACACAGTTCCAAGAAGCAATAAAACTGAGAAGGTAGGCCAGAAAAAGGATGAGGGACCAGAACTTTCTAATAGTCATGGAATACAAAAGGTTCCTGAGTTTACAAGGACTGAGTATCAGACCCCGTGAGAGCAGGGGCCCAGGAGAGCCAGGAGAAGGAAGTGTGCGTGAGTAGGGTCACTTTCAGGGCCGGACAACATTTAGGAATGAGGGTGGCATTAATGTAGTCACAGGTAACCAACATGGCGCTCTGAAGGTGGGGCTGTGGGAGTGAAGGCATGATAAAGCAGGAAGTGGGGTGTACTGTCCACATCAAGGCTTGGCAAACTGTGGTCCAGGGGTCACTTCCTGCTCTTGTACAGTCTTAGGTGGGCACGCAGCTACATGCATTCCTTTGCAAATCTCTAGGGCTGCCTTTCCACTATCAGGGTCTACTGAGTAGGTACAACAGAGACCAGGTGGCCTAAGAGGACTAAAATGTTGACCATCTTGCCCTTGAGGGAAACATTTGTTGACCTGGGTCACCATGGTTAAATGGGATGTGTTCTGGGCAAAGGCAGAGGATGGGACAGAGAGAAAGACCCGGGCAGCACCCAGCACACAGAGAGTGGCTGGCAGCTGGGAGGGGAGGCAATGAGGAGGGGCAGAGGGTGACAGCACCGAAGATGTACACTTCCAAAAAGGAACAGGGGTGTTTCTGGAAGGAGAGGGAATTGTATGTGTAAAAGGATGTTCTTTATTTTGAGGGGGTCTTTATTATAAGGAGTGCAATTTTTCAAAAAACTAAACAAACAAAAACTATTCTTTTTTGCTTCCTTCCTTTCCTTATTTTTCTTGAATTTAAGTTCAGCAAGTGGCCACCCAGTTAAGACTGCCTTCCCCAGGGTCATTTGCTGGGATTTGATTCAGGTAGTAAAGTCTTCACCAATGGTGTGTGTTATGGTTTGGATGTGAGTTGACCCCCAAAAGCTCACGTGTGAGACCATGCAAGCAAGTCTGGAGGAGAAATGATTGGGTTATGAGAGCCTTAACCCAATCAGTAATCAATTGCCTGATGGTATTAACTGAGTGGTAACTGAAGGTGGGTAAGGTAGGGCATTGGGGGCGTAGCTTGGGGCATGTATTGTACTTGGCAAGTGGAGTCTCTCTTGGCTTCCTGATCGCCACAGTGAGCCACTTCCCTCCAACACACTCTTTCACCATGATGTTCTGCCTCTCTTCCAGCCTTGAGGAATGGAGCCAGCCTTCTATTGACTTAGACCTCTGAAACCGTGAGCCCTCAAATAAAGATTTCCTCCCCTACAGTTGTTCTGGTTGGGTCTTTTAGTCACAGCAGCAGGGAAAAAAAAAAAACTGACTAAAACAGTATGGAAGTGGGAAGAATGTGTGCCACGTTTCCCTCACTTCCTTAAAAATAAAGCTGTTACCCTGGACATCTGCTCTTCCCTTCCTAGAAGCTGAAACATGCATCCTCTCATGCCCCACTTTGCTACCCGTGGGATGAAGAGCAACAAGATAGAAGGGTCCTGGGTTTCTGAACCACTGGATGGAGGGGAGAGCAGGAGAGTGTCCTACCAAACGGAACCCCTTGCTCTGAACTGTCACCTGAGGGAGAAGCAGCTTTTCTCCTTTAAGTCGCTTTTTAAAGGCCGCTTTGTTCCAGAAAGCTAACCTCTATCCCACTTACAGTTCCGTTCCAAAAATCTATTTTAAAACAGACCCCTCTCTAAGAATTGCATTTACACATAAATTTGATATTCAATGAACTCGGGAGCCTATTCATGGTCCTGAGGCTAATTACGTATGGTATGGAAGTAGCCACAGAAGCAGCAGTGGAGAGAAAGGGAACGACCATCTCTTCCAGGTGCTTGGGAAGCATTCTGAGAACATAGGCAGAGAGAACTTATCAATAACGTGGCCGCTCCTTACCACTGCACCCTGTCAGGTTATGACCCTAAGTGGTGCTAAACTGAAAAGACCCATTCAGAGAATATCAGGAAGGCAGGAGAGGGGACATCAGAAAGAAAATAAAGTCAAGGCGCAGGATGACATTAATATACAGAAAACTGAGTAAGACAGCATTTTGATTCTCAGAATTCATGTTTGGATAAAAAGTAGATAACTAGGGAAAACAGGATAATCTGAAGCCATCGGTCCACAGAAGGCACAGAGATTTACACTGTACACTCTAAGGAATGAATGCTCTGTGCACATGGATTGCATTAAAAATGGTACCTGCAGGGGCTCAGTCACGTGGCAGATTCACACTTAGACGCTGGCAATAAAGAACTTCATTGGGTACTGCTTTGCCATACATGTTTAATTTCACGTCCTCTCAACCAAAGATCATCCGTTTTTAACTGATGAGAGCCAAATATTTAAGACGATCCTAAATATTTCTGTACTGACCTATTTTGGTCTTCACTTTTTCTACTTCCTGTCATGAGGTTATAGCTAATAATTACTCACCTACACAAACATCCTCTGAATCTCAGCCTAGACCACTTTTTCTGGAAAGAATTTGGTACTACTCTGACTGACTTAGCTGTTCATTATTTTACACAGTTACCAAATCTTAATTCGATCATTATAATCACCACACTGATTAAATAGAGTGGTTAAGATTGTGGGCAGGATAGGCCATTTCAATGCTATCTAAATTGTTCCAGCACAAAGAAAGAAAGAAACTTGAACAGTATTTTTATGAAATAAATATAAATAAATTCATACTAAATCCTGACAAACATTATACACGCACAATAAGATGACCTAAAATTAACCTCACTTAGGAATAGAGGTATTCTTAATAAAATATTAATGAACAGAATCCAACAGCATGCTAAAGAAATAATTCATTACTATCAAGTTAGCTTTGTTCAAGGAATGCTAGGATGGCTCAATATTAGGCAATGTATTTACATAACTCAGTACTTTAATAAATGTAAGGAGAAAAGTCATATCATTCTCGCTATAGTACTAAAAAGACATTTAAATTTAATATTTTCCTTACAACAAAATTAAACAATCGATTCTTCTTGAACATGACAACTTTTATTCATGTTAACCCAAGTTCAGAAACAAACCTAAATGTATTATGAAATTTTGTATATGTGATGAAGTTAACATCTCAAATCAGAGGGGAAGCCACAGACTATTTAATAAGTGGCACAAGACAGTTGAGTAACCATGTGAACACCTAAAGTCAATACTACATATAGCCCATCTGGATAAGGTTGTATATGATTCTGTATCATACCAGAGTAAATTCAAAATATATCAAATATTTAAATGTGAAGAATAAAACTATGGGGGCTGGGGATGTGGCTCAAGCGGTAGGTAGCGCGCTTGCCTGCAATGCGTGCGGCCCGGGTTCGATCCTCAGCACCACATACAAACAAAGATATTGTGTCCACCCAAAACTAAAAAATAAATATTAAAAAAAAAACAAAAAAAAGAATAAAACTATTAGAATATTAGAAGAAAAATTGAGGAATCCTTTTATAATTAAAAAATTCAAAGCATTTCAGAAACCAAACACGCAAACAAAATCATAAGCAAGGACAAGAAACATATAATAATCAAGGAAAATTGTATTTGTAACTCATATAGTCAAAGAGATCATCATCCTAGTATATAATGGGTTCCTAAAAATTTAAAATGGAAGAGTGATGAGATATCATTCTAGATTCATTGGATTGACAAATATCAGAAAACTGTACAATGCTAAATGTCCGTGGGTGTCCAGGAATATAGGAATCATCACATGTTACTGACAAGAGTACAGATTGGTACAGCCATCTGAGCACAATTTGGCAGCATTAGCCAAACTAAGCACATCGTCTTTAAGAACCAGAGATTCTGCTCCTGACTCTACTGATATCCAATATCCATTGATATTCAGTGGATACATCACAGAAAACACTTCTCAGAATTTCTTAAGGAAATATGCATTATTTACAGTGATGGGAACGAGAGCCGACCTAGGTGTCCATCATGAAGGGGACTGGTCAAAGGTGGTAGAAGCCTATGATGGGGTGCTCTATAGCACTCAGAATCAATGGCCAGACCTGTGAGGTCCTGCACACCTTCAGCAATGAAGCAAGTGTTCAGACAGTTCACTGTGGTAGTCAGTAGCCATATGAGGCTATTTAGGAGTATACTAATTAAAATTTTGTATTAAAAATTCAGTTCCTCTGATGGACTAGCTCCATCTCAAGTGCTCAAGAGCCATACTGCCCAGGAACTGCCATACTGGATGATGCAGGTGTAGGACAGTAGAAAGCTGTACTGAACCGTGCAGAGTGGAGAAAGCAAGGATCCAGTGACATTATAGCACATCTCTGTTTACTAAAATTAAAAATACATGAACATAAGCTATTCACATTTTGTAAGAAAAGAAGGATAAATATAGCTAAATGACAAGTCTTGCTATGGGGAAGGTTAGGTGGGAATTAAAATTAGAGATAAAAGGCTAAAAAACACACAAATGACTAAACCTCTGGAAGAAGAGAAGCTCTCACAGACCTCTGATAAAATGTGTTACAAGTTGAGGAATATGACTATCTTAATTCTATGCACAGAGATCACAATAAATAAATAAAGGAAGGAAGGAAAGAAGCACACAAAAACCTGTATTCAGCTTTCATCCAGAGCCACCACCATCTTCCCAAATGACCAACACAATGGGAAGGAAAGGAGGTGCTCAATATTTCTAAGACCCAATATTTTGGGGCCTTTTAAAAAATATAGATTTATGGGCTGGGGATGTGGCTCAAGTGGTAGCGCGCTCGCCTGGCATGCGTGCGGCCCGGGTTTGACCCTCAGCACCACATACAAAACAAAGATGTTGTATCCGCCGATAACTAAATAATAAATATTAAAATTCTCTCTCTCTCTCTCTCTCTCTCTCTCTCTCTCTCTCTCTCTCTCTCTCTCTCCCCTCTCTCACTCTCTCTTTAAAAAAAAATATATAGATTTATTTCTTGGGCCACATACCTCCTGACCTACAAGAAAGGTGATATTGCAGAAGTCAGAGGGACGGGTACTGTTGAGAAAGGAACCATAGAAATGTTACCAGGCAAAATGGAAGAGTCTACAGAGTCACCCAGCACACTGCTGGTGTGCCATGTGCAAACAAGTTAAGATTCTTGTTTAAGAAGATTCTTGCCAAGAGAATTAAGAATCATTGGGCATATTAAGCTCTCTAGAAGCTGAAATAGCCTCCTGAGATGTATGTAGAAAAATGAAAAGAAAAAGAAAAAAACAAAAAGAAATGTGCCTGGGTTCAGCTGAAGCTCCAGCCTGCTCAGCCCAGAGAAGTATACTTTGTAAGAATCAATGAATAGAGTCAGAGCTGCTGAAAGCTATTGCCCATGAATTCATGGCAGAATGGATGTAAAACAATAGAAGATCTCTGGACTGGAAAACTGCTTCTTTAAATTGAGTAGAAGCATGGTGTATTCTCTCCCAAAGAAATATTTAAAGCAACAACCCCAACAAAAAGAAAAATGTTGTGTTAATATTTACAGTGTTTATGCTAATAATTGTTCAAAATGGGAAAAAATTAACATATTCTTCAGTAGGTAAATGGATAAACAAATGGGGGTGTATGTATATAATAGAATATTACTCAGCAATAAAAAGCAATGAGCTACCAAGCAAAAGAAGAAAAAATACAACAAAGAGAAAAAGGCAAGTCTGAAGAGGCTGCAAATCATGGCGTCCAACTACATGCATTCTGGAATAGGCAAAGCCACAGTGGCAGACAAGAGCAATGCTTTTCAGGTCTGTGAGTGATGAAGGGCAGGGAACTTTGAAAGGCATTTAAACTATTCTATAACTTTAACTGTGGATATATTACAGTATACACTCGTCAAAACTCATGTCACTTTAAAGTACAAAGACTCAGCCTTAAGGTCTGCAAACTGAATCATTTAGGAGGTTGAGGGACCCCAGAATGGAATGCAGAATGTGACAAAACACAGACTGTATACAATGTATTACAGTCTTACTGAAGGAGATGAGTAGAGAAAGTGCTGACCTAAGTAAATTTGGAAATGAGTAGACTTTAAGACTAAAGCAAGTGAAACCATACATAAGTCTGAAGTCTGATAAGTTGTTCCCCACAGGGGTATGGGAAAACAATCCTAATACTGCTATCAAGGCAGCGTGGAATGGAAAAATTAAATAAATGGATGGCGGATGGTTGGAACCAGGATTCCCATTGTTGGAGTGGGCTAAGCAAGGGGAGGAGGGTAGCATCATCCATGGATTAGATAATGGATCAGAGCATGATAGTTAAAGTTGAAGTAATGATAATTAGATAATGGATTAAAGCTGGAGATAATATGTGAATGCATGACCAATGTGATTCTGCAACCTGTACACTCAGAAAAATGAGAAATTATATCCCATCTAGTTCAAATGTATGATATGTCAAGGTCATTGTACTGTCATGGGTAACTAATTAAAACAAATTTAAAAAAAAAAAAGCTGGGGATACCAACATGAACTCATGTTTAGCTCAAGATAGATAGATATAGAAATACTTATGAATGTGTGTATATGTATGAGTTAGTGTACCTGTGTCTATTTCCTGGCTCTGTCAGCTGAGAGGGATGAAAGCAGTGGCATCCCAGCACAGATGAGCACATCTAAGGCCTACATCTTGGTTTCTAACACCATTCTCCATTAAAACCAATCAAGGTTTCTAGAGAAACAGGTAATGCTACATGCAGGCAGGAAACAGAGAGGATGAGCCTGTGCCAGCTTATAGTGACCAAGTAAGAAGGTGCTCAAAAAGCAAAAACAGAACTGAACAAAAATCCACACTGACAGGGCCGTGCCACAGACTCCCGAGAGCCAACTGGAAGAAGTTCCATTAGCCAAAGCTGGAACAAGCAATTTGAGCAATAAAATCAATAAAGTAGTATAAAATAAATATTTATGAGTCCATTTGATGTGAACAAATGATGAAATAAATAAAGAGAAAATTCCCTCGCATAGAATAATTCAAAATAATTTATGTTCTCAGCCTACAAAACAGTGAATCATAACTCCCCATTTCTTTAATATGGTTTGTGAAGTGAATTCTGCCAGAATGGAAACCAGGAAAAAAGCAACAGTGGAGAAAGTTCCCCTACACCACCCTGACCAGGTGAACAAGGTCAAGGGCGATCACGGCCAGCCATGTACATATATTCTTGATGTGATATAATAAAATGACAGCTTATAAAATGACAAATACATACCCCGAAGCCACACCCCTAAACTGGATTTAGTCTAATCATCAGAAGGACACTAGACAAATCCTGTTTGAGGAATGTCTATAAAAGACCTGACCAGTATTCTTCAAACTGTCCAAGTCAGCAAAAACAACTTGGAGATAGGGTCACAGCCAAGAATAGCCTAAGGGGTCATGATAACTAAATGAAATGTGGTGTCCTGGGCAGAGTCTGGGAACAGAAAGAAGATTGTTGTAGTCAGCTTTTTCGCTGCTGTAAGTAAAAGATCTGACCAGAACAATTTTAGGGGAGGAAAAGTTTGAGGGCTCATGGCTTCAGTCATCTTGGTCCATAGAAAGACAGCTCCATTCCTCAGGACTCAAGGTGAGGTAGAACATCGTGGTGGAAGAGTGTGGCCGAGGGAACCAGCTCACATGGTGATCAGGAAGCAGCCAGAGAGGAGCCACTTGCCAGATACAAATATATACCCCAAAGCCATGCCCCCAATGAACCCCTTCCTCCAGCCACACCCCAGCTGCCTACCACTCAGTTAATTCCATCAAGGATTAATTCACTGACTAGGTTAAGGCTGGAGCCCAGTCATTTCTCTTCCAAACCTTCTTGCATTGTCTCGCATGTGAGCTTTTGGGGAATACCACATCTCAACCATGACAAGGATATCAATCAAAAACCAAGGAAATCAAAGTGACACACAACTTTCATTAATAACAATGTGTCAGCAGTGGTTCTTCAATTGTAACAAATGCACCATGGTAATGTGAATAAGAGAACCCTGGTATGGAGTGGTGGGAACTCTCTGTACTATTATATGTACTATTATACCAATTTTCCCACACATCTAAAATAGTTCTAATTGAGTGTATCATTTAAAAGGGGAGAACAAAAAAGCAAGAGCTGCCAGTCTCTCTGGAGCCCCCTTTCCTCCCTTTTCCACATCACATTATCTCCCCTTTCCTCCCTGCTTTTCATAAACATTTTAGCACTTATGTACATATCCTTAAACAATATGTTGCTTTGAATTTGTATGAATAAATTTTACTTTATGTATTTTTCAGTGATTTGCTTACTTTCACTCATCATTACATTTGTGAGATTTACACATATTGGCACGAGCAAAGGCATCATCTTGCCTACTCCCAGCCTCCTATTAATGGCTGCTTCCAGGTTTTGCAATTACCAGCAGGAACACTACCTTCTTATGTATACCTGTAAAACATTTGTGCGATAAACAGCCAGCTAGAGGTGAACTGGTCTGTCATCAGGCATGCACGTTTTCAATCTTACTTTTCCAAAAGTTGTCATATCCCTTTAGATGACCATTAGTAGCAATTTAAGTTTTCTGAATCTTGTTCCTTGGAAACCTTCTGGAGATCCACAGAGATATTTTGTTTTGTCTTGTTTTGTTTTCCTCAAAGTTTTAAAGTATGTGTGATTTAAAAACAAAATTATTAGTCATTTCATATTTGAAATAAAAATAAAATGGTGATAGAGGCCAAACTGTACTACATTCAAAATTGCCATAGGCTTTAACTTGTCCTGGGAATTAACTTGCTCAAAATAGAGCTGTCTTTGGTATCTATGTGCATATATTTGAACTTGGTATAAAAGTGAAGAAATAAAAACTTGGCATGACCCTGAAGAAAAGTTTACCAATTCTGTACTGGCCTTAATTTGAGAAACTACTAACCTTTTATGTTTAATTGCATTCCAAGAGGAAGGAAGGAAGGAAGGAAGATACATTTAAGGAATATACATACATACAAGATCTCAATCTTGCCTCCAAAGAGAAAAAAAAATTAAACTTGTGCTTTATTTTTCCTTCAAAAACTGCAATGACTTGAATTCAAGGCATATCAGCACATCTAGAAGGGCATGTGAAGTGTTGTAAAATTCATCACTTCTGCATTCAAAAATTCCTTTGATATAAAAATCTACATTTCTATAGAGAAACTGTAAATGACGACCCTCTCAATGCTATAAATGAGTACATTCTGCTAGTGAGAGGTATGTAAGTGCTGCACCCCTACCTTCAGATTGCTACATTCATTCTAGAATGTCCTGGGTAGGGCTGCCATGCTATGCAAATTTTTTCACTGCTAATCTAGAAGGCTCAACTATAGTGGAGAGCAAAAAAGATATAAATTTCAACGTTTCCCCCAAATGGTATCTTTCCTCGGAGAGTAAGATGGGTGAAAAGCAGTTAGAGATATTTAGGCATTTTAGTTGCTTCCTGTTCGTCTAAAGCTCACCTGTAAGTAAAACAGGATGTCCAATCTTACACCTGGAAGCAATGGAAAAGCTCAATCACTGCTACTCAAGCAGCTCACTGAGCTCTGGCAGTGGCTTCTAAGCACAGGACTCTCTAGCACAAAGATCAAGGGCTTTCCTACCATGAAATACCATCCCGCTGGGGATTAGAGTTTCAACATATGAATTTTTGAAAGTCACAAACATGCAGTCCCTGACAGGTATCATGTTGATTTTATAATTAGTCATTACTTTACCAGTGAGGTTTAATCTCAAATTTCATGTTTATTAGACATTTACAGTTTTTCTTGATATGAATAGGTACTTTACATCCTTTGCCAATTTTCTACCGAGTTGTTTATTTTTATTTTTATTTTTTTTTACTTGTAGGAGCTCTCTATATTATAAGGAGATAATACCTTGTAAAATTTTAGAGTTTGCTTTTCTTTTGAATCTTATTTCTTAACTGTACTCTTAGTAAATAAATAAGTATAATGTTTACTTTTCATTAATAAAAAAAAACTTTTAAAATTCAAAGAAAAGAAAAGATCAGGGGCCTTGGACATGCATGGCCTCTGGATGGCTCTGTGATCCTACCCTCTGGTGCTCTCAGTTTGCATTTCCGGAAGGCCCTTCTCAGAAGAGCACTGAACATGTGATCTTCCTCCTGTGCACATTAGCTTATTCGTCACCTCCCTGGGTGTCACAATATACCAACAAGGAACATGGAGACATGACTACCCAAAGCTTGGTAATTATGAAATAAGAATACCCCCACTCTTCTTTTTTTATTTTTTTTAATATTCTTTTAGTTGTAGATGGACACAATATCTTTATTTGTTTATTAATTTTTATGTGGTGCGGAGGATCCAACCCAGGGCCTCACACTTGAAAAGCAAGCGCTCTACCACTGAGCCACAGCCCCAGTCCCGCCCCCCCCCACTCTTCTTAAGCAAATATACCTACTGTGTGACTTACTCTTTGATAACATCACCTTCCACATTAAGACTTGTGTGAGAAATCCCTGGTTGGGCAAGGAGAGCCAAGAGGTATTTGCATAGACATCATAAGGGACTCTTTTCCCTATCCTAACCATTCCAGGACTCCTTTTATTCAACTATGAAACAAAACAATTTTTGAGAAATTTTAAGGCATATAAAACAGTAGCTAAGAGAAAGGGCTCAACTTGATATTGACCTGAGTTCGAGTGATAGATCCATCATTTGCTAGCTAAGTGACCCTGAGTAATTCATTTACCCTCCCTGATCTGCTCTTTCCTCCACTGTTGGAACAGGTGGCAAGCCAGGAGTTGACACCAGATCTGTCTTCATAGCCCATGCTCTAAACCACCACACTGGACTGCTGCAGATACTTCAAACAGCACTGTGCATGTGGGAACTTACTACACCTCTGCAGACTGATTGATTTATCTTCAGGAATGCTTTGTTCAATCAAAAGCTATGACCGCTAAAGCAAAACTCCCAGGCACAAGAGAAATAGCTTTCTTCACTGAGTTTCACGCATGCAAAAGCTCAATAGTTGGATATGAAACAGAAAGGTGTCCCCTTCGAATAGCAACAAGACTGACAAATACATTGTGTTCACAGCACAGAATATCTGGAGGCCCCACTTCAGGGTCACTCATTGTCTCAAAATCAAATATACCTCCAAAATAGGAGTTTCCACTGTTGTGAAAGCTGAGGTATGAAACTTCAGTTGGTGAATCTGTCAAGCCTTTAAAAACTTCTGAGAGGATACTAAGACTTAGATAGCTAAGTATTTAAAATTAGAAACCGCAGTTATTTTTCAATACTTTGGAGACTTTTTATAGCACATCTTGAAATGTGTGTTTAGATTACCCAGCTTAGAGTTGTCAGATAAGTACCATAAAGAAAAGGGTCAGACACAGTACAATTAGGATTTGTGGGAAAGATGACATTTGTGGGAAGAGATGACATTCCCTACATAAACATATTCCAATTCAAAACTATGTGTAACCCCTCTCCCCCCACCCCACCCCACCCCACCCCCCAAAAAAACCATATCCGAAAGTCACATATGTCACTTGCACCACAATTTACAAACCCACCTCAAAGAAGAGGAGACATGGTCTCCCACACACACACACGCCTGGGATTATCCTACAAGCGAAAGTAACAAGGCTGAGGGTCTGGACACCCACGCCCCTTCTCCAGGACCAGGCATGGTTCCCACCACTCTCCCAGCCCAGCACTGTCCACACTATGCCACAGGCATGCAAGTTCCATGCTCAGATTCATTCCCAACATGACCTCAAATCTTCACCTCTCCTAGTCCAAGCCAAATCCAGCCTTCCTTTAATTTCATTCATTTGCTTTGCATTTTAATCCATGTAAAGATCACAGAAGTGGGGTGGACTAAGACCACCTTTGGAGGGAAGGGAAGGCTTCATAGAGCGGTGACCTGAGTGCAGAGTTCGGAGGAAGAATGGATGGCCACCAGGTAAGGAAGAGACAAGGAGCCTTCTTTGCAGAGGAATTAATACATGCAAAGATTCGAAAGAGTTCTGAAAGCCTTGGCAGACTTGGAGGAATATGAAGTGTGAAAAGTCAACTGTAATACAACTTTTGAGAAAAACTTTGCCTCATTGAAGCGATGGGCCTTTATCCTGGAAACAAAGGGAGGCCAAAGCTTGCTTTTGCTGTTTGTATTCATCCCCCACCCACCCACCCAAAGGGGTAGCCTTTGATCAAGTTCGTGTCTTCTATGGAGACACAAACTTATTATGGAAGCATCTCCTTCCTCAGCATTCCTAGACTCCTTAACATCCATACTACACAATCATGTACCATCCAGCTCTAGCAGGCATGGGGTGTTTCCAGTGAGAGGACCTGAAGGTGGGAGCTTTTTATTTTTTTAATTTTCTTGTCTTAGTGCCTAAGACAGCTAAGCAAGTTCATGCTCAATAAATTCCTGGGTGTGACCAATTCAGATTTCTCCAGGCATGGCGTAAGCACATGGGAGAGAGGAAGTGAAGCACTGTAGTCACTACAGCCCTTTGTGTTGGCCATGATTGACAGGATCCAGGACCACAGGAGTTAACTTCAAAAACACCTGTCCTTGAGTCTGCCCTCCATGAACTTGGACTCTTCCCCCTTTCTGCCCAGTTTGGCTCCACCAATGAAACTGAGAGTTATCCTTGCTCCCCTTTGGAATATTGGGCCACAAGGGTTAATAGGTACCAGCATATTGCTAATTCTAGCACACCTCATTAATGAGGAGGGGAGGGGACAGTTGATGCATTTAAAAAGTGCACCTGGCCCTGAAGTGAGAGAATTGTGCTGTTGCCTATGTGCAAATGCCAACTTGCAGCTAGGTTACCATAGCAACCCAAACAGGGTGCTGCAGTGGGCAGCTTTGCACAGAAGTGCAGAAAAGCCATTCTTTAACTCTGAGCTTCTAAAGTGCCTATCGCATCCTGGTAGGCCTATCAAGATATTCAGTACCAGCATTAGGATTCTGCAAAAAAGGAAGTGGAATTTTGAATACCTGGTAGTCAAATCTCCCTCTTTTCATCCACACATGTCCTTCTTTATGCACAATAAGCACTTGCATGCAGAACCCAAAAGAACCCCTTTGGAAACACATAATTCTCCATACTCATTCTATATATTATGATGAACAGACTGTACTTGGACATCAGCATGACTTCCACACAAAATTTACATCCTCTGAATAACCCAGCAATTGTACATGGTAATGAGTACCATATCCACAACGTTTCCATTCTCATGCAGCCCCCAGTTTTTATTATGTTATTGATGTTTTTAATGCAAAAATAAATAATCCTATCAAGAGTGTAGGTTGGGCTGAATGATTCAATGGAGGTGCACTCCAGGAACTAGAAGCCAACTTTTCAAAGGACCAGGCAATTTTTTAAATTACTTTTCCATGGGAGTTGGGAGTAAGGGTTTTCTCACCCACTTGCTAATGTTTTTACTATTTCTTGTGAAGGGGGAACCAGAGAGAGACAAGAGTTTGCCATGTGGCTCTAACCTACATATGGCTGTCAGGAAGCCATGTCCCTGTGAGTAGGTAGGGCATTAAGTAGATGTGACAGTGTCCTGGAACCACCCTCTTTCTCTCTCTCTCTCTCTTTCTTTCTTTCTCCTTTTTTTTTTTCTTTCTTTCTTCCTTACCACCTTGGATCTAGAGACTGAGTTGTGGTTTGTGGTTTTCTTTGAATTCTCTCCTGGGCAAAATAAGAATATATATACAGCCTCACTAAAGAAACAGATACGCAATGGGCGCACATAGCAGGGTGAGAGACACATCTGCACATGAAGAAGTGGAGAGGTTTGGTGAACTAAGTCCTGTGAACCTGTAGTGCTTTGCAAGATGTTGAAACAGGACCTCAATAGCTTTATGACTCCATAATGATAAAGAGGGGAAATTCAAAGTGATATAGTGATTCCTATACCTGAGGAGTGCTATGGCCTAAGAAAATGATAAGGAAGGTACTCAAAGAGACAGATGTAAACAAAGGAAAGAGGAGCCTCGTGCCAGGGGAGGTCCTTCTGTGTGGACAGGTGTCTATGCCTCTGTAAGGCAGCTCTGGGAACAAAGAAACCAATTTAATAGAGCACAGTTGGGTGATTTCTAATTTATCCAAGGAACTATGATGACACACGGAGATGTGGAGGTGGCTGAGTGAGGGGGTTGTTACATTTAGGCAAAGAGGTAGGACCTCCCAAGGATGAACACTCTAAGAAACTTGAGTATTTGGAAGGAAGGTGTCAGCAACCTGGTGACACACAGGGCTGTCAGGGACTGAAGACTAGAGGCACAGCCGGTGCAGTTGGGCCTGCACATGCCTTACAAGGTGATGACCGAATACCTTCCTCTAAAACCCCCAGGAATGGCTGTGGGTGGCTGTGGGTGTCCAGAGGGTGTGAAGCAAGAGCTGAGCATGTGGTCAGGGAGCGAGGAGAAGGGCTTATGGGAGTTGAGCTGTGGCAGACCAGAAGTGCTGTGCGGCTGTGCTCCAGAATTAAAACCAGGAGGGGCAAGACTGAGAAAGGTTTCATTCCTGCAACCTGTTCCTTTGGGGCTGGAGGCTGAGGAGAGGCCGAGGGCCCAGCACCCAGGTCGGATCTGGGGAGAAGTCAGGTGCACCGAGGCGCTAGCCTGCAAGTGGGTGTGGAGAACGGTCCGGGAGTGGGGCGGATCCAGGGAGGTAGGAGTGGGGGAGGGGATGTCGCCGGCGAGTGGGTGTGTGGAGCGAGCCGGGGTGGGGGGTGGGGGCGCCGGTCCAGCGCCTGCGGCCGCCTCGACCTCCCCCGGGACTCACCCAGCACGAAGTAGGGCAGCTCGGTGTTCTCCAGGTCGTCCACCACGACCATTTCTCCCGGGAAGTCGTTGCGCACCGAGAAGAGGAGCTTGGGTTCGGAGGCCGAGGGGCTGTGCATGATGCTCAGGTCGTTCTCGCGCAGGAAGGGCAGCGCCGACACCGTGATGCTTTTGAGCTTGCACTCCAGCTCCTTGGATGGATCCACGTCGCCGGCGGCTGTGGCCAGCACCGCCGCCGGCCCCCAGCAGCAGGCGAGCAGGGCGCAGAGCCGGGCTAAAGCCATCTTGAGCCCCAGCCGCCTTCCTCCCAGCGCTGCGATGGTGGGGGAGGAAGCGAGCGGGGAGGGAGCGAGCGAGCTAGCGAGCGAGCGCGGGAGGCGGGGGAGGCTGGGGAGGGATGCAGAGCCGGGGAGCCTTGGTCCCCGGAACGAGGAGCCGCTGGTAGAGCGCTCGGTTCAAGCGCTGCTGTCCGGAGAGCCCGAGTTCTTTGTTTCCCGGAGCAGCTTATCTGGGAAAAGGAAAAAAGGGGGGAGAGGGCGAGAAAAAAGGGAAGGAAGGACGCTGGGAGGGAAGAGGAAGGGAGCTGAGGATTCTAGGGAATCAGGTCAGCCCCCAGCTGGCTGTCAGTGCTCCAGCCTCCTCCTCCTTTGCATCCCCCTGCACGAGCCACGCTCTCGGCTATTAACTATCTGCACCGCATTTTAAAAAATTCTTCTTTGCAATGCAAATTCTTCCCTGTCGCATTATCATCCAAATGCCTTGGGAAAGGCACACACCTTAAAGGGCGCTTCCGGGAGCAGGTGTGTGTGTGGTTGGTGGTGATGGGGTGGGGGGTTTCTTTCTAGATGCAAATTCCCTTAGTGATTTTATGCATGTAGGTTGTCCCATCCATATCTCTTTGTACCCAATGTTAGTTGGATTTGTCCGTTGGATAAGCAAGTGCTAAGATAAATGCACACGTGTATATTTTTACTTAACATTAACTTTGCAAAGTAAAAAAAAAAAAAATGTTATATTGACAGAGATAGATGGATAGATAGAGATACACAATAAAGAATAAAGTCAATGTGTCTCATACCGTTAAGCAGGAGAGCAGAACTTTCACTTTTAACTTTTGCCTCTTCCTTTCATTTCTGTCACAAATGTTATCTACAGTAACCAATAAAAAGATGATTTGGGAAATGCTATAGTTGAAAGAAGAAGCAGACTTAGACCAAAGACATGTTGCAACTTTGGTTTTAAAGGATCCAGAAAAATAGAACAGATCTGGGAGAATATGTGAGAAAAATGGAAAAGCATCCTTAACAAGTGAAAAAGCAATAAAAGAATACCCCTGAATGTGAGCCAGGTCAGTCCTAACTCATCAGGAGCAGAGCAGGGTAAATATTTAGCCCCCTGCCTAAGTATTCTAAGGAATAAGAATACCACCAAAAGCCCATGAAGATCTGTCTGCAGTCGAGTTGGGCAATGTTGCCTTTTAAAGATGCCAACAGTGTGCAGAAAACAGTGGTAGAAAAATGATATTTGTGTGGTAGAAAAGGGAAATGCTGGAATGTGATGTTTAACGGAACTTTCTTACACGTGATAACCAATAACTTGTTCAAAATTCTGTCCTGCCAACATTATTTCTTCAATGCTGATTTAAATACTATGTGCTATAAAGACTGTTAAGTGGAGTTCCCACATGAGTTTAATTCATCACCCTTTTCAGAGGACCTCTACTTTATAAACAATTACATCCTCGATCTACCTGCTACAAATTTATCGACATACATAAATGTGTGTCCTTTAATAGACAAAAAAGGTGTGCATTACATTTCACAAGGTTTATCTAGTTGAATAGTTAAATAGTTCAATCTAGTTGAATCAGCCATATTTAAGGTCACATTTAAGGAGTAAAAGATCTGTTTACCATGAAAAAATAAACAAAAGTACTTCGATATAAGTTTAGTTTTTAAACTTGACATACCCCAAAATCAACCAAAGCTATATTGCCACTGAGCACTGCAAACTACTGCAAAAAAGATGAATCAGCCAATGACTTTTTAAAATTCATTCCCATCTTCATTCCTCTCCTAAGTAGAACATAGACTTCACGATTCCTTTTTTTCAACACTTTCTAGCATAAAAAAAAAAATTTAAAAAGATATGAAGCATAGATAGGCAAGGTGATTTGCCATTGAATAATCAGACTAATGCCAGGAAAACACACTTCATTCTAGAATGTGAGAAATGGCATGAAACTACCAGATGATCTACTACTTCCAATCTCTCATTAATGGATAAGGAAACTAACATGTGTGAGATGCTCTAAACATCAATCTGCTAATGTGGAGTTAAGACCCCAAACAAGATTTTATGGACCACAATAATTCATTCAGCAAACACTTGAGTGCCTTCCTTATCCTGGGCATTAGTCAAAGCATGGAGGAAGAGGCTAGGGTGTTGCTCAGTGGTAGAGTGCTTGCCTCGCATGTGTGAGTCACTGGGTTTGATTCTCAACACCATATATAAATAAAATAAAGGCCCGTCAGCAACTATACACACACACACACACACACACACACACACATATATTTAAAGCATGGGGGAAGTAATACCCCTCCTGCTTTTGAGTAGTATGTAATTTATTCTCATTTTGAAATCCTTTCTAACTTCCTGAAGAACCTTGAGTCATGTTAGAAAATGAAAGTGAATTATTTGGGGTTGATGTCTAGTCTTTTAAAAAATCTATACCAAGTTGGAAATAGTTGAAAATTGGTATCTCAAGCCTTTAGATGCCTTTCTCTCTATGGAACAGTCATGGGAGAAAGCTGTGTAAATAAAAAGCATATTTTCCCAGGGCACTTTATTCCTGTAAGAATGGGTATAATGACATGTGGTCTCCTCTTTGAGAAAGAAACATCTAGAGATGGGGGTAGAGATTGCAGTTCACAGAGACCGTATCTACAGAGTGACCCTTTGCATTTTAAATCATGCGGGCCACGTGTGTACCCATCTCAGTCATCGCCTTTATGTTGAAGCAACCTGATCTAGTGAAACCACAGACATGGGTTCAAGTCTCCATATTTGCAGGTGAGTTTGGACCATTTTTATCTTCAGTTTCTGCCCACTTCAATAAAAGGAGATCACTCGTCTCTGCCCACTTCACCAGCCACAGATAATAAATACGCAAATATTTATATTATTTGTAGCATTATAAGGTAGCAAGTCCTATTATCTCCAATCCTGACTTTTCTCCTGAAGCCCTACTTCCTATATTTAAATGGCAGTGGCTGCTGCTCCTTGAATCTTACAGAAACCTTTCATTGCTTTTCCTGCTATCAACCAATTCTATACAGGTAGGAGGTTGATCTTCATGAAATCTTGTTCTCATCATGACATTCTTTTCCCTACAGGTTAAAGTTCAAACACGATGTTTGGAAATTTGAAGACTCTTCTAAATTCCACACTATTTATTCCTCTAGACGGATTGCTCACTGCACTGTTATCTCTTCCCGCGTTCTCAGTGTACTCATGCACGCATGTGTTCACATGCATGCACACGTACACACACATCAAAGTAAAGCCCAGTTCCTATTTTCACTTCTTCCACGTGTTCTGTACACCTGGAATATAACACTTTTCATCCATCAGAGCATCCCATCCCCTCAGACCTATCTCCAGCCTCCCCTCCACAGGGTGACCTTCCACCTCTTCCTTTTCTCATAGCTCCACTCACTGAGCACTTAGCCACATGCATCTGCAAAAGGAGAAGGACCATGTCCAAATTGCATGTCTTGTCTCTGAATATAGTGTTTTGTATTTTGCAATATTTTATTTGGAAAATAGAAATAATAGTGCATAAATTAGGGTAGTCATAAGGAGGAAATGTGAGTATGTTTGTATGCAGAGGACCTGACACAATAGTGTTAGCTCTTTGCCATCATCACCTTATTATACTATTTGAGACAGAAAATAGAATTCAGAGTTGTCTTCACAAGATTTTCTCCAGTGTAGAAACCAACAGTCAATTAAGTGACTTACACTCATTGGTGTTTACCTACAATTAATAATGACATATGTACACACACTAAAGGATAAGTACAGGTTTGCTAATAATAGACAAAAATGGAAACAACCCATACACTCATCAATAGGAGAATGGATAAATGTTATATAATCATGCAATGGATTACTTACACAATTTTTTAATGCAATTTCATAAATTAATCTCCCTGATGTAAGGATGAGTGAAAGAAACAAGACACAGAAGAATTTACACACTAAGATTCTTGAATTATGAAATTCAAGGGCAGGTAACATTAACCTTTGGCGATGGAAGTCAGAATAATATTATCTCGGGGCCCGGGGGCGGGGGGCGGTGAGGACTTACCAAGAAGGGTCCATAGTGTGCTTCCTGAGATGCTGGAAATTATGTGGGTAGTGGTTACACCAATAAATATATAGGCAAACACTCATCAAACTATATTCTACCAGAATTTTCTAGTGTGATCTTACTTCATTACATTCTTGTTAAATGGTTTGGGATACCATAGGAGAAGGAAGCATAGATAAATCTTCTTTCTTGTTTTTGTGCCTTCCAACTCCACCCACTTCTGTCCTCAAAAGATCTCAGAATCTTTCATTTTCTTTTCACGGATATTGATAATCATTTGTCCAACCACTGCTCCATTTACCCACTCCATTACACTGTTTTACAAGAATGCCAAAGTCCTATGTCACCACTTGGAACAAGTTCAGTGCACCCGTACCCCTAGACATCACAGGAGTAAATGCCATAGGTTGGGCAGCAATGGATTTAGACTTTCACTGATTCACTTAGATATTTTATCCTAGAAGAAGATCACCCTTCCCTGGCATATTTTGTAACTTCAGTAAACATACCTGCAGTATGTCAGAGGAGGAAATACAGGTGAAAGTCAGGAGTGGTGAGAATGAGGGTATGCATGTGAGAGACGCTATTTCTCACCTTCCTCATTCATTCAGAACACCTATTCTAGCAGAATTTTCTACTGTGTATCTTAATACATACTCTTTAGCTAATCCAGTTGTATGCTACTTTGACACTAAACCTCTGAATTCTTATGTATGTTTTTTTCTGATTATTTACAAAATAATCTCTGGTGTTGTTCTCCATTCAAGGAAACTAAGTTGAGAGACTTCTCTCCTTTTATGACTGTATATTCTTTCCCCCACATTTCCACCATCCTCTGACTGAATCTGAATCCCCCAAATCCCTTTGCCAGTTTCAAGCCCCAGCTCCTCTGCTGAATTGGATTATTCTTCAACAAGGACTCTCCCATGCTCTTGCCCAAATGCAGTGTAGTATGCCAGTCAGTTTTGCACCTTCATTAGGACATCAAAAATACAGAATTCACACCCTTCAGTGCAAAGTTAATGTTCTCTTCCTTTACTCTCTTCTGCCCCTTCCTCTCTCTCCCCCCTCCCACCCTCTGGCTCTTTTCCTCTCAATTCACAGGCTCAGCAGCAGCACCTGCTTCACAGAGACAAGGCTGCTCCTGTTCTGATTCCTCTAAGTTTTCCTTTACAACCAAGTCCCTCTTCCTGACACACACTGAAGTGAAAGGGAACACACAGAAGGAAAACACCACCAGCACACCGGCAAAACAATTCTTTTTTTTTTTTTTTTTTTTTTAATGTCTCCCTAGAACCCTGAAGTTATTCTTTCCTTTGTCTTCACAGTCGTGGTGTGGGGGCAGGATGTTTCTTAATTTAGCTGTCCAGCATCTCTGTTTCTCTCTCTAGCCATCTTGAGGGGTTCCTGCTATCTTTTGCCATTCTCTCCGTGTGTGTGTGTGTGTGTGTGTGTGTGTGTGTCTTTACTATTTCTCACTTGGGGGCTCACTTCTAATTAAGTAACTCAGGAAGCTGAAATACACAAAACAACCAAATGAAACCCGAGATTAGAAGGAAAATGGGTCCCCATCTCTGGGAGTTCTGGTTAAGCAAGCAAACAAAATGGGCTGGGACAAATGATGATTATAACTCGGGAAGATTAGGAGAAAATGTAATTAGCTCCCCAGCTATTTCTTGTTTCGCAGCCTTCTTAGACTATCCAAACTTGATCCCCACCCCAGCCCCAGACCCAGCCTTCCTTATCGGTGCCAAAAAGTCCCTGCTGCAAAACCGGGAGGGTTAACCCCGAGCCTTACCCCAGGCTGCCAGCAAACCAGAGGAGCTAGCCTCTGGGGCTCAGAGCCCGCCCCTGCCAGGCCGCCCAGCCAATGGGCACCTGTGGGGAGTGTGTCGCTGCGTCCTATTGGCTGCCGACCTACATGCAGAAGAAAAAAAGAGAGAGGCAGGCCAGGCAGCATTGTTATCTTAAGACACTCATCTGGTGTCTGAGTCTGCAGGTGACACTGCCTAGGTACGGAGCGCGGGCTGGGAGCGGGGACGCGCCGGGCTGCAGCCCTGGGATGGAATCCGCCCGCCTCGCCAGCTGTTCGCGGCTCCTTGGGCAGCGCCTCCGCTGAGCTCGGAGGACCGGGAGAGCGCTTGTCCAGGGCTATGCACCTGCGGGGCGCTCCGAGGGCGCCGGTAGGTCTGCAGGCAGCCGGGGAAGCAGTGGAGCCGGAGGAACGATCTTTGCCCCGGTCTAAGGCTCTGATTCTGGATGACAGAGAGGGCGGGTGACTCTTTTTAGAGTTGGAAAGAAGGCAAGACCTTGGGTCTTTCTCGGTAGAGGGACAGGTGACTCCCCCAGCTGGGTTTTCCACTTTCCTCACCTCTCCCACCCCGCGTGTCCCCAGCCCAGCGCCAAAGCCTCACTTCAAAGATGCTTTGGGCGACTGGGATCCTTGCTGCTCAGCGGGAAGGCAGCAGGCAAGTGGTCTAGCGGCGGCGGCGGCAGCGGCGGCAACAGCAAAGCGAAGAGCAAGAGAATTTGAAAAGAGACATCCGCTCCCTCTCACACGCTGAGGGGGAGGCATTCGCGTTTCCCCGAACGAGACGGAGCCACAAGAAATCATGAAGTAAAAACTTTGGAGAGCTGCCACTAGAGATGTTGCACGAAAATCTGGAATCTTTTAGGAGTCTCCTCCCAGTCGTTGGAGATTTGGGGAGCAGCTGATACTGCAAGGAGGGCTCTTGCAAAGATTCAAGGTAACAGTGCAGGGATTTCGCGATTTTTCTCTATCTCCTCTTCATTGCCCTTTTGGTGTATGCATTGGTGAGGGATCGGCTTGCCCTCCTATAACCCTCGTGCCCTGGTGCCTGACAGTTGTAGGCAGAGGGGGTAATGATTCCGCGTCTCCTAGTTCTATCTTGTGGAGCTGAGCAGTGGACTTGAGGGGATAGCTAGAGATCGCTCTGATTTTGTCTCCTGGTGTTGCATGGCTGTCACAAGGCTTGGGTACTCTGCCTGACCTATATTGCTTTTGCTTGGTTTAAGTCCTCAAAGTTAGTTCAACTCCCATTAGCTTCAGAAAATCCAATCGGGCTGCATAATTGCAGAAGATGACGAGGGCTTTTGCCTGCTGTGCAGATGCTGAACTGAACTGTATGAGGTTCACTATATTTGGGGAAGACCCTAAGGCACCGAGATCCTAATGCACAGTACATCTGTTTTCACATGTTCCTAGAGCCCTGTAGCATTTCTTTAGAGGCTAGTCGCTTTCCCATGCACTTCAACTGGGGGAGGGGAGTTCCAAAGAGTGAATCCTTTAGGGTGCAAATAGTGTTTCCAGGGTGGGGGTAGAAGCCCCATTGATTGAGTTGAGCGGGGCAGAGCACTGGAGACACTAGGGGAGAATATTCCTGTGCAGAAAGGGAGATGTGCTGGTATCATCAAGCAGATATCTCTCCCTGTTTCTGTGATCATCTGGGTATACAGCCCAACACTGCCTGTAGCATGTGTGTGTGTGTGTGTGTGTGTGTGTGTGCGCGCGCGCGCACGCGCTTGTGTTCACAGCTATCTGTAGGAAGCTGGCTACCCACAGGAGAAGCAAGCATGCACAGTGCCGAACCCAGCCACGGGTGCCCAGAGTGTTCCTGCCTACTAGGAGAATGAACTTGTGAGCTGCTATTCTAGCCCAGAGGAGTTTTCTCCTCCCCAAGCAGTTCCTCTTCATGGTACATATTTATCCAGGGTATATAGACCTAAGCCAAATATTAACTAAAAATCAAGCTAATGCACTGTAACGTGATTGAACAGACCCCTCTGTAAAGAACAGTGTGTGTGCTCTTCCTAGCCTTGGGAACAGGGTGCCCTGAGTAGGAGCAAATGTTTTGTTATAAGGATAATGATTATAAAAGGCCATGCTTGTAGCCAGGCAATCTGGGCCTTATCCAACAGGCACAATGATATGTCAGCACAGACCAATCACAATCAGAAAGCTAAAATATATATTGTAAGTCAATTATTTCTGCCCCTGTCCTTCTCCAGTGGTGTGCATGTTGAAGTGACTCTCTGATCGTGCTCACTGGAAGACATGCAATGCCAGTATTAACCAAGCAGCTGAAATATTTTACCAGATCCCCCGGGGGGCAGTCTGATGACCTCAGGCAACAGCAGAGGGTGCTGAAGTTTGTGTTTCTGTCTTGACTTCACACAGTTGTATGTATGTTGTTTGTTTAAGGCACAACTCCAAAGTTCCCTTTCCCCTGCCGCCAATAAGTTGCTGTGCAGCACAGAGGGCATGACCAAGCAATGCTGCCCCAGTGATCCTGTGCTGTCTGTACCATAGCTGCATCTGCTCTGGGAAAAGATGCATGCTTTGCTTCTTTGAGGAGGGATGTGATGTGAAAAGATGCAGCTCATGGGTACTGAGGAATGTTGGAAGACCAGGAAGCAAATGTCAGACCATAGTCTTCCCTGCTGGAGAGCAGCTGGCTCCAAAGGTCTGACAGCGGGCTGCAGCCAGGGAGAAGACAGAAACATTCTTGACTCTTGCTTCCCTCTACTCACCCAAAATGGAGCTGGCTCCCCCCACCCCCAAAGGAGTGGTATGTGCTGCAGTATGGGCATAAGAAAGGAGGTGAGGAGGAAATGGCTAGGGAGGGCAGGAGGTTCCTGCTCTGCTACATTGGTCTTGTCTCAAGGATGGGAAGCATCTTCTGTCCATGGCCCTCAAGATCCTTTTCTGGGTGTTACTTCCTGGCCTCCTGACAGGTTGTTTACTGAGTGAGGCCAGAGGGCACAGAGTGTCCCTGCGTCATCAGCTCCTCCAGATCCCCTTTCCCAAGGCACAGGCTATCCCCTGGGGAGAATCGCATAAGTGAGATCCCCTCTGAGAGGGTGCTCCAAAATCCCTCTCCAGCTCACAAACAAGAGGTAATCTGGAGGGACTGGAGACATCTGCATGGGCACTTTCTGCTGACTGAGATGCTTAGTGTTGAGGTTTTCTGGTTAGTGTTTATCAGAACCCTGTGCAGTGTGCTTTTGGTGATTCGACTCTTTCTTTTGGAAAATAAGACCCTGTATACATTTTATAAAGGCATCCTTTTCCGAAGGGCAGGGAGCATTTTACAGAGCTCCTGTAATTCATACTCACGTGGCTTATTGTCTTGTTTATGTCTGGTTAGTCTAAGAAGGAGAACTAGAATGATTTTAGCCTTCTTCTTGGAAAAGGAAGGGGAAAGAACCTCAAAAAAGAGGACCACTTTAGTTTGGGTCACACAGCAATTAAGGGAAATCATGGAATGAGATCTGAGTCTTATTGCTCCTAAACCAACCCAACCTCCATCAGCTTCAGGAAGATTTTGGTCTTAGTAGTTGCTGTCTGATTCAGTTGTTTTTTTGTACTTTTCAAGCGTGGGAAGATGCTGCAACCCAGGGTTCCTCCTCTGGTACTGACCTAAGGGTAGTGAGGGATAAAAGTTTTAAAAGCCTTTGCCCTCAATGATCTTCCATTCTGGTTAGGGAAGCAGGCTTACATCCGGGAACAGGTAAATGATGATATAAGTTCTAAACAGCAGTTCAATACAGGAGGGGCTGAGAGGCTGATCTAATTAATCTGCAATTGATTTGTACAGATAATGAGAGCTATCAGTGTTCAAAGGAGGGAGAGTTTGAGCTGAGCCATGGGGATGGGGTGAGATTAATTTGGATGGGGAGAGCAAGGGAGTTGAGTTCCAGCTGAAGGGAACACCAAGCACAGCACAGCGGAGTTAGCTGGAAACTCTACCAATTCCTTGGGGTTGGCCCTGGATCACCTCTCCCCTGGCAACCTGGAAATACTATATATCTGGTTTCATTATTTTGAACATATATTGGCCTAGGGGAAGTTGCCTGAGGATCTGAAAAGAGGGCTCTGAAATGCTGGGTATCTCATGAGGCACTGAGAATGACCTGTCCTTTCACACAGCCTCAAGTTGGAGTCACATACAATGAGGAAAACATGGCTCAAGGTCAGAAAGCTTATCAACCTCATATCCAAAAATTTGAGTAAGGATACTGGGGGAAAGCAGACAGTTTTGAGAAAACCTCATGTTTTAGAACCAGAATATCTTAAGAGAGAGCTTTGATTTTCTTCCATTTCCTATTTCCCCACCCAAATGTTCCTCTTGGGGTTTACTTGGAGTCGGCAAAATGCCAAAGCCCTTAGGCATTTAGCATTGAGCAGAAGATTTTCAATCTTAAGATTCTTGAGCATGCCCATGTACATAACCTCTTGTCTCCCCTTCTCTTTCCCTTTTAATAAAACATATGCAGTAGCAGTCACAAAGGAAGAGACCACAAAAAAGCAAGAGGGGGTGGGGTGTGGTACTGCCCGCAGCTGTACCACGGGCTACTGTTAGTGCTCAGCTGAGCAGGAGAGGGGAGAGGCAGTCGGCCCAGCCTGGTCAGCCCAGGGAAGGGCCAAGGGCCGCCCACCAGCAGAAGGCTGGGCCTGCCAGCTACACATGCGCTCCAGCAGTGGGCTTCTCTCCTGGGGGAAGGTCAAGGTGAAGTGTGGTCCCTGCGAGAGGGCTGCTAACAACCACCCAACTCACTGGTCTTCACATGTTTTGAGACATGTATCCAGGCTGCATGTCACTGTTCCATGGCCCCATTCCTGCATTAGAGGGAGTTCACATGCTGCACAAGAGTAAAATGACTTGCCTAAAGTCACAGCAAAACTTCTCTGAGGTCAAGCGGGAAATCCCCAGGAACCCAGTCTGTTTGCGTGCTTTGCCTCTGGAGTTCATTCTGGGAACAGGTCTCCAGGGACATTTACTTGCTCTTGAAAATCCAGCCTTAGCCCTTGATTCCTGTATTAAATGACCATGCAGCTGGATTCTGGGTATGCCCTTTCTTCTTTATTCTTCAGAAGCATCCACTGCCATCTGTAGGGGAGGAGATGAAGGTCCAGGAGGGTGGCTGTGTGGTCAGTGATTGTGAATTTAAGCATATTCTATTTATGAGAGAAGGAACGGGCAGATCAGTTAGGCTTCAGCCTCAGAGCTGCAGTGAACTGGGCTCATCTGACCAATTAGGGGCAGGTTGGTCCCTCTTCAATTGCCTCTCTGCCATGCAGAAGGAAGGAAGTAGCGTCATCACAGCATGATCAGTTCAATAGCCAGTTCCACCATTCCTTGTACAGAAACTCACCATGCAGATTCATCCTGAATGCTGGACTGAGCCAACGCAGCAGGGAATTTATACCCCAGGTCTGAGCTTAACATGTCATAACCGCCCGGTATGGTAGCCACTAGCCACAGCTGGCCCTTGAGCATGTGAAATGTGTGCTATCAATATAAAATACACATTGGATTCTGAATATTAATTTTAAAAGGAAATGTAAAAGATCTCATGGATAATTTTTCATGTTGATTACATATTCTGGTTATATCATGTGAAATGAAATATATTAGGGTTGGTTTCACCCATATATTTTTTTTAATTTTTAATGTGGCTATCAGAAAAGTTAAACTTATATGTGTGGCTGGCCTTATATTTCTTTTGGACAGTGCTGGTCCAGGCCCTGCAGAATAGTGACAAGTTAATGGGAGAAGGGGCAGAGGCCTGAGACAGAAGGAGCCAGAGACATGAGAAGAGAGAAAACATGGAGGGAGGGGTCAAGAGCAGCCCAGGGGAGCCTCTGGACATGTATTTCTGAAATTTAAAGTCAAGGAGGGCACCAATGATTTACACATACCTATATTTGTTTGAGGAGGGACCTCACTAACCGTGACTCAGCCCAAATCCCTTACAAAGCATTGCCACTCTCCATTCCTGTGCAAAGGATGAGGAGCTGGGAGGCCTGCTGATTGTATCCTAATATTTTTGAGTCTCTTCCTGACAGTGGAAATAACTAAGCCACTGATGTTTATAGTGGGGATCAGCTGGGTGTGTTTGATTATCAAATCCCCTTCTTCTTTCTCAGTTCTACCATATTAGGATCATGCCTGGGAGAGGTTTTCCTTTTTCAAACGGGACATGTTGATAGTGTGATGGGGGGAAAGAAAAGGCACCGCTATGTTTGAAAGATTCTTTCATCAAATTATCGGTAAGAAGAAAGGGGAGAAGTCATCGTTATGGAATATCATTTAATAATTACAGATTTGAATATTGTAAATCATCTGTTGTCATTATGTCATCACTGCTAGTTACTGCAAGAAGGTTTGGCCATGACTAGAACTCCTTATATTTTCTCAACATTTTATAATTCACTGATGTTTTTTTCATAAGCCACATTTCACCTGCTTCTCACAATACCCCTGCAGGGCAGTTATTATTTCCATTCAAGGATTTCCATGATCTGCCCCCACATTACCTGAGTGACTATGTTTTCTAATCCTTCTCTTTACATGCTCTTTGTACAGTGTTGCTTAATCACAAAGATCTTCTTAGAGTTCTTAAATGTTAACCACGAAAAAGAGATTATCATTTCCTCTCTGAACCCCACTTTCGATGCCTATAAAAATCAAGACAATAATGCCCCATCTCTCAAAGGTTTGTTCTAAGTGTTAAATGAGACAAAATACAGAAGGTGCCAAACACAGCTCTGGCACATTGTAGATGCCAAATAATGCCACCCCTTACCTACTTTAGGTCTCCTTCTTTGGGCACCTCCAAGGTTACAACATCCAAGGCTGGAATCAGTGAGCACCGTCCACACCCCTGCCCAGTCCTTTCCCCAGATTCCCTGCTGTGGCCAATGGCATAACCAGACCTTCAGAGGCATCATTAAGCATATGTAGTCCAACCTCCATATTCCTTCCCACCCTCCCCCGCCAATCCATGGCCAGGATTGGACAAGCTGCACTTGGGCTCCCTCTCCCTTCCTGCCACTCTTGGAGGCTGGCTCTTGTCCCTTCTTGCCTGGACCTTCCCAGTGTTTGGTCTCCCTGCTTCCTGTCTTGAAGGCTTCTGGGTTCAATTCTCCTCCCTGCAGCCAGCACCATCTTGCAAAATGGTACTTCTGATCGAGCTTCTCCTGTCTTTGTAACTGCCCGGTGACTCCTCACTATTGTCAGAATGAAATCCCGATTTCTGAGCCTGACCAACAGGACCTCCGTCGAGAGCTGGTCCCACAGCCTCTCTGTGCTCATCTCTCCTGCCTGTGCTTCTCCCTGCAGTCATGCGACATGACAGGCAGCAACTCACACTCTGGGGCCCTTAGATGTGCCTCCTTGTGTTCCTGCAGAACCTTCCCCTGCCCTGGTCTCCGCTTCCTGAAGGGTTTCCAAGCTTCAAGACTCTGTAACTATGGCCTCCTCTGAGAAGGCGTCTCTGAGGCTCTGGGACAGAACTGACTGCCTCCCCCTTTGTACTCCCACACGCCTTGCTACGACTCCGCTTCTGCACTGTTCTCACCATGGCGTAATGAGTTGTTTATGTGGCTCTCTCCTGTACTAAGCGCAGGGGTTGAATCAGATTGGGGTTCTAAGACAGATTTCTCAGGAAATATTTATTGTGTCTATCATTATGAGTGTGTGCTGCATCCTATTCTTCAGCACGGGGGAATTCAGCAGAGAACAACACAGATCAAAGTCCTGCCACCGAATTGTTTCCATTCTAGAGGGAAGATAGGCTGATAGCCACGGTGAGAATGGTTATTTCCGACACTGATGATAGTAGCCAACACATGCAGAGTACCTGTGTGTCAGGCACTGTACCCAAGACTTCACACACACTGACTTATCCTAACCATCTCGTAAGTGAAGCAGGTTTGCCATTCCCACTTCATAGATGGTAAGTTGGAAGTTCAGAGAGATTGCACAATTTGCCCAAGGTCACATGGCTAGTAAATAGGGGAGCTGGTGTTCTAGACAAGTTTAGATACTGAGTCCTTATTTTTTATTTCCCAGGTATCCAGAAAACAAAGCACATAGGTAAATAAACAAATGAGGTAATTTCAGGAAGCGATAGTGGAGAGCATGAAATAAAACTGGAGAATGCGCTTGAGGCACTGGCCAGGGAAACTGAAAGCAGGGAGGTAACACTGAAGTTGAGACATGATTTGCCACTTAAGGAAAGTAGGTAGGGCTGAACCTAACCCCAGATAGGGCTTAGCCTGGGACTTGAAGGGGAGAAGTCATGCATTCTGTGTAACTGGGGCTCTAGGTGCTGCGGTGCCCCTCTCACCCTGCAGGTCCCAGGTCTGCCCAGGGTGACCTGGGGCAGGAACAGAGAGTTCGAAGGTCTCAAACCTCTCCCTCAGCATTCCCCTTGTGCCTCCTGTGCTTCTGGGGCAAGACTTGTCTCCCAAGGTGTCCAGTTGGCTGTTCTTGACAAGGGCAAAAGGTGTGGGCACGCGCGCGCGCGCGCGCGCACACACACACACACACACACACACAGGCTTGGCTTTGCTGAACCACTTTATTTTACTTCTCTCTTGTGAATGACGTGTCACTCAGAACCATAGAGAAGTGACAGGCACAGCAAAAGGGCTGGAGCCAACCCAGAGGCAGGGGAAAAGGGGAAAAGAAAATTGTTTTTTAGCAAGATGAGAAGTGAATTGGATTGGAGGGAGAGAAAGGAATCTAGCCAGGCAGGGGCAGGCAGAGGGGACGCGGAGGAGAGCTTGCTGGGTGGCACTTTGCTCTATGACTTTCCATGTAGTGCACACATGGGCACACAGACATGAAGGCATATTCACACACATGTGCACACCACATGTGGACCCAGAGAGACCTACATCTATAGCTTCTCTATGAATATTTCTTATAACAAAAGTTAAAGAGATGATTTAGAGCCAGGCCCCACGGCACATGCCTATAACCCCAGTGACTCAGGAGGCAGAGCAGGAAGATCACCAAGTTCAAGGGCAGCCTCAGCAATTTTGTAAGACTCAACAATTTAGCAGGACCCTGTATCAAAATAGAAAATAAAAAAGGGTTGGGGATGTGGTTCAGTGGTGAAGCACCTCTGGGTTCAATCCCGGGTATCAAAGAAAAAGAGAAAAAAAAGAAATTCTAAGTAATTTAGAGAGCAGATAAAGCTTAGATGGAACAAGTTCATATATATTTAAAATACATTCAAAGCCTTCTTCATAATAAAAATTGTACTAGGCTTGGTTTAACTTGTACTATCTCATTTAATTTTTATTTCAACCTTATAAAGTAAGTATCACTCCTGTTCTGCTGATGGAAAATGAGGACTGCAAGACTAGAGGTTTTTCAGACTCAGAACGCTGGGAAACTCTTAAGAGCCAGCCAGCCGGGGAGAAAAGATCCCTGAATTCTGGGGCAGATAAACTTGGACTTCCATCTTGTCTTGGTCCTTTTTCAGGTCGTGAGACCTTAGCTATACTACATACTCTCTTTGAGCTTCACTATCTCCATGTAATTGTCTTGGAGACAATGATGGAAAAATTTCAGCAAAGTACCTGCCCCATATTGAGCATTCAGTCAGTCAGTGGTAGCTGCTGTTTTTGTACCCCAGAAGTATGAGCACTAGTGAGATGTGCAGTTCCATGGAGAGCAATGATGAATCCAGCCATGGTCGCTGAGAGGTGGGTAGTGGCCTCAGTATGTTGGAGGCCAGTGAAGGGGCACTTCCTGCGAACTGCTGCCTCATGCCAGGTACCATGCTAATTGCTTCCCAGGTACTGCCTCACTTAATCATAGCGCAAATCCTCTAAGGTGTGTTCCTACCTCTGTTGACACATAAGAAAATTAAGGTTTAAAGAGATGAGATGGCCTCACAGCTTGGATGTGGCCAGAGCTCAGATCTGACCCCAGATCTATCAGATACAAAGGCTATGATCTTCACCCTTGAGTTCTGCAATGTGGCCACTGTCTAAGTTCACATCCAGGGGAAAGGGCACCTTCTGTGGTCAAAGTAAAGGTGTCTGATCCAAAGTAAGGGTAGGTGCTCCACTTTCATCAGAACTGGAGAGAAACACTGTTAGGCCCTGAAGGAATTCCCGGGAGCAGGCCACATGGGTTGGTGCATGTTCAGAGACTCCACAACGTTTCTGGTGCGATTCCTTACCCATCCTGGTTTCTTGGTACATGTGGGCTGAATATTTCAAGTGCCACCATTTCTGAATACAGGTATGCTCCGTTTTCAAAAGAGCAGGGTTTTAAAACAGGTAAAATTAGAGATGAGTGTCCTTAGGCTTTGAAGAAAAGGTTTCCCTGAAACACACAAGAATATATTTGTAGTGGTTTTTAACCTTTCAAAAAGGCAGCAGAAGGCTTTAATCAATAAGCCCTTACCTAAAATCCCAATATATAATGCAGACACGTGTGAACCTCTATGGTTGGAGAGACTTGGGGTTCTGGGGTTCCAGACCTGTCCCTTCTGTTCCCCGACCACAAGTGCTGCCTCAGGCACTTGGAATGGAAAGGCTGCTCAAACACAAACAGAAAACCTCTGCACTGTAGAAGTCCTTTAAAAAGCAAGACTTGTGGTTAATTTAAAATAATAGGTGACATATTAAAATTGATCATAAAATATAAATCCAGTCCAGTCACATCTATGCCTATGAGTGAAGGTCAAGTTACTGCTGTTTCCTCTTGCTTTCCATGATTGAAAATGTATGAAACTCCACACCTATGAGTGAACACCTGTAACGTGCCAGGGATTGTATCCCATGGAATGTGCTAGCATTCACTTCTAAAAACTCCCTAAAAAGTACAGGGTATCATTCCCATTTTGAAGATGAGAAAAATTAAGTATAGAGAAGTGGTCAATTATTAACGATCTCATTCTAGTTAGTGGAGCTAGGATTTAAACCCATGTCACAGAATGGACTAGAAAGCCCTAGTTCAACCCC
Organism: Marmota flaviventris; assembly: GCF_047511675.1. Lineage (NCBI taxonomy): Eukaryota > Metazoa > Chordata > Mammalia > Rodentia > Sciuridae > Marmota > Marmota flaviventris. The sequence goes on along the minus strand of NC_092509.1, from coordinate 99,884,314 downwards.
CAACCATTGCAGCTTCACCAGTGGCTGGAGGTAATATCACCGCTCTCAGAGTTTCTTACAGACTTTTTCTCAGTATGCCTCACTTGTGAATTTTACTTCATGACTTCATTTTTACAGAGCACCCCGGTCCCCCAGGACCCAGGCTGTGTAGTCCCTCTTTCTGGTTTCTCCTCTTGCTCATCCTCAACCTCAGAGAGGGTCTGGCCATCAAGATCTATCCCCAGTGGCAGTAGGAGCTGGTGTTTGGGGGGACCCAGCCTCATGCAGAGGTCACCTGGCTGAGAGCACTGTAGTTCTTGTAGCTCGGAGAGGTGGCATCCTGGAAGAGTGGGATGGGGCTGCAGAGGATAGTCCTTGGAAACACCTTGAGGCATAGGGAGGCTTTGACAAGGACTGTGGGGCAGTTCATTTCTGCCTTCCCTGACTCTCGGTTCAGCCATTAAGTATACTATAAATCCGGAGGCGGGAGCAGGGCGGGTGGATGAGAGGTTCCGGTGGGTCATAGGGTCCTGGAAGGCGTCCTGCAAGCTCAGTCGCTCAGTCTCTTTCCACAGTCTTTTGCCCTCTGGGATTTGAGACCCGAGGGAAACAGAGCCAGGTCAGCATCCTCTTGAAGCCTTGGGGCACTGGAGACCCCTAGAGGCCAAAGGCTGTGTTACAAGCCCCCGGCCGCCCAGGCACTTGCTGGGGTTTGCTGGTACCTTTCCTAACCTTGTCGGTAGGGACACCTCCTGCAAGCTCAGGAGAGACAGGGGGCACCCTTGTGCAGCGTGTGTGCATGCGTATGCAGGAGTGGGGAGGGACCGCTGCATTTGTGGAAGCAGCCCCGTCTGGGACTAAGCTGATAAGCCCTGCCTCTGTCCCTGCCACCCTACCTGGTCCCTTTGGTCCATGGCTGTCAGGATCTCACCTGACCCCTGCAGCAACCCAGAAACAGCCCCCCTGGGCAACTCCCCACTACCTTCATCAAGAAATCGTTCCCTTGGGGCCCTTCACACCTCTTGGTAACCTGATCAACTAATTTATGCTGAAATATTAATGACTAGTAATGATTTAATGTGCTGCCCTCCCAATTAACAGGCAAGCATTTCAAAGGAGAAATGCACAGATTTATTTTTAACCCAAAGAAGAGACCGATGTTTTTCCCTTTTGAGAGGAATCCTAGACCCTTCGAAATGAACAGGACAGCTGCCTGTTGAGTATATATGCTCCCTTAGCCCTGATCTTAGCAGGGTCTGGAGGCATCTGCAGGAGCACAAGTCAAATTTTCCAAAGAAGGCCCCCTCTAACCCCCAACTCTGAAAGATAACACCCATTAGCTTTGATTAGGAAGAGAAACCTGGAATACAGGAGTACTTTAAAGTCAATGCCATGTCCCTAGAAGTCTAAAGAATCTCTATTCATTTGTGAGATAATTTCTTCATTGAGAGAAGAGGTGCAGATATGATTACCTGCGTTCAAGTCTTAGGCGGGCTCCGCTGTGCACTAGCTGTGTGATCTTGCCAGATTGCTTTGGAAGCCTCGGTGCCCACATCTGCAAAATGGATATAGTAAAACTCACGTCGCAAGATCATTTGAGGCATGAAGTGAAATACTGCAAGTGTAGCATTTATCACAACATTATGAAGAATACTTAGTGACAGTTCTTTTTCTTAAACTTATTTTTATTATTTTTGCCCTAACTCAAACTTCTAGTGCAGGGCAGCATACAAATGCTTGTTTATTTATTATTTAAAAGCAGGTGAAGCAAGCCAGCCTCTTAGGCGTGGTTGGTTTGGTAATGAACTAGATTTCTTTCCAGGTGACGGCACTGTTTGAGATTTTCTTCTGCCCTCTGCTTGGTTTCTTTAAATGTATCTCACAAATTCAGTGAGTGAAATAGGTTTGGCAGTGACTTAGAAAGACTTAATGCATTTTGGAAAGAAAAAAAAAATAAAAGCCCTAACAAAAACTGGTTTGTTTTTGTGATATATGGTTCATGTGATATGACAAAAATCCATTTTTATGCTTAGGAAAATTGGCTAATTTTAAAACAGTTGACACATGCCATATGCATATAGAGTAATGATAGATTTTGCTCAGGCAAACAACAGAAGAACACAGGGCCAGAAATATCTCTGTTAGGGTTGCAGTCAAATTCTTATTTGATGGCCGGCCTGCCCCTCATAGGAGAGGAGAGTGACACAGGAAATGGACTCTCAGTGGCCTCAGGTACTTGAGTTGGACATTTGATCATAAAAATACCATCTACTAAGCGTGGAACACGGACAGTATGCTTTCATGAAATGAGCAGAAAGAGCCTTAGGAACCCACCAGTGTATCAAGCTTTATGTGCAAGAAATTAGTCTGTAAAGATATTATCCGGATAGAAGATGTGAATGTTGCAAAGGATAGGGAAGGGGTGAGCTACCCTGATTTGGGGTGACTTCTGAAATTTGATCACTTCTCCTATTGGAAACATGGATAATTTCTGAACTTTAAATATTATTTGTAAATATTATTTATTTATATACTTCTGTTCTCCAGGGATGCATAAGTCACGCTGAACAGGGAATCCCAAGTATTTTCAACACTGCTGCTTAAGGGCAAAAAGGTCACATATGAAAATAAGAGGCTCCAAAGATTGCACATAAAATAAGAAGTGCTTATGAGAAGTTTAAGACAGAGACAAAGGCTCTATTATCTTCATATTTTTCCTGCAGATCCCATCCCACTTTTAGTTCTAAGCACACGTGGACCAGAATCCCAGCCCCTTGTGGGATAGTGGTGGGCAATCTTCTTGACTCAAAGCATTTTGTATTTTATTTCTTTCAAGGTATGATTTAATTAAGGAAAAAGGGGAAAAAAAGCTGAATATCTTAAAGGAGGGTTTATGGTTAGGTCTGCAGGACTCAGCAGTTTGACATTCTAATCCTGTTATTTCTCACCTTACACCAAACAGAGTCAGCAGGGTTGAGTTTCTTTCTTCCCATAATTCATCTAGTTATTAGGTTTTCCCTCCCCATACTCCTTACTCTCATCCTTCGTTTCCTTGGACTTCTTTGTCTGGTTCCCTAGTGCACATTTTCCCTCCCCCTCAGGATACCAAAAAGCAAACAAACAAAACCAGTATCTTGGTGGTTCATTCCTGGCTGAGTCATCCAAAAGAGAAATTTTTCCTCTCCCTGCGTTGATTCCCAGAGTCAACCCGCTGTCTCCCTTGTGAACTTGACTACTAACGTGACTGCATGCCAGGCCCTAGGGCGATGTCCAGGAAGGAGGCTGAGTGGTGCACCTGGCTCCTTCTTCACTATTCAGACCTTGAAGGCAGGGGCTGAGTCCTGTTGGTCATTGTCTCCCCAGCTCCCTGACACAGGGAAGACTTCAATGTTTATTAAATGCCAAACAAAAAATCCCCCAAACCTGACCATTGACTCCACCACACCCATTTTCATTAAAGTGTAGGTTACTGGGAAGTTAACAAGCATCTTTCCTGTAAGGATATTTAGTATTCAGGCTTCAAATTTATAGAATTGCAAAGTTAGAGAAGTGTTTCCTTTAAGGCAGTGGTTCTCAAAATTTAATGTGCACCTGGGGAGCTTATTAAAATGCAGAATCTGCAACCCCTCCTCCAAAGGATGTGATTCTGTGGGTCTTGTGTGTGATTCTGAAAACTGCATTTTAACAAGCAGATGATTTAAAAACAACACTTTGAGAAATACTGTTTTAAGGCAACCTGAATGAAATGTTACCCAAACTCAGTTTAGTAGAATGTGAGCATCCCTTAAGTGGTTAGAGGTTCTGAGACTAGAAAGTTGGGGAATATGGTACTCTTACCACCTCTCACCCATCCCTCATACACACCTGGAGGTTTTCCATACACTTATCATGTTACATGGTCTGGAAAATTCCGCAATAGATACATTTTAGCCTTGTGTAACCAAATATGTCATATGTGTATGCACATGTTTGTGTGTGTATATGTGTGTGTGCATACTGAAACTTATATTTTATTGCCAAATACCCATTAAATATTAACAGATTTGGTGAGGAAAGCTCTACCTTTGGGAGTGAGCAGCACCTATAGGACAAGGATGGTATTGCAACCCAGCTGTATTATTCCTGTTAGTTTCAAAGGAGAAAAAGAGAATTGAGCAGAATGTGGAGTTGGGGCATCACTAACCATGGGGAGTATCTTATTGTTAAGACAGATAGCATTTATTAAGCATTTGCAAGCACTATTGTATGTTTTAAATTATGTGTTCTCAGAACAACCCTGTGAATCAGATGCTCATATTATCCTCATATCACTGAGAAAAAAAACTGAGATACAAAAAGGCTAATCAAATGCTGATGATCATGGAGTCAGGAGCAGCACAATGGCATTTGAACCCAGGGAGGCTGCCTCAAGACCCCACCGTGTTCACTGCTCTACCAGGCAGTGTCTCTTCTGGTAGCAAGGTTCTGGGAATTATTGCCAGTGAGGAATGACAGGTCCTGGCAGACATAACCTGTTCAGGAGCCACCCACGCTGTGTCAATGCCTGAAGATACTCTTCTGTACATGAGGACCCGTAATCATTGCCCTTTATTCATCAGAGAATTTATTATAATGACTGCCTGAACCTCTGAAAGATTTTGCTAAACTTAAACACAAAATATGCTTAGCAAAACAAGCTGACAGTGGTGATTCATGAGTAGCAATTAGGTGCAGAATCTTATGCCTACCAAATCCCAAATTGGGTTGAAGATCTGGCTATCCTGCTGACACCTTGATATGGGATACAGAGCCTAGACCTTGTCACTCTACCCCACCCTCAATCTCCTCATTGCATCCCAGCACAAGAGGTGTCCCTGAAGGAGAAAGCTGGGCTGGAGGACATAATTGCAGTTTTGGCTTTGGCACATTATTTTACTTTTTTGGCCTTCAGTTTTCTAATATGAATACAAAAAGGGGAAAGGAGACATTCATGATAGCTGCATGATTATTACCCAAGTAGATGGCTTATCCCAATGTTTGCCACAGGGAAGGTGTTTGCCCTCTTGTGTACTGTTAGAGCCTAGAGATAAGATGGTTCCTTGGTAGTACCTTCAATGATATTAATGTAGAGGTAACCCAAGTTGAAGTTACAGCACTGGGGAGTGATGAGAGGGGATTGGGAAAGATACATCTTAGATTCCAGATCCTGGATCTCTCCCAAAATGTATGTGGGATATGGGTCACTGGGGCTTACAATCTAACCAGTATTCCTGGGAACTTTAATTTCCTCCTTCATAAAATAGGAATAATACCAGTCATTGGCATATCCTGATGGTAAACTGAGCCTTCTTCATTAATGAATGCTGGATGAGTGTCATGTGATAAGGAGGGAGAATTTTCAACCCCACAGGGCACCCATGTTCCACACATCATTTTGGATGTTCTACAAATGTTAACTAAACAGCATGTCTGTCCCTAAATTGTTAGGGCAAGTGATTGGCAACTTTGCTGCTGGCCTGAGCTCACACAAATGGGAGAGGCAGGGACTGAACCCAGTCAGGTCTGCCGAACTCAAATTCCTAATTTTTCCCTCTCAACCTTTTAGAAAACTATGGGAAGGAGAATAAGCGGGGGGACAAACTAAGTCTGGTTTTGCATAGATGGGCTCTTGGAAAGAGGTCTTAAAAATCATACTGGGATCTTTGGGGAACCACTCCACTCTTGTGCCCCAAGTTCTGTGGTTCCCCTAAGTTAACTTTTTCCTATTGTAGTCATTGTATCCAAACATTAATAGAAAATGCTCATGGTGCATCCAGGCTGCATCAGGCAGTAGCCCCAACAGTCCAGCTAGAGATATCTAGACTTGTCCTTGGCTATTTATTTCCCTTTCTGAATTTCTCTGGACCACTGAACCTCTCAAAGTGATTAAGATGGGCAGAAGATTCCTCCTTCCTAGACTAAGTACATACCCTTATCTAAATGAGTACTTGAGCTGTTTTTCCTTGGATCAGACCTCATGTGTCCTGAGCTCAGGGACATGAACAGAGTAGGGACAGAGCTTGCACCCTTGGATTTCACTTGAAGCCAAGACAATCAACTGGCAAGTAGCAGGAAAAGGGAAGTTCAGCTAATGCAGGCCTCATGGAGGTGCCTCCATCCCTCTTATGTGAAGCTCCATTCTTTCTGCTCTTAAGAGGCAAATGTTGGGGCTGGAGATGTGGCTCAAGCGGTAGCGCGCTCGCCTGGCATGCGTGCGGCCCGGGTTCGATCCTCAGCACCACATACAAACAAAGATGTTGTGTCCGCTGAGAACTGAAAAATAAATATTAAAAAAAAATTCTCTCTAAAAAAAAAAGAGGCAAATGTTTTAGCTGGGTTTGGGGATGCGTGTCTGAAACCTCAGTTCCTTGGGAGGCCAAGGCAGGAGGATTGCAAGTCTGAGACCAGCCTGGGTAACTTAGCAAGACTTTGTCTCAAAATGAAAAGATCTGGGAATATAGTGGTAGAGCACCCTAGGTTCAATCTTCAGTGTGTGTGCGGAGGGGGGAATCTCCAGTGGTGGGGGGCAAATGTTCTGTTTCACTTAATTGATCACATAGCAAGAGGTGAAGACCATGAACTCTGCCCAGGTTGGCCGATGTTGGTTGAAGCTGAGTGATGGCTGCACCATGGATCACTATAGGAAACTTTCTACTTTTGTAAATGTTTGGAAATGCTCTATAATTAAAAAGATTTAAAAATAATTCACAGATTCTGGAATGAAAGGCCCCAGGCTGACATTCCAGTATAAGCACTTTCTTGCCTTGTAAACGGGGCCAATGATTCAAGTTTTCTGAGACTCTCCTTTCTCGTCAATAAAGTGGAGTTAACATCTATCGCCGAGAATTATTTGGGAAATTAAATAAGATAGTGAAACAAGCTTAGCACCCACAGACAGGATACATGACAGCATCCTCCTTGCGGTTAGTATTGCTGTCTTGGTAGTTAGCATCATTGTGTGAGTTCCTTATCGCAGGTGCTGCAAGTTGCTTTCATTTTCAATCTACCATAGTTCAATTTTAAGCTCATATAATGAGAAAAGAAAATATTTATTGAGTTCCTTTGAAGTTCCAGGCACTTTCTAGGAGCTTAGGAAATAGCAATGAACAAAGGATAAAATTCCTGCCCTTGTGAAGCTTATATTTTGGTGGTGGTGGGAGACAAACAGCAAGCAACAACAACAACAACAACAAAAATAGAATAAATGAGTTGTATTTTTGTTAGAATGTAATAAGTTCTATAGGGTGAAAAATAGCAGGGACAATTAAAACACTTGACGAAGGTTGCAAGATGAAATGCCCTGGCCGGGGTCATGCCCAGTGAGGAGGAGATGTCTCGAAAAGATTAGATATAGGTGGGGGTAGGGGCCTGTGGATATCTGGAGCATCCCCCCATGTGGGGAGCCAATACATTTAGTCTAGTAACTGCCCCGCGATGCTCCTTGATATCCATCCAACTCTGACGTTACCTCTTAACTTCTGAGGTTTTCTTGTGTTATTCCATTATAGACTCCTGGAGGGCTTAGTGCAGGTACTGTATTTTCCATTTCTGCTTGTTCACAGAGCTCCTGAGTCACTATTATGCGTAGGTTAAGCACTCAGTGATTGTTTATAGAAAATAAACCCACACCTATTTTTCCTGGGAGTTATTTTTTTTAAAAGCAGAAACTGCACTTTACAGGTTTACAGTGAAACTCGCCTCTTTCACCCAGGCCTTTATGAAACGCTCACCTTCTCTGGGTTCTATTAGCTTACAGTTTTCAAGTAGCTAACTCAGGACAAACAGAAACTCATTGTAGAGAAAGCTGTAGCTCAGGAGGATCCTTGGAGAGGTGAAGAAGGCCAGGATGTAGGAAGATGAGCCAGAGACACAGTTGATGTCTTCAATAAAGCCCCGTCTGTGACAAAACATTTAAAAATCTTAATGCTATTAGGAATCGCAATTATAGCTTGTGTACCCTTCATTGAAAGCCTGGTTAGATTTAATTCCAAAGATCCAGACAAATGACCAAAGACTGCTAGTGAGAAAGCTCAAGACAAGACCTCCTGTGTTTCCTTATGATACAGTCAACAAGACTTTTGGCCATGGAGTCACCTACAGGTACACCTGCTTGTGAACAAGGGCCTCCTGGTAATGAGGTCCTTCTGTAACCAAACCTCCCCGAGAAGAGTTCAAGACAGCCCTGCCTCTGGCCACGCCTCTGTGAATGTTGGAGCAAAGGGGCAGAGTGAAGAGCCACAGCCAACAGTGGTAAATGACCTCGAGGATGGTAAACTGCCTTCAGGTCAGTTATGGATCCAAGCTATCAGAGGTACTAGTCTGTCGCCCTTAACACCGGCCTGCCCTGTCTGGAGCTGAAGAATCTTTTGATCTTTTACCTCAAGCGGTTGTGTCAATACAAAAGCTTCTCAACTTGGGAACAAGGGAACAGTGATCATTATTTTCAACAGAGGCCTCTGCACTGAGATGCTTTGTCCTCATAGAGCAGGATGGAGTAATACATTGTAGAGTGGCCACTCTCCAGAGAGACGCGCACAAAAGCAGGACGTCTATCTCCCGTCTCCTAAGGCAAACTCATGAATAAACCATCTTCACATTAAGTCATGTGTGTAAATAATTTAAGATGGGCTTGTGAGGGGAAGGAAGGGAGGATCTGTGGGACCCACCAGCAGTGAGCTCTCAGACAAGATCTGGGGGAGTCCCTGGAGCCTGGTCACAGGTGGCGTATCTAGAAGGTCCAGATGAGCAGAAACCCCAATTCCTCTCATCGTCCTCCTTTCTGGAACTCAGTTAACAATGGACAGGGTCTGATGAAACTAGGGTTTCCTCGGACCATCCCCATCTTTTCTCTTTGGCGAGGCCAACTCCCAACCAGCATGACTGGGGCCATGTCTCCTCCAAGGGCAAGGGTGCTCCGTGTCTTCCCGTGTGGGAGAACCCAGCAGAGATCTCTCAAGTCTTTCCATTGAGAAGCTGCAAAAACACCCAGAGAGGAGCTGCTCTCCTCGTTTCTGATTGTGTCTCTCTCCTCACTCACTTCTCCTCACCAGGCTGGAGTGATGTGACATTTAAAAAATGTCTTTTCAAGTCTATTTACCCATCTGTCGCCCAGAGCAGTCCCCATCCCTCAATCTTTTTCTCCTCCACATGTATTTCAAGCGCGGCTCTTTCTGCTTATGCCACACTTCTCTCCAATCTCTTTCCCTTGTTCTTTGTCAGCCAGCAAAAATCTCCCTCTTCCCATCCCCAAAACAGCCTACATACCATCTGTCGGGGTTGGCAGGCTCCCCCTGTTCTCTCCTCTCCTTCTTCCTCTGGTGGGAGTTGGTAAAGAAAAGCATGTGGGTCCCCCTTTGAAGCAGCGATAGGCACAGTAGGCCCTTCTGGTAATTCTTCTTCACCGATGGACCAAGGTTCTACAGGATGGGAAGTGAACTTTGGGGTCACAGAATGCAGCCTAGAACCAGGTAACGTGACAACAGTGCTCTATCGTTAAGAGAACAGACTCCAGTTTCCATTTTGGGCTCCATGGGTCGTATGACTCATGTAACAGACCTAACCCTACTCATGCAGAAAATATAGATGATCACGTCTCTTCCTCATGGGTCACAGTCAGGATTAAATGAGATAATTCAGCCCTTGACATGGTTTCCTGGCCCCCAAATCGGAGCTGTTTTTATGGAGCTTGGTCACAGGTGGCATATCTAGAAGGTCCAACTGAGCAGAAACCCCAATTCCTCTCACGGTCCTTCTTTCTGGAACTCAGTTAACAATGGACAGGGTTTGATGAAGTTCAAATGAATGGGCTAAAGCCTAATATCTCCCTCAATAGCCAAGAGAAGTATCCCAACACCTTCGTATTTTAGAGGGACCTGTCTGTGTCATTAAGGGTCCAGAGAGCATCGTCCTTCTAAGGAAGTATGATAATTCCATTGACTTCTCAGTCACAGGACACTAGTTTACAAATCCAGAATCTCACTGCTAAAAAGTCCTGTCTTAATTGAAAACGTGGTGATTTGTGCAAAGAGCATATGGGGGCTGGATTTCAACAGGGCAGCCAGGGCTTGGGCCAGGAAGGCTTTTTAATGGCAAACTGTTCCCTAGTCTTCTTCCTCTAGGAAATGTACTGCTTAAGACATCTCAAACTAAACTAGAAAAAATCCTGGAGAATATTAGGGATGAGAACAAACTCCAGTAGCCCTTGGGGACATAGAACTTCATGGCCAGCAGTCCCGTTCCATATCTGGCTCGTTTGATTCATGTGTCCTTCTAATGTGTACAGAAGAAAATTAGAATGGAAACACCAAAAATATAGTTTTCCAGCTGCAGAATTTAAAACTAGAAATGTACAGTGATTGGATCTATTTACAAAGATCAGATCTATTTTCTGTGTTGTAGAAATAAAATATTTCTTCTTATATTTTCCTTAATACGAATCTTGGTTTAACCTAACATTAGAAAAATAAAAGATGATAATGAAGACCATATTTCTTTCAAATGGGTTTAAAAGTGGCATCAATCAATGGGAATAATGAAAATAATGGGAAACAACTTTTAAGTGTGAAGTTCATGTTCACAGTAGAGCAATTATTCCAATAATTGCTCTGCTATAAGCAGACATAATAGGGGTCTCCTGCAACTCTCACTTCCTCTCATTACCTCCCATATATGGTGCAGAATCCTCATCAATCTTCTAAAGTTAAAAGTGTTCTGATTTGAACCTCCTTTAACGTGGGAAGGGATGACCTTTTGCAGTGGAGATGAGAACTGGGCTCCTTCAGGCGATCTCACCAGCCCTCTCAGTGTGCTGGTGCATGCCCATTTCTGCCATGGATGGAAGGGCCTGGTAGTTATCAAAGGATTAGTCCAAGAAGGAAATGATTTTCAGAAATTTAGGTGAGATTAGAGAGATCCACTCTGAAAGCTTTCAGCTCGCAAACTCTGTCTAACTTATTTTCCCCCTTACTGCACTGCCTGGATCTGGATCTGTGCATATATATTGGTTTGCAGAGAGGAAATGAGCCCATCTTAGCTGTAGACTTATTAAAAACATCACTCATCTCCCTGATACAACTGAGTTTCAAATTTTATTACTACCACTGACCAATAGCCAGACGTTGTGTTCAACTTTGGATTATTTATTGTTGTGGGTGAGAACATGAGTGAATGCAATTTGCAAAACACTTAAAACTTATTTTAAGCAGGTCTTCCCACAAATATCTTATGGTAGAAATGAATGAGGGTGAAATACATCAGGTTTTACCTTGCTCCATGAACAGGCAGAAATGAAAATCAAGTACCTTGAATAACTAAAAACCAGAGTAGATTTAGAAGCATACTCAAGATGAAATAGAATAACTAAGATTTCACTGAATGGTAGGGGTCAGCCTGCAAGGGCCCAAGGGTGAACCTGTGGCATTGGCTGCAACTACTCAAAGATGACAAATGTGTACCCACGCGAGGCAGAGGAGCCTCTGAATGGGAAAACACCCATCTGTGAAGAGTCGACTTCTGGTGTTCATGGGCGGCATGGAAGAAATGGGCAGGCTCTGTCTGCCTTTTATGGTCCTCCCTCCTGTTTTAATGATGGGGATCACACTACAAATGGCTTATTTCACCCACGCCATGGTCAGAAACCACGTGCATGGGGTGGGTGAAGGGAAAGACCCGGATCTCCCCATGTACTGTCATGCTTCCCAAGCAGTTTTGATCAGCAGTAATAAATGCCTGGATTTGAGCAATTGCAAGCCATTTCCCAGGCTGTGAGGGGGAGGGATTAGAAAGACAATTAGGCAAAATCATCTGTGTTATCTCATTGAAAGCAAATATCTGCCTTATGTTAATGGCATTTATAGGATCCACAGAGGTAATACTAATAGAATTATGGAGGATGTGGCCAGGAATGCCCAACAGGCGTCTGTGGTAATTCAATTAGAAGAACCTTCAGGAACCATATAATTGCATGAAATTCTTAGTTTCCCCTTGTTGGGAGATTTAGTGAAATCTTTATTTATCTGTCTTTCTTTACATGGAGAAGGAAATAGAAGTATGTCCCCTTTTGAACTTGATTCATGCCACTAAAGGCTCCCTCAGGTAGAATTCAACAGAGAAAGCCCTACCATGCCCGGCTGGTGTCCTCACCAGGCGCTGAGGTCTTAGCTCACGGCCTCCCCGCGTGCTGAGGTCTTTCCAGCAGAGGCTGTGGGGCATTTACAGAATTGTATGGTTCCGAGCTTGTCTCTCCCATCACATGGAGCAACTGTGTTTCAAAAGCTTGCCAGTGTTGGAAGGAGACCTTCCCATGATCTACTCCAATAACTTCTTTTTATTCATGAGGCAACTAAAGCTCGGAGGAATAACTTGCTTCAGGGAATGATTTGTTCACGGTCACAGAGCTAGTTATTGGTGAGATCTGCAACTGGAACCCAGGTCCCTTTCTTCCCAGTCTGTCACCTTGGACTTTTTCATGCTGCTCTTGCAGTGGAAATGCTGGAATTAGGACCAGACAGACACTGACACGTGAAGAAGGTACTAATGATGCTTATGAGATGTTTGGCTGTATATCTTATTGTTTGTATCATGCAGAAAGGAATAACACTGACATTCTTTATCTCCCTTCATTATTCAGTAGAAGATACTATGGGAGGTTTTCTTGTTTTCTGTTTTTCCCAGTAACATTTTAAAAGTAACTTATAAGAAACTACATTTTTCTATTTCTCCCAACACCCTAAAAATATTTTTACATGATAAGATCTTAGTCCTGGCTCATTCTCTATATATTTTACTTTGACATTGTTTTGGCATCCAAATTCAAAAAGGATAGATAACGAGGTTCATTTCCCCAGTAAAATGTTTCTGAGAACCCAAGTCCAGACCCACGACATGGTGTGACATCCTGGACTCTGCCTCAAAAGAAGACCCATGCTCTCAAAGGACAGTATCACAAAGCAGAGGAGCCATGCTCATTTTCCTGGTATCAGGAATGGGAATGAGATGCTTTTGTAATTTGCAAGCAAAACCTTGTGTCTAACCATTCAGTGTATCAAATCTCCCTCCAATCCCTTTTGATTTTAATAAGCCTTCATTTTCTCCCTCTCTCCTGAACAGCTACCCATGACTAAGAAGATTTAACTCTGTTTCCGTACACATGTGAGTGTTTCATACACATTTGCATATGGGTAGGGAATAGGAGTGTGGAGTGATGACACTGTGGGTGTGAAGGTACACATCTGTACAAGTGCACACGCCTGTGAGGCACAGGCAAGGACCCCGGCGTTTCCCAAGAAGAGGTGTCCCTCCAGTAGTTTATGTTCCCATTGAGAGTCTTGGCACTCTCTCCATTAGTAGCCCACTAATTAGAACATTTTTGGACTTCCTTTTCAAGACATTATTCTGGGCTTCAGAACAAATAATTTCCCCCATTCGTTCATTTCATCAAACCCTTATTGATCACCCACTGAACAGCAAGCAATATGGCGGGACCTATGGACGCAAAATTAAACACTGGCAAGGGCAGTGCCCGAGGGGCCTTCCCCAACAAGCCCTCTTCATTGTCACCCCCCTCTTTTGCCCTCATCATCTTTGGTTCTAAATGACTTTTGATCTAAACATAAATTATGCCCTCAAAGGACAAATATTTGCCACCATTAATTATATTTACAAGAATGTGCTGCAGGTTTTGGAGGCACTTCCAAAAATATTCCTGGGTCATTGCCACATGCCTAGAATAAAAAAGGGCACCTATGGGACTTCCGTGATGAGCAGAGTTCTTCTTTTTGATGTTTCAATTCTAGCGTATTTCACAACGTTTCCCTTCTATTTTGTGGTCTAATCCTAGGCCCACAATTCAGCAGTGGGCCTAGGCAGACTTGTAAAGGGCAAAGCTAAGTACGTTTGCCCTCTTTTCCTTCCAGCCTCTTTTTCCCTCTTCTGTGCTCACTTTTGACCTAAAGCATGGGGTCCTCCTCTGTTGTTTCTTGTTCCAACTGGGTTTGGTTCCCAGGCCTGTCACTCACTGGCTTTGTGGCTCTAGGCAATTCGCTCAGCTCCTCTGAGCTCAAGTGATAGCCAAGCAACACCAACGCCTGCAAGGCAGAAGGGAGTCACTTCCTGAAAAGAGCTGGCAAAGACTCCAGCTCATTTGGATGCCAAAGGGCAAAGCAGAAGTCAATGATTAGCCTTGGAACAACACACGCAAAAAGCCAAGTGCAGAAAAACATGCCGGGCCCATGTCCTGGAGGAGCTGCGGGGACAGCCTGTAGGTAGCATTGTTGATAACAGATAGGCCAAGAGCAAAAAACCTGGCAGATGGCGTTTTGCTGATTTGTTGCTTCTTTTAAAAGGGTTTGGTGAACCCCCCTCTCTGGGCCGTTGCCTCAAAGCATTTGTAAGAATGATACCTTCCTCTCTGGGTTATTTTAAGATTTTGATGACACACTGCATATGAAAGTGCTTTGAAAACTGTAAAGTGCTCTACAAATGCTAATTTCTCTATTTACCCCTTTTCAAAACTGCTCAAAGCTGGCAATTTATAGTGGGATAAGAGAAACAAATTTATGGCCAGGAGTAGAGGGCTGATAATGTTGAATGAAATGCACATTTTAATGGACTGGCATTCCTCGAGCTCAGTTGTTTCAACCCAGATATGCACTAGTGCCATCTAACAAACCTCGATACTTACCAGTACTTGGACCCCACTCCCAGAAATTCTGCATTGATTGGTCTGAGGAGGGACCCAGGTATCAGCATAGCTTAAAAGGTGATTCTAATGTCAGGATGGAGGACCACCGCCAAGAAAGGCAATCTCATGGGTTAGAATTTAGGTGAAACCAAGTGATAACCAGATTGGTCTCACATACACCCTCATGAGGGTATATGCATGAGGCTCTGCATTAATTTTTTCATATCAAAATATATTCATGAGGGCAGCTTCTCTGTATCAGGCACATACTGGGAAGTCAAAGGCCAATAACACCATACTTAAACTTACAGATCATGGAGCACGTAAGCTTGCTTATAAGGGGTAAGTAGTTCCCATCCCACTGGAAAGTTCTATAATAAGGTAAGGAAGCTATAGGTATAAGATTCTAAACTCTGCTAAGGGAACATCAGGAATACTTTCAGGCAAATGGAAGTTTAAGATAAGGGATGATAAACATGTACAATTTTGCCAGGCATAGAATAATAACACCCAACATTCACTGGACAATTAGCAGAGCCAGTTACTGCTCTAAGTGCTTCACCTTGTCACTCATCTAATCAGTCCAATGACAGACTTACCAGGTAGGTGCTAATATTAGTCCCATCTGATTATAGGGAAGCTAAATGTGGTGCCTTCAACAGCAGCAGCAATATCACCTGGGAGCTTTCCCAGGCCCAGAAGCTACCTGGATGGCTTCAGTAACCTCAGTTTTAATAAGCATTTCAGTTGATTCTGATGTGGACACATGGAGAAGCCAAAACACAGATGGGTGAAAAAGTAACCTGTTCAAAGTCACTCAGACACTAAAGGGCAGAAGGAGTTCCAGGGATGGAACCTGTGGTGTTCTACCACTGTGCTGCCTCCCAGCCCTTTCTATTTTTTTTTTTTTTTTTTTTGAGACAGGTCTTGCAAGTTTGCTCAGGCTGAGCTGGAACCTGCCATCCTCCTGCCTCTGCCTCACAGCTTCCTGGGAGTTCACAGGCTTGTGTCACCATGCTCAGCTGGATTTTGCTGGATTTTTTTTTTTTTTTTTTTTTTTTAATTTTGAGACAGGATCTTGCTAAATTGTTTACAACCTCACTAAGCTGCTAAGGCTGGCCTTGAGCTTTCAATCCTCCTCCTCAGCCTCCCAAGTTGCTGGGTTTTTTAAAGGTGTGGGCCACTGCACCCAAAGCTAGTCTTAATGTCCACGCTGAAAAGAAGGCAAAATCCTCCCGTCCTGCAGCAGACTGAATTGCCCTCCCTGTTTCTCCACGTTTCAGGTTGAAGCCCAAAACCTAATGGGACCATATGTGGAATTAGGATCCTCAGAAGATAATGAAGGCTAAAGGAGACCAGAAAATGGGAGGGGGGGGGTTCCTAATTCTACAGGATGTGGCCTTAAAGGAAGAGAGGGAGACCCCCACCCCTAACCCCCGTCATGTGGAGACATGTTGAAATTGTGGCTCTCTGCAAGCTCAGAAGAGAAACCTTGTCAGGAAACGAATGCTGCCAGGCCTTGACCTTAGACTTCCCAGTCTTGAGAACTATGAGAAAATAAATTTCTGTTAAGTGCCCGTCTGTGGGATTTTGTTTCGGCAGCCTAAGCAAATGGATCCACTTCATACTTGAATTCTTAAGGGCAGCTTTGCAGAGAGCAGCAGAGAGGATGCTTCTCTGAGCCTCTGTGGTGATCACCCAGGAAGGGAAAAGAATATGGACAAGACAGGAAAGAGTGTGGAATGTGCCCCAAGTACAGGATGAATAGGGTGAGCAACAAGGGTGAAGGGCACAGGAGGTACTGAGGAGTGACAGGAACTAAAGTTGGAGAGATTGAAGTCAGATTCTGAAGGCCTTTGTAGACAAGAGAAAAGTATTGAAACATTTTATGTGAGTGATGAGAGCCATTGAAGGATTTTAAGCAGATCAAATTTGCATATTAGAACAATAACTATTAGGGGGGAAAAGATGGGTACGACTCTAGTGATGGGGGTAGATTGATGGGTTAGAAAGCTGTTATGTGGTTCCAGGTTCAAAGCAAAGAAAATGAATTAAAGTTACAGAAGTTTGGGTCTCCAGTCTAAATGTTAGATACACTGGGATTGAGATACCTGTGGAAAATATACACAGAAATATCTACATATATCTTCTGTATAAGCAGGCATATGTATAGGTTTAAAGGAGTGTAGATGGAGAAAGTTACTTAAAGACATGTATTAAGCAATCCTTACTCAGATTATTGAACCTGGAGAGGGTTCCCTCATGCTTGGTATCGTTCGACTTCTTGCAATAGATGTGTGGTACCTGCTTACTTTTTCAACAAACCCAGTGATGCTGATGCATGTCCCAGCAGTTCTGGAGCTCAGATGGGGCTCCTTGGATGGAGGTGTAAGCTGGGAGGCACTGTACCGGTAGTTGTGAGTACTGTGGGCTTTTGGAAACCTTGGGAATGAGGAGAAAAGTCCTCTAAGCAAGCCAGGCAGAGGTCTATCTTTTTTAAAAAGATGGGCTAAGGAAAACAGAGAGCAGAGAAAGCCTAGCTCACAAAAGATCACCAGAAGCGAGTCCAGGGAGCTGAGGAAGCAGATTCTTCATCCTTTGTCATCTGCAGGGTTCTTCCCAACACATAACAGATAGTCACCCACTCAAGGGTTCTGGGGAGGAACATCTGGCTCAGGAAATGGGGCAGTGACACCACCATCATGTGCTGCTAGAAAACTCAGTGAGCCCTGCCAAATGCCCCTTAAACTTGACCATGAGAATGTCTCTGAGACTCAAAAGAAAGCAAGGGTATTTTTATTTTTATTTTCTTCCCTGTCAGTCTTGGCTTGTATCTGACATCGCCCTTCCTAATCCTGAAAAGAAATATGCACCCCTAGACACACAATATTACCCCCACCCCCCACCCAGGCCCCACATGGAGGCTACGTTCCATTTTTATCCCTGGGGTAATATTTTAGGAAAGGGGACAGTAATCCTTAGAAGTGTTTCACTCATGGGAAGAAGAGGGGGAAGCAAGTCTAAAGATCTCTCACCTTTATTATACCTTATCACTCCCAAACGGCAGCAGCCATAAACTTTTAAACGTGGCAGCATGATAATTCGCTCGGAGAGAGGAATTGTAGGCCAGATTTGAGAAAATCAATGACCTATTTGCAGCAGGGCAGTGGTTTGGGTTTCCGCTTTGGCCACCTGCACGGGGAGCACTTTCTGTTTGACTTTTTAAGGGCAACTTGGCACAGCACGAGCCCACCAGAGGGTGATTATCTGACACTGTCTGGTCACCCGCTCCTTCTGAGGCAAAAGTCACAAAGGTGGCAGGGGACTGAGAGGCCACCAGCTCTCTCCCAAAGTCCCAGGCAGACTGGAATGGGAGGCTATTTCAAGGACTCATTCCCATATTTAGTAACTCCCAGCATCCGATCTGGATTTGCTTTGTATTCAGGGGGCATCCGTCCTGGTCGAGCCGGAGCCCTCCTCCCATCTTTCTTCAGTGCAGATGCAGGAAAGGCAGATAGCGTTTACAGGGGGGAAGGAACTTCTTAGCATTCTGATTGTACATTTTTTATTTAGGTTGAGAGATTAAAAATTCACACATGCCCCAAGATGGCTTATTTATTTATTTATTTTCATGTCATTTAAAAGCAGGATGGGAAAGACTTGAAGAATGTTGTCTTTCAAAACAAGCCCTTAATTCGGGAACACGGCAAAACTCCTTTCTTCCTCTCCCTCTCCCTGAGCAAGGCAGATGCCGGGGGCCGGCCATGTCACGAGCACAGGGCATCGTCCAGCTTTCCCCGTCTTCACAGCCTCCGCTGGCTGCCATCTGGTCCATCGTTGTGACCTCTCCACGGGTCCCTCTTTCACCCTTGGCATCCGACTACCTACTCTCAGCCTAGTTGCCAAAGGAAACCTCCCACAGCCCAATGTCACACTTGGGTGAAACACAAGCTTCTACAGGGTCTTGCAGCCTCTGATCATCACTACCCAAATGTCCTAGTGTCCTCTCTTCACCTCGTCACCGCTCTGTCTTCACTCTGCCTCTTTGCCCTTCCTGTGGCCAGCAAAGCAAGCTTCAGCTGCACCCACCCGTCCAGCCCCCACACACCTTCTTAGGGTTGAACTTACTTGCCTGAAGTCTGTGCCCAATTACACCTTTTACTTGAGGACTCTGTATACAACAGCACACTCCACTCTCACTTCCTGTCCCTGGCCTTGCATCATCCTTCTTGGCACTGGTGGCCACTTGCTGCATTATATATTTACTTATTGATATATTTAATGTGTGTACCTCCCACCAGAATGCAAGCACCATAAAATTAAAGAAATCGTTGATTAGTGCTTAATGTGTAGCAATTACTCAATGTTTTATGGAATGAGTATAAGAGATAAAAAGAATATTTATAGTGCCGTGTAGTTTATAAAATAGACATTTAATAGAACTCGGACATCCATGCATTGTAGAGGGCTAAACTTACGACACCACATCTATGCCCGCGGTTCATTTTCTCCTAGCAGGTCCCTCTTTTTATTAGGAGGGGCAAGAAAGGATCCTCAGGCAATTCTGGCTTCATCGATTGTATCATAAAGGACTGTTTCTTTAATGAAGGGAGATGGAATGTTTCTCCAGTCCTTCTCCTGAGGCTGTAAAATGAGTCCTTGCCTGTCATTGGGAGGAGATGGTGCGCTGCCCCTCCTGGCGACCTGCATGGCCCCTGATACAGTGGCTTACTTACAGTTGGTTGCCATTCAAACTCCTTTGCTTGAAAAGTAAGCATGGTTGAATATTTGGTTGATATGGATCTGTATTTCCCCTGAATCACGCTCCTATTGTTGTATCTGGACTGAGGCTCCATCTTTTAAGACGAGTTCTAGGCAGAGTCCACTGGAAAGAGTTGAGACCCATATATTCTGAGTGCACTGGGATGAACCAGGATCTAAGACACCACACCTGACTCAGTTTTCATTAACTTAAGGACCATTTCGAGGGCCTTTGATGTGCTAGTTGATAGATACCAAGGATAAAATGCCGAGTCAAAGAAATAATGGTGGAGCCTCCATGTGGTTTCCATGCTAGTGCAGAAGACAGATTTAGACCAGTGGACCAAACAAATATGTAAAATCATAATTAACAAGTAAAGAGATGTGTTAGATGACATGAGTCAAAGAGATGTCACAGGAGGCTGTAGTTAAGAATTTGACCATGACAGGGAGAGAGGCAAGGAAGAAGTCCTCAGCCAAGTGATGCTGGAGCTGAGAAGGGCCACCAGGGGACGGGAGCCCTCAGGGTAGTGAAGCATGAGGAGCCAGTGCTCCACGGTCCACTGTCCAAGGCTGGCCCAGGTCCTTAGAGAAGATCTATGAGGCTGGACAGGAAGGGAGGGGCCAGGCCGTTGGCTTGGGATCCATTTTGATCATTGTGATCACTTTAAGCACTCAGGTAGTACATAACTCATACCTGTTCAGGAGGAAGGCCCAGGATAAGGGGTGAACTTCACATGCTGGGCCGGGGTGTGGGCATGGCCCCCCGGGGACGGAGTCTGCAGGAGGCACAAAGGCCTGCAGCGCAGCTCTGAGCAACTCCAGCGCTGACTGACTTGGTGTCGAGTAGGGTCTGCGGGTGGCCACGGGGAAAGCAGAAACCACAGGAGCAAGGCATGTGGGCAGCTGGGGGACAGGGTCCAGAGAGCCCAGGAAAAGGCCATGGTCAGCTGTGTTCTCAAATGATCTGGAGCACCAGGCTGCAGAGACCGAAGCACCTGACTCTTTCCTGATAGAGAATGTCAGGAGCTCTGCTTGCTTTTCATTGAATCCCAAAGTAGCATCTGGAACTCTTTTTCTTTTTTTCCTCATTACGAAGGTAATGAGTGTAAAATATAGAAATTTTAGGAAAAACAGATTAACCAAAATGAAGGAAATTTTAACTGCCTCATAAACCCACCAACCAGTGATAATAACTAAAAATTGTATTTTTATATATATATATATACATATATACATACACATACATATGCATAAATATATATGCATATTCATACACACACAAATATATATACAATGTATAAGTTCTGTGTTTCTCCTTGGAGTCCTTTTCTAAGCAGATATACATTATTTTTAGTTGAAAAAATAATTTGCATTCTATTTTATAGCCTTATTCTTCAATTACTATGTCCTTAATAATTTTCCATATTATTAAATATTCTTGTGAAACATACCTTTAAATGATTGCATTATACTGAATTGGATGGACATACTATGATTTGCTCAAGTAATCTATTGTTTGACATTTGAGTTTTTTGAATTTTCCACTATGCTAAAGGTCACATTATAAAATATAAAATGTATTTTGGAATGTGTGGGGCACTCCCTTCCTCACCTCTACAGTAGGGATCCAACTGAGGAATGAGATATAAGTAAATATCAGCTACATTTCAGAAAAGGTGAGTAGAGAATGTGACCCAGATCTGGAACCCAATCAGGCTCGGACAACATGAAGCTTCCATTGCTACCTCTCCAAACCTTTCACTGAACAACAAAGGCAGAGTCTGCTATGCTAAATTGTGGAATAACAGGGGAGGCAGAATGCATATCCTTTACAGACAGCAGCTGCCAAAGAGCAAGAAGTCTAGACCAAAAGGACCCGATAAGTTCTGTTGTCTTAAACTCATAGCACAAACAACGCTTTGGTTTTTTGTTGTTGTTTTTTGAGTGGAGGAGTACTGGGGATTGAACTCAGGGGCACTTTACCACTGAGCCACATCCCCATCACTATTTTGTACTTTATTTAGAGACAGGGTCTCACTGAGTTGCTTAGCACCTCATTTTTGCTGGCTTTGAATATGCAATCCTCCAGCCTTGCCTCCCAAACCATTGGGATTACAAGCGTGCACCACCTCGTGAGCAGAGTCCAGGGTATATTTTCCTTGATGAAATCTCGTCCATATGTGGTAGCAGAACTTCCAGGTGGGCTTCAACAATCCTCAACTCCTAATATTCACACCCTGGTTAGTCCCCTCCTACAGTGTACAGGTAGCCATCCACATGACCAGTAAATAGAGCAGAAGCGATGGTGTGTGATTGCCAAGGTCACGTCATCAAAGTCACTGTGGCCATCTCCTGGAGCACGTGCTCTGGAGGGGGCCAGATTCCGAGTTGTGAGGATGGTCAAGTTGCCCGACAAAGAAGTTCATGTGAGTTACAGACCAAACAACAGCCGGCACCAATAGCCAGCCTTGAAAATGAGCCACCTCAAACACGAATCCTCTGTCCCCAGTCCAACCTTCAGATGACTGAGACTGAGTGTCAGAACCACCCAGACTCCTAACACCCAGAGGTTGTGTGAGATAGTAGATCTTGATTGCTGCTCTTGGCTGCAAGGTTTGGGATAATTTGTTATGCAGTAATGGGCTTTTAGCATGTACTTCGCAAACAAGAGATCAGGTAAGTGGTGCTTTCTTTCTCCCAATTGCCACCCAACAAACATCAGTGCCCCCGAATCTTTGTATACATCTTCAAGACCCTCCAGATGAGAGGAGGTGCAGAATTCTGATGTCATATGGTTGAGTTTTGCTTGTGTTGTTTTTGACATTGTAGCATTGGCCTTAAAGCACAGGGTCATGCTACTCCTACTCTTTCCCCACTCCACACCTTTCTAAAGAACTGTCATCAAGACAGCTGAGCTGGAATAAGGTAGGAAAGACACTGATGGAGTCCCTGAAGGTTGGCAGGAAGCATGGAGGGCCCTGGGCATGTGCTGACCTTTGCAGGGCCATCTTTGTGGATAGGTGGGAAAGATGTGCCGGGGAAGCTCAGCTTGGCTCCTCTGACATGGAAGACTTCATACGCTGGCAGACGTGTTTGTTGTGGGAGGTGGAAACATGATGGCTGGAAATGTAATCTACATCTAAGGGACATGTGGAGAGGAGAGAAAGGAAGCAAGAATAAAAGAAACAAAGCCCCAAAGCAATTGCTAATGCCTGTGGCGTTAGAGAGTGCGAGGAAAACACGAGGACCGCGGGAGAGGGAGATTTTTGGCTAATAATCCCACCCTGTAGCCAGCTGCTCCCGACTCTGGGAAGCTGTAAAGTTCTAACAGTAGCAGCATCATGCTTTTCTAAGGCCTATTTTTAGAATGCTCCTGATAATGCCCCAGGAGTTGCTAGATCTGAATTCGAAACTCTGGGACCCTCCCTCCCCACCCCTTTACAAAATAAAGGGTTATTGATTTACTAATGGCCTTCATATCCTGCTGCAAATAACCCCAAAGAAAGAAAGTGCTTGGAAGAAAACGTGGTAGTCACAGGTGGATAGGCAAGAACAAGACAGAGAAAACTTGGAGACTAAGGCACAAGGAGGAGAGGCACATGTAGGGTTAAAAAAAAAAAAAAAAAAAAAAAAGAGGCATGTCGTGGGGAAGAATGGAGCCACTGTGCCTGTGTGGCCCGCGGAAGTCCTGTGTGCACCAGGGCATCTTGGTCTTTGTCAAAACCACAGATTTTTTTTCAACAATGAAAGATCTCTGAATCCAGTGCCAAAGACCTGCCTTTAAAGTGTTCATCCCAGCTGTCCCATGGATCAACCACATAAACTTGATCCTTGTAACCTGGCTCCCCACTCTGCTGCTTCCTCTCTGAAACAAGCGGCCTCCCTAGAGTCTAGAATTTCAGAGTCACTTGCTAATATGGTAGCCATTTCCCGGGATTTTTTTTTTTTTTTCTTTGTAAGCTTGCAAGGCTTACAGTTTTTCTCTGGTTGGTTCCCTTGCCCTGCTCCCTCAAACAGCCTGCCTCCCAGGCCTGAGAGTCAGGACAGACTTCCAAAGAAGGAGTAGAAGGCGGGTATCCAGGGAGGGGAAGGGATCAGTGGAGACAGAAAAATCAGGAGCAGGCAGAGATGTAGAAGCAAGGCAGAGAGGGAAGCCAGGCAGGAGTGGGCGGCTTTGGCCAGGCAGCGGAGAAGTGAGGATGATATGGGAGAAAGTGGACTGAGGAGAGAAGACCCTAGTGACTGCGCCCTGGGCTCTGGGTCTGGACAATCCTCTTTGGTCATAAAGTTCTGGTGCCTGGAGAAATTACTTTATCTCTTTAGTCTCTAATTTCCTCATCCATAAAAAGAAACTAACAGTAGAACACAGCGCTTTTTATTGTCTTAGTGGATCAACTGAGACAATGTACGTAAGAGCAATGACCACTCTTGGTTATTGCTTGATAAGTATTATCTGCAGGTATGAAAAGCTCTCCCTGGTGTGGAGGTTGCAACGTTGCTGTGGGCTTTTTAGAAGTCAAGTTTAATGATGTTTTGCAACAAGAGGTTGGTGGAATCCAGCTCCTTAAATAAATTTAAGAACGATGTTGACAGGCAATTTGGGGAGGGATAGTTTAGCCACTGAAAAGAATTCAAGAAATGAGAATGGAAGGGATGTATTAAAATTTTAAGAAGTGTGCTAACTGCCCCCCCACACCCCCACCCCCATTGCCCCACTGATTGTTGACAAGCCCCTTTGGAGAATTTCCTTACAAGGTCTGGATCCAAGAGCAGGGTGCATGACCCTCTGGCCCCCCTGCACTGTGTTTATATCATGGCCTCAGGTGCTGGACCCTGGCAAGCCACCTCCGGGGATCTACACTTGGTATGTTGATGGCACCCAGAAATTTTGTACCTGGTCAAACAAATTTACCTTTATTCTTTTTTTTTTGGCCTCTTTCATCTTTTCTGGCATATGCTCCTTACCGCTTTATAACTGCGCTACTTCACCAGGGAGGCCGGGAGGCTTCGTGGCTATGCTGGAGATTAAGAGATAAAACGTCAGACCTGGCAGGGCCCCTGGAGTGACCACGCAGGTCGGGTTCTCAGCAACATGGGATGCTGTTCACTTGGCCTACCGTATGAAGGGTGCCTCTTGGTGTTTGCAAGGACAATCTGTCCCACCATGCAGTGGTCTGGAGGGGAGGGGGAAATCTAAATCAGGATATTAAAAAACAAAAACAGAATTAAAAGTAGCTTTAATTGAAATTTCTGGAGACAGCAAGCACAGAGAGCATATGTGTAACTGCTCCCGAGGCCCAGCACACCAGCTGGGCTGGCAGGAGGGCACTTTCAGCCTTTGGGCAGCTCATTAGGGCAGAGTGAGGATGGATGGAGGAGGCAGAGAGCCCCATCCTCCTGAATCACCCGGTTCCAGGATGTGCCTGGGCCATCCCCACGGCTGCCTGGCCAGGGACTGACTAAGCACAGGGCCGTAGAGTTGGCAGAGCGTCAAGGCTGGCGGGGCCCAGCGATAGCTGAAGGAGTGACATTTGTGAATGAGTGTGATGAATTGCTTCTGTTTGTTTAGACTAAATCCCAGCTCCGCCTCGCACAAGCAGGGCACCCAAGTGTGGCTGCCGAGATGGTTGGAGACGGAGGCAAGGTATGGAGCAGCTGTTCAGGCTGGTGGGTGAGACCATCCAGCAAGAGCCAGGAGTCTCATGGACGACGAGAAGGACACAGAAGAGCGCCCCCAGCACCCTGCTTTCCCACTGTTCAATTAGAAACAAAGTTTTCTCCTTTTATCTGGTCACAAAAATAGCCCCCCCCCCCTTTTGTAGAAAATGTGGAAATATATAAAATCATCACAAAGAAAATAAAACGTATCCATAATGGCAGCATTTGGCAATGATTATAATTACCATTCATTTGTGATGCTTTTCTCTCAGGGGAACCCAGAGCGTGCAGACGTGGCTGGTTCTGCAGTGAGGTGTGTGGAGGGCCGATGGAAGGGGTGGCCCATCCCATTGTTACTATCATGGGACAAAAGTCAAAAGAGCAAAGTCGTGGCTCTGTCCCCTGTCCTCTGGTTCTGGTTCTAATAATAAACTAACCAGAACAATTGACCTTTGTTGAGTGCTTTTCAGTCTTAAAAAGCCTTCCCTTGGGGTACCATTCTGCTGTGTATTTTCACTTTTATTCCTCTAAGTTCTGGAGGAGAGAGAGCCATGATGAAGGGGTAACCTAGTATTTAAAAGTGGAAATCCAGAGCCAGGACCTCCAATCTCTTCACTGTGTAGAACCAGGAGTCCCTCAAAACCCTTATGTTTAAGGCAGCAAGATGGAAAGAGTAGACTTGCTACCCCTGAGAAAGCTAAGTGCATGCTATATCCAGGTACAGGAACGGGTCATATGTACAAGAATAAAAATATAGGAGTGGATAAGGAGCCTGCAGTCACAGGTCCAGACTGTGCACCCCGCCCCGTCACCCTGGCCGCTAGTCACAAGTGGCTACTGAGCATTGCTTACCTTGCATATGTTGCTCTTGAGACTAAGAAACTAATTTTAGATGGAGGACATTTTCAACTAATTTTGGAATAACTCAGGTATGAGATCTATTTTTTAACTTTAAATATTTTTGAAGTCTAAATAGAGAATGAAGCATGTCTGATGGAAAATTAGTGTCTAAATCAAGATGTGCTGTGAGTATAAAATATATACCAGATCTCAGGCTCATTGTGAAAAAAATCTAGTAATATTTTTCTTATTTTAATTATGTGTTCAAATGACAGTATCTTGCATTGATCAGATGTAATAAAATACTAAAATTAAGTGCATCTTTTTTTGGTCCTTTTAATGTAGCTATTATGTAATTTGTATTTAATGTCTACTGGATAGCCCTGTGTACACCTAGTTATACCTACTAAGCTCGGAATGCTGAAGAGCCTCTCTTACAACAACATCTTAGACATCCCTCATTTATTTGAAGAGAAAACATAATTTTGAACTGTGGGCGGGTCACACTGGCCCATGCCTATAAACTCACCAACTCGGGAGGCTGGGGCAGGCGGATCACAAGTTTGAAGTCAGTTTGGGAAACTTAGCCAGACTCTGTTTCAAAATAAAAATTAAAAATGCTAGGGGTATAGCTCAGTGGTAAAGCACCCCTGGCTGCAGTCCCCAGTGCTGATAGATAGATGGATAGATAGATAGATAGATAGATAGATAGATAGATAGATAGATAGATAGATAGAACTGTGGACTGGGCCCCAGCACAGGTGTGGATGTTAGAACAACTTAAGAGTTTCAATGTTGACCTCATTTCTCTATAACCAACTGTAACTTTCTTCTTTTTTCCTTTTCCCTTTGTACTTTGTAACACTTTAACTCTTACAGAGAAGTTATGCAAGAGTAGAAAGCCCTTTCATGTGCCCTTTACCCAGAGACCCCATTCCAGTTTTAAAAATTGATCCAAGAATGTTCTTAAAAAAAGATCTAATCCAGAATCGGACACTTTGTCCTTCTGGAGGAATCAGGTCCTCCATCCCTTTTATAACCTAATATCCCTTTTATAACCTTAATATTTTTGAAGTTTGAAGGCTCATTATTTTGTAGGATGCTCAATTTGGGTTTGTCTGCTATTCCTCATGCTGAGATCCCAGTTGTGGGTTGTGGGCAGGGAACAGCAGGGAATCCTGTGGCCCCACTGGATCCTCTCAGATGGCAGAGGGATTTTCTTTGTCTTGATTCCTGGTGACGTTAATGTTGACCACTTGAGGAAGACCTTGGCTGTAAGTATTTTGAAGGAGATGTTTGGAGATGATGAATTACCTCATTCTTTATCAACTCCCCCTTCTCCATTTTGACACCGATTTCTGTTTCTTGCCTGGATGGATTATCACTGTGATGATTAAGTGATGGTTTTCCAATTCCATCATTTTTTCCTACATATATTCATTGGCATTTTATTGAAGGAAGTGGTTTTCCTCCTCTCCTTCCCCCACATCCCCCCTTTCTTCTTCTTCTTCTTCTTCCCCTCTTCTCCCGCTCCTCCCCTCCCTCCCCCTCCCTCCTCCTCCTCCTCCTCCTTCTTCTTCCTCCTCCTTCTTCCTCCTCCTCACTTCATATACACAATCAGATAGATAAACAGATATAAAGTGTGGTCTCATTGATTCATTTTTTTTTAATTTAGTGGAATATAGGCCCTTATTTTTGTCCTGGAGTTCATGAGAGAAGCCGCTGAAGGTGACTCTGTGGCCTTTTGACATGTAGCCACTGTCCTCGGGTGTTCGTTTTGTTATGCACTGGTGTGCAAGTGCTGTTTCATAAGAGCCCACTGTAAAATTTGTGAGCCATCTGCACAAGTTGGTAGCTTGGAATCAAGCATGATAAGAATATTTACATCTTAGAAACTGGCAAATGTTACTATCAGAGCCTTTTCCCCACAGACCTGGTTGTTAAAAATTTACCAACACACCAGTGTTTCTGTCACAAAAAGATGTTGCAGCGTCATCTTATACTTTAACTACCACAGTTCTACAATCATCCATGTCTCTCAGGAGCCCTATTTCCTTTTAGTGGAGAACAGCACTTAGAAACCAAGACCTTGAAGCCAGGCGAGGGCCACTCAATGGAAAGACTATGTATGGGTGACCACAAATACTAGAAAACATGTGTATATGCATATGTATGCATGCATTGGCTTTAATTCTGAATAAATATTTTATTTTGGAATACTTTTAGATTTACAGACAAGTTACCAATAGTACCCTTCACTCAGCCTCCCTTAATGTTAATATCTCACACAATTATGGTGCATTTGTTAAAACCAAGAAATCAACCTTAATACGATTGACTAAACTATAAACCATATTCTGATTTCACTCGTTTTTCTGCCAGTATCCATGTCATTTCCAGAATCCAATCCAGAATACCATATTGCGTTTAGTACCTGGATACACAGACACAATTTTTACTTATCTGTCTGTCCATCCATCTATCTACCCATCCATCCATTTCCCCAGCTATTTTTCTATCTGTATTTAGAACCTTGAGTTCATACAGAGTTCATTTTTGTTTTTGTTCTTTCCATATTTATAACTCACTTCTTTAATCAGGGCACACTTGATTCCTGTTATCCTCAGTCTATGCATTTATTGGCTAAATCCTCCATATATGATGAGTTTCCTAACTCCACTGCCCGACTCAACTGCCCACCTCACATGGATCCAGGCCCTTACTTGGTTGCCATCCTCCACAGGCCTGCCTGTAGGCTGAGTTAGTATGGAAAGAAAGATGAAAGGAAGTAAGCTAGTTGCACGAGTTTCTTCATCTCTTAGAATTGCGCTCTCCCTATAATAATTCCTCATGCATTAATAACACCTACCTTGTTGAAAGTGAAGTGCTTAGCACAATTCCTAGTATAAGCACTCAATAAATAGCATTCTTCCAGTGGTTTTAATGTAATCAAAGTCCTTTCAAGTTATTAATCCTGAAACTAGAAACCCAGAAGAAGGGTATGTGGAGTTGAAATTCTGGGTCTTTGCTACCATGGTATGCATGCCTGAAAAACTTCTCTAAAAAGTTGTTCTTCCATTTTTTTTTTTAAAGAGATACCTTACAAGTCCAGGTTCATTGGAATTTGTAGGCATAAGTCAGCATTTCTCAACCTCAGCACTACTGATAATTGGGGTCAGAAAATTATTTATTGTGGGGTGCTGTCCAGTGCATTATAGATTATTCAGAAATGTGCCTTGCCTTAACCCACTACATGTTGCACATACATACCAATTTTTTACAACCAAAAAATGACTCTAGACATTGCCAAAGATTTCCTGAGGGGGAAAGCACCCTTCCTCTTCCCCCAGTTGAGGACCACTAGAGTAAATAGTTGGTTCTGTCTTAAGTAAATGTTTTGTTTTTCAATAGATTTGAGAAATGGAATATTTGATTTAATTGATTTTATCAATTTTTCTACCAATAGCCATGTCTGTTCCAGAATACAATCCAGAATATCATATCACATTTAGTGCATGGACACACGAGTACGATTTTTACTTATCTATTCATCCATCCATTCATTGTTTCATCTATTTCTCAATCTGTAGAAGATATATTTGATAGAATATGTAGAACATATATTTATATGTAGATGTATTTATATGTAAAAGATATATTTGAGATATTTGATTTAATTTTTAGAATTCTCAATCAGTTATTTTTAGATTTGTCTGAAATCTACAGATACAATTCTAAATTAGGTTGAAGACAATTTATTCTTAGTTCTGATTCAGACGTCACTGTGTTGAGCCTCAGTTACCACTGAGTTGTGGAGGTACATGAGTCCTGCTGACTTTGGGCCATAGAGCTTGCCATGAGAGAATTATAATGGTTTTCACAAAACGGTCTTTCAAAGAAATCCAAGCATTATCTTTCAGCTTTTCTTCCACCTTGCCCTTCTTTCATTTGACATTCTAGCTAAATGCAATGTTTTTTTGCTTAACAAACATGAATTGGATGAATGAGTAGACATTTATTAACTTTCCTAAAAGCAAGGAAGAGGGGAAATTATTACTACATTTTACAAAGCATTTCATTCATCAGAAAGAGTTTAGGAAATCAGTAGCAGTCTGAGCCAGGACCAAGTCAGGCTTCTTTAGAATTACTGTGGTCTTTCCACTGGAAAAGACCATCAGGCAGTGCCCAAATCACTGCTGTCTATCTTGGTCTGTGGTCCTACTTTTGGAAAAAGCATTTGGTGTTAAAGCATTGAGGAGGAGCACAAATAACAAATAAAATCAGCAGGAATATAGTAATGGCATAAAATGGTCAACACAAGTTAAACTTTACCCTCTGGACAGCACTGAAGTCGTCTTGAAAGCAAAGCACCAGCCCCCAGGGTGGGGATATCTGGGATCTGAGCAGCACAGTGGGGGCTTTGTATCAACCCTCAAGATGGCACAGCTGACCCATCTTCTCCCTGGAGACTCGGTGAGAGTTCCCGGTGAAGCCTTCCAGGGTGCCGATTTTAGTGTATGAATACCAGCTTCTGGTAACTTGCCATGGTTAATTTAAATCATTCCTAATATATAAGTCCTGTTGTCTGTGAAAATCAATCTAAAGGAAGGAGAGCCACTTGGCTGGAGCACTGAAGAGAGGACCCTAAATGATGGACGGGCCTGCTTCACATCATTGGGTCTCCGTAAACCACAAATGGGCGTCCGAGTGTTCTTGCAGAAATGGCGCCTTGAGGCCAGCAGTCCTAAAAAGCTGACCATCATGGCCTAGTCTTCCTGGTGATCCTCCAGCTGGCTCCTGCCACCACTCACGCTTCCACATTGCAGCAGCCTTACTGACTGCACCCCTTTGTCTCCTCACCCACCCCACATTCCCCCAGCTGCCCACCAGTACCAGTAAGGGTGGGAAGTGGAGTCACTTTCTTAAAAAAAAAAAAAAGGAAAAAAAGAAAGGAGGAAGGGAGGGAGGGAGGGAGGAAAAGAAATAAAAGGGGAAGAAAGAGAAAAAAGATGGAAGGAAGGAAGGAGGGAAGGAAGGAAGGAAGGAAGGAAGGAAGAAAGAAAGAAAGACTCTTAGGAATGGGGTTCTTAGACTACATTATGCAAGGGATGATGATTCTCAGTGTACTTATTGACATTCATTGAGCAGCATGTAGTCTATTTTAGTCTGAGTTTGTGACGTAGCACCCATATTTAATTCTGCAAGCTGTCGGGCAACTCATATATTTACAAACACGGTCCCGGAAACAATGTGTTTGCTGGTCACATCTGCATCTGTAACATCTTGAGAGCTCTGTGTTTGGCATCGCTCAGGGCATTATCGTGTTACATCCTGGTTGGTACCAAGGCCCCAATAGGCTAGAGCCTGGGCTAAAAGATCAGATTGAATGACAGGCCTGGCAGAAAACCAATAGCAAGAGAAACGTGGGGGACTGCAGGTCAGCATGGAGAGCTGCTTGTCAGCCCCAGGTCTCCTCTGCAGCCTGCACGGTGATGAGCCACCTCTACGTGGTTGGCTTGGGTTTATTTTGGCTTTGCTGGCCTTAAACCGCTCTCTGTGTATGCTGAGGCTCTACTGGAAAGTGGGCTGGGCTTCAGCAATGGGAGCCAGGCTGGTGAGAGGAAGCAAGGACGGAGAAGGACTCCTTTCTGGAATATGGAACCTGCTGTCCTCCAAGGGTATGAGGGGACAACCAAGCTATCTTTAATAGCTGGACCCAGGAAGGATGGCCAGGCATGCCCAAGGCAGGACCAATGGCATGATTCAGGCAATCTTGGAAACGGAAAGTTCCACCTGTTATCCAGGATACAGGAAGAGAAACTCTAGGTCGCGGGCAACTGGAATTGGGCAAAGGGCAATTGGACATGTGTTTCCCTGCACCAGAAGTGGCTGTGGGAGGACAGGAGCCCACCGAAGTATGAGTCCTTTACTCCTTGGCTGGACACGCTGAGGCTGGAAAGGTGAGGGATGGGGAACCTGGGCACAGGCTTAGTCAGGGAAGAGGGATAAACACTGTAACTCAGGGACACACAGGCAGCCAGCAGCTGTGGGTTGTCCACCAGACCCAGGTTAAGGATTCTGCCTGATCTTGAGGCTTTTGAAAAAGTACACATGAACGATCACTGCTTTCTCCAAGCTACCCTGACAGACCTCCTAAGCATGAGCCATACAACTTCCTCAGAGCCAGGGTTTAAGCCTCCTTACCAAGCCAGGAAAGCAATTTTAGGAAAATCTGCTTTGTATTCTGAAATTTGAAATTTCTTCTCCATACACTGCAATTTTCAAAATGAGTGAACTAAAGGAATCTAGGATTACCCCATGTACCTACAGCTCCCTTGTGAAAATCTGTGGCTTTGGGGTCTTTGGATCTTTTGGACAGTACTAGGACTTTATTGGGAGGTTGTAGACATGACTGGCTTCTCTGTTCCTGCATTTTCTTCTCTGTAAAAGGAATACACTACAGATGCTTCTCAATTTTTGATTGGGGTTATGTATGTTGGAAATATAATATTGAAAATGTTAAGACAGCTAACCTTGATCTACTAAAGATCAAAGTTAGCAACACAGTGAACTCTAGAACATGGGTTATTCACACTGTCACTAGGAAGGACAAGATCAAAATTCAAATTTAAAGAAGTGATAGAACACTTTTCTAGTGTGCCCAAGGGCCTGGATTCAATCCCCAGTACTGCAAACAAAAAACAATACCAACCACCACCATCACCACCAAACGCCCACCTGAATGAAGGTTCAGCTTTCACTGAATGAATATAGCTTTTAAACCATCATAAAATTTTAAAAAATGAGAAATGAAATCAACCTTAAGTGGAAGACCAGTGGTAACAACATCAACTTCACAGTTTCATGAGCATTAAATGAGTTATGTAGGCAAAGTGTTTGATCCATGTCTGGAAGAGAATAACTAACATCTAAACATAACTGGAGGTGACTAGACTCTCGCTCTGGGACTTCCGGGTTTCAAAATTTCCATTTACCACTGTCATCTGTGAAACAAAGACAGAATAAGCTCAAGGCTCAGGGTCAAGAGACTTGCACTTCTCTGGCCATAAGTTTTCTCATCTACTCTACAGAGGGAAGGGGATTCCATCGCTGGCCCTCAACTGGGAATGGTACCAAAATCTCCTGTGGGCTTTAAAAAATATTCCCAAATGTAAAAATATTCCCCAACCCAAGATCAGTCATTTCCTTCCTTCTCTACTTCCTCTTGCTGCCCCCTCTACAGACACATAAACACACACACACACACACACACACACACACACTCATGGTTACTGAGAATCTCACTGGCCTGGTGATCTCCAGTTCCATGATGTGATCAGGTAGACATTGATCAGGAGGCTGAAGACTGTAGGAAGACAAGGTAACCACGTCGTAATGCACAGTCTATCTTTGAAAGGTCTTGGAGAAAATGAATCTGAAAGATGGGAGGGATAGATACAGGCACAAAGAGGATAGGCAGAGTGGGCATAT
Source organism: Marmota flaviventris (assembly GCF_047511675.1). Classification (NCBI taxonomy): domain Eukaryota; kingdom Metazoa; phylum Chordata; class Mammalia; order Rodentia; family Sciuridae; genus Marmota; species Marmota flaviventris. The sequence continues at coordinate 99,850,884 of NC_092509.1, read as the reverse complement.
GGCAGGGCTCAGAGCCAGACATTTGGGGGATCAAGGGACCACAGGATGAAGGCAAAGCACCCTATCTGAGCCCACCGCTGCCATCATTAACTGTGGAAGATAATCCAGGGGCAGCAGTGAAGTCCCTCAGAAGGGTCAGTGGGGATGTCCACAGTCAGGGGATGCAGCTTGTGATAGACTTCACCTCCCAAGCTCCAGGCCTCCTCTGTAAACAGCAACAACAATCAACCAACCAAAAACCCCAGATGGGGTGAGGCGGTGCCTGCGTCCTGCTTTCTACTCCGACGACCTGTGTTGGAACAACAGAAAAAGGAATCGTGAGCCGTCACCTGGCGCTCACCACGGCCTGGCACTGTCTAAGCCTTTACAAAGATTAACTTTTAAAATCCCCACAACCCTTTGAAGTAGCGCCATGATTGTTTGTCCTTTTTTAGCATCTGTCCCGGCCACCACTCCACTTTGGAACAGCAGATGGGGAGGTTCCAGTGCCTGGAGGAGGAGGGCAGATCGGTCCCCAGGGCCACAGGAGTTCCTGGGATTGCATAAAGAGGGGGGAAGAAAGGGCGTTGAGGACATGGTTCTGATCTGCGTGGAGATGAGGTTTTAAAAGCTTCAAAATATGCCACTTTTCATTTCGAGGTTCTATTTGATCAGCAGCACAGTCTTTCTCTTCCCTGGTGATGCCCCTGACCTCAAGGGAGGCCACAGGGCAAAAGGGCCTCCCTGGTCCACACACCCTGGCCCTGGCTTGATGGCGCACAAGGCTCTGGGCCAACCTGTCAGTTAGTTTGTCTGGACAAGGAAAGTGCCAAGGACACCAGCTGCAAGAGGGAAGGCTCTGCCACTGACAGAGGACCCTGTCCTGGACAAGTAAGGGGCTGTTGTCACTCCCAGAGACCTATGAATATGGGCCCTATGGGGGAAGAAACTACAAGGTGTAGTCACCAGAGAGCCCTGTGTATGTGAGCGCTGTGGGTGTGATTTTAAAGCTTGTTACAGGACTTGAAGTCCTGTGGTTTGTTCCTGCCCATGAGGCCAGGGCTGGGTCTGTCCAGCTCACTGGAGTTACACCCATCACTGTGCATGGGCATTGTTAATAAATGATTGTTTGACGGACAGAGGTGAGTGAGGATAAAGAGCCGAGTTCCAGGTCTCCACATTAGAACGCCTGCATTTCACTTCTGCCTTCTTTGGAGTGGCCTCCAGAGAGCCCCTTCACCCTCTCTCAGCCTTCCCTCCAAAAGGTCTCAAATTAATGTAAGAACTTTTAGTAAATAGCAATTATGATTAGCTCTTTCCTTTGCATAAATAATCATTAATATTGTTGACCTGATTCTATGCAGTGAGGATATCCAGATACTCCCCACTTTCTCGTCATTTCCTGATAAGCAGTGGGTAGTCCGTCAAATGTAGCTTACTGGTCCCACGCCAGGCCTGGGGCTGAAGCTGAAGGTCATGTCATGGAGGCTGGGGATGACAGTACCAATAGACATGTCACACCTGCCTAGGTTCACATGGCAGGGGGATTATGGATCTCACTGCCAGAGCTAAGGGCCCTGGTGAGTCTCTGTCGAGGCATTCCCAACAAAGGGCCGGAGGCAATCATTGGTCCAAGCAGATAGCATCCCTGCATCCACCCTGACCTTAAGAATATCCTGTCATTTCTATTTCTCCTGCCTACCCTCCCTCTTTCTTGGTAAAAAAGGGTATTCGATTAAGATATTATGGATGACAAGAACAAATAACACTCCCATGATTTTTTAAAACACTGACCCTCCTCAGATTTATTCAAGAAAACATCTCCTCAATAGAGTTGGCCAATTAACCACTTAAATGGCTTGAAAACTTATTTAATGTCACTGCCTAATCACTTTATGAAATGTCACTGCTCCAGCGGGCAGAAATTTCTGCTTTATACTTCACTTCGCTCAGGCTTCCCTCTCCTTCTGAAAAACCGAGCTTCCTTCCAAAGACGACTGGAGTCTGAGTCCTCTCGCCTTAGGTGCGTGCCCCTTGTATTTGCATGATCCTGTGGATCCGGGGATCATGTCATCCCATAGATCAACTTACTGATGGCTGAAAGGAGGCTCCCAAAGGACAGTGCCTGGCCGAAGGGGACCAGCTTGTGAGTGCCAGGGCCACCGTGTTTATAGCTGTAAGTCGTGTAACTGCTGCAGCCAGGGGTGGGTGGACCTGGCTCTGCCACTGAAACACGTGACCACACACACTTCACCATCCACATCCCAGCCTCAGTGTTCTCACCTCTTCAGGGGATAATTTTATAATCTGTTTAATAAGCTGTCACTGCCACACAGACATTCAATGACTTATACTGGTGTTTGTTAGTAATAAGCAACATTAGCAATTAAATTAATTACAATAATACTGTCACACCCATAGGTACAGCCCCTCTTCTGTAGTAGTTTTCTGTGTGTGTGTGTGTGTGTGTGTGTGTGTGTGTGTGTGTTGCTGGGATGGAACTTCACCAGGCCAGGCACGTGGTTTCTCTCTGAGCCACGCCCCAGCCCTGGGATGATTTTCACTGAGGAAACCTCTGTTTCCACTTTATTTGCCAAGAGTGAGCGCACAGGCAGCTCAGGCCCGCATCCTAATTGCTCTTTTGACACACTGAGTGTGAGAGGAGATTGCCAGCCATGGTGGAGGTGGGGGCCCAACAGAACCCCTAAAATCTCAGCCGGGTGACAGTGTGAGCCTGGCTAAAGTGCTACCATGTTGAAGACCGCACTGCTTGTTGCCCACGTGACCTGGTCTGTACTTGATCTTCTCTATTGACAAAACTGTGACCCACTTAATTCATGGCTTAAAGAGCAGATTTGAGCTAATGCACTCAGCCAAGGAAAACCCACGCTCGTCTCACTCGTATCTTTGGTGTGAAGCCAATGTATTATTTTGCCTAGGTGGAACACGGCCTCAAGGACAGTGACAGTAAAGGAAATCATTTGGTTTTTGGAAGTCCGTTCGTGGCGTTTTGGTCAGGGAACTAGTGGGGCCTCCTGTTAATGTGCTAACATGGGACGCGGGGCCTTCCTGCGCTGCGGGCCCCAGGACCAGGGGGAAACGGAAGCCTGACGTGGGAGGTGCGAACTGTTTCATCCTGTGCACGTTAGTGTGCCACCAGACGTCCTGAGAATGAGACAGTTCAACTTTGTTTGACAGGTTGCCGTTCCGAAATTTAGTGATATTATTTTACAGAATAAACAGGAAATGGCCAAAAGCTGTTCTCCTTCAAAAGCCTGATTTTTTATACAACTGTCAACACAGCAATTATTTTGTCTTTTTTTTAAGGTGAGGGAACACGTTCTAGAAATTTTATTTTAAAGAAAGTTTTGAATCCTGTTTAACACTTCTCTTCCTGAAAAAGAGATTTTTTTTTATTTTTAATTTTTGATTTTTTTTTTAGTCAAAATGTCTTCAGATCCTGAGGAAAACCAATGAAGCAGAAAGTAGGTGATTCCAGGGCCAGGTTCAGGAGGGGGGCGGGAGCTCTGAATTCAGACGTTCCTGCTGCGCTCAGCAGACTTGGCCCAGCAATCAAAACCATTTGATTCTGAAGCTGATATTCCTATAACCAGGCAGGTCCCAGCGCATTGTGAGCTCTGAAAAAGCGTAATTACAAACAAAGAATGACAAGAAGCGCACTTGATATAGCTCCCTTCTTCCCAAGATTCACATGAGTGCTCTCACCTGTCTCCAGGAGCCCTCGCCCGGTGGGCGAGGTGATGGCTTCCATCTCTCTTGGAGCCTGGGAGGCCAGCGCGCCCTGAGGTTAAGTGACTAGGTGTGGCCATAAGCGGTCCCTGGCCCACAGTGCCCCCTGACATAATGCATGGAGTTGAGGCATTAGATGCATGTAAGGGCCCAACTCTTTGTGAGATGAAATGCCAAGAACAGAGAGATGACCTCCAAATTTGAAGGGTCCGTAAGCTATGAAGGGAGGGTGTGGTGTGAGGGCCCAGTTGGGAAGAGGATCAATATCACTCTGCTCAAGAATCTGCCATGCAAGCTTTTTCTCATATAGAGAATATCAGCTCATTTTCTTCAAGGAGCAAGAATCCTCCAGGGCCAGGCCTTAAGCCCTAATGGGAGAAGGTATAGTTATCTTGTATGTGTCTGCATTATTTTTCTATTGCTGTACAATGAATTACCGCAAACAACAAATATGCTATGTTTAATAGCATAAAACAATTAATTGCAAGTTTATTATCTTGTAGTTTCGGTGGATCAGAGCTAGATTCTTAGTTGAGTCCTTTGTTTAGGACCTTGCCAGAATGGAATTGAGGTATTTGCCAGGGAAGGGCTTCTCATTGTCGGCTCAGGGTCCTCTTCTAAGCACACGTCGTTGTTGGCAGAATTTCTTTCCTTGCAGTTATATGACTGAGCTCCTCATTTTCTTGCTAGCTATTGGACGGAGATAGCTAGATAGCTCTCGGCTCCCGGAGGCCACCTGCAATTCCTTGCTGTGTCAGACACAGGCAGGACACGGCATGGCTTTTGTTCTCTTGCAGGCCAGTTTGAACTTGACTCTTTGACATTTCACTGTCTTCTAAAGAATCACCTGTTTCAGCCAAGCCTACCCAGAATATTGCTCAAAGTCATCCATAAGTCTTTGTCCTGGATGCCATCACCACCATCTAAACTCTAATCTTCCTGGACTTTTTTCGATGCATTTGGCAAGCATCACATGGTAACTCAAAGCTGGCTGATTATTAACCTGATCACAGCAGTGATATCTCATCTTTCTCTCAGGCCCTGCTCACACTCGGCAGGAGTGGGTCGTATGAGGCATGCACTGTAGGACGTGGGATTCTTGAGGGGCCACTCTGAGACCCTGCTTTCCATATGTCCTGCTGCCCATGTCTGCATTTCCACTTTCCTGTGTGTACTGCTTTGGCTTCCTGTGTCAAATAGCCGTAGCCTCCCAAATGAGCCCTCCTCCCCACTGTCCATCAATATGCCTTTAAAAGACAGAGCAATGTGTTATACGAGGAATTAATCACTAATAATAGAGTTTCAGGTAACATAACGAGCCCTTGCTTTTATATTGTCCAAACTTAGCAGAGTGCCTGGCACTTAAGAATTCTTAATTTATGGGTCTTCAGTAGATGAATATGTGAATGATTAAATGAGAAATACTTTGGGCATCCTCATCAGATTTCATCCATATAAAAGATGCCTACTCCCTCCATATGCAAGGATGATTCCTCCTTTTAGTTTTGAATCACTTTTTCTTTTTCCTGGTAATGCATGCTTATTAAAAAAAACACTTGGGGATTTTCCTTCTATGATTTTATTTTTTATATTTAATTTTTAATCCAAGTGGAACTAAGTTCCCAATATATGGATAAAATATTCCATCCCTACCCAATTAGTCTGTGGTGCATTTTTTCTCCCTTGTATACTAAATTCTTTATATATAAAGCTTCTCTCTGAGCTGTGCTATTTCATTGGCCTGCTTGTCCAATTTGTGAGCCTATTTCAATTATTAGAATTTTTATCCTGTTTTAAGATCCGTCATCATTCTTATTTTTCAGCCCCTTCTCAGCCAGTTCATTAAACGGGGGTCTCTCTTGCTGCCTGCTCTGGCTCTGTAAGCAGTACAGTACTTTTTGGCAAGGTCTGAACAGGGAGCCCCATCCAGGTTTATATCCTACCACTGTTTTCCATAGATCCCCCCCTTTGAGTCCCAGTGAAATGTGAACTTACAATAATAATAACAAAACCTACATAAAAAATCTTACAGTGAGAACGAAAGTGACTTCTAAGAACAACCCACCATGCAGTAGGTGCTTACCTCCTCCCAGCTGGAGGGGAGGGTACTTTCTGAATGTCCAGCCCTCATGCTCCTGTCCCTCCATCCTTATGAGCAGGGACTCTTGAAAGTGTCCTGTACAAACGCTCATATTCAGTGTCTGTGCAGTTCCTTCAAGATTCCCTTTGATCCTGGGAACCCTGGGGAACTTAGAAAGGGGCATGGATCAGGTGGTCAAGTCCACTTTGCCTGCCCTGTCTGGAAGTGCCAGGAAATTTACACCCCTTGCCTTATCCCCAGGGAGCCTGCCCCTGGGCTTTGGCAGCCAGAGAGGGTCCTCCAGCCATGAATGACAGGTACTGGGGGCTGGAAGTCATTCTGGCACACACTGAAGTGATGCTGGCGAGAAGACATGGACAGCACTGTGACAGCATGCGCTGGAAATTAAAGATTGAAGGGTGATTACAATTCCAGGCAGCTCCACAGTACTGAATGATGCCTGCACCTGCCTCGAGGTTGATAAAGGTGACTAGTTGTCCTTAGACAATATACAGCCCTGGAAATCAGGCCTGTGGTGAGTGACGATGCAGCCAGGAACTACCAAGCCCAGAATCTTCCTCTTTCCTGGTGTCTTCCTCCAACTCAGAGAAGCCAGGGCATGCCCTCATTCATTGCTTCATGGAGGGAGTCTGGGGCTGCTCTGTGCTCTTGGGGGCTAGTCAGAAGGAGACAAGAGTGAGATGTGGCTCTGGCCTTTGTAACTCTCAGCTGCATGTGAGAGAGGGAGCCCCAGGGATACCCTGGCCGGTGTGGACCTGGTCCAAAGATGGCAGTATGGCAGTCTTTTATCCCATTCAAACTCCATCCCTGCTTAGCCTTCAACAAAAGAACAGATGGAAGTCCCACCCTGGAAGAGAGCTTAGATATTCTGTAGCCAACCTCTTTATTTTCTAGAGGCTACATGAACCCCAGACAGGAGAGTGATTGGCCCAAGGTCACCCAGCTTCATAGCAACAATCAGACTTGACTACCTTTCTGCCCTCCCAGTCTCCATTGGAAAAACAGGTTGCTACTTGCAGTCTGTGAGGCGGCTATGGGAACCTGTTGAATGCTTTTGAGAAAGACAGAAAGAGATGGTGTTGGGGTGAGTCAAAGGAGGAATCATGGAAGCAATATGACATCAAGGTTACAAGCCAGACCCCGAGTTAGAGTTCTGGTTTTATCACTTTGTGCGTGAGTGGACTTGAGCAACTGCCTTGGACACTCTAAGCCTCGTTTTCTCATGTCTAAAATAATGACAATAGTGTTTTCTCAGGGACTTTTTGAAGAATTAAGTAAGATGATGTACCTGGAGTGCTTAGCTCCAGGCCGGGCACCCAGGTGTCACTAGGGTAAAAGATTTCCATATGGGCCCTAAAACAACTGTGTTGAACGCAGGCCCCCAGGGTAGCACCAGGTGCCCACCTGACGTGTCCCTTTGCCTTTCTAGTTCCAGAGCCCTGGAAGAGCGGCAGAGTGGGAGAGCGTGGCAAGAGAATGAAGAAACCAACCGCCCCGGAGAAGCATGAGGTGGCAGTGGGGCACTCGGTTTAGAGGGCTTTGGCCGGCGGCCCCATGGGCAGCGCTGCTGGCACTGGGCCTGCCCGGCTGGGTGCTGGCCGTCTCGGCCACGGTGGCCGCTGTGGTCCCAGAGCAGCATGCTGCCTCAGCTGGCCAGCCGCCCCTGGACTGGCTGCTCACAGACCGGGGCCCCTTCCACCGCGCCCAAGAGTATGCCGACTTCATGGAGCGCTACCGTCAGGGATTCACCACCAGGTACAGGATCTACAGGTGAGTGGGGACCTCCGGGACCAAGATGGGGCCTTCCTCCCTGGGAACACAACCAGGCAGGTTGCCCAGTGTGCTGGCCCGACGGTGACAGCAGCCAGAATGCCCTCCAACTGAACTAGAGGTGACAGCTGGAGGACACCAGGAAGGAAAAGAAACCACCATGTTGGTTTTTAAAACAGAAAGACGAAAACACATACAAGCTGGAGAGCCTGCCGATGCCTCCTGGGGAACTTAGCAAAAGGGTTTCTATTTATAGGTTGTGCTGCTTATAAATTGAGGACAAATCAGGCGGCATGGAGTCAGCATGTGGCCCGAGCTGCCATAGGAGGTCAGAGTCAAACGCTGGGGCCCGGGTTTTAACTAATGGGTTAGATACTTTTATGAGTCGTAATTACTTAGACATGCAAATGAAGGAAGGGACACTCAGGCTCTGGCCTTGGGGGTCTGCAGAGCTCTGTGGGGTCAGGGGCAGACCTGCCCCGCCCTCGTCAGCCCCGAGGGCCCAGCAGCCTGTGCATGGAGATGGGTTGGACCTTCCAGCTGCTTAGTCCCATCTCGAGGAGCCTCGAAGCTGAAAGTCACCACTGAGTCCTGCTGGGCCATCTGGTGTGGGATAAGCCAGGTATCTACTCCGGGCTGCTGGGCCAGGGCCTCCGAAGTAGAAGGCTCCTCCAAGTTCTCCCCCTGGGTGGCCCTGCAGGGCCCAGGGCCCCCACAGGTGAATCCCTGATTGCAAACTCCCCTGTGACCCCTCTGCCCACCTACCCCTCGGCCCACCTGCCCCTCGGCCATGCTCCTTTCCTCCTCACTGTGTCTGCAGAAGAGAGATCTTCACATAACCCTGGGAGCTTCACTGAACTTTCTTTGTTCAAAGATATTTATTTTTTAATTATAAATTAGTTGCTCATGCAAAAAAAAGGGGGCGGGGGGAGTGGAGAAAACATGCAAAAGCACAAAGAGACAAGAACACAAAACCACCCATTCTTTTAGCATCTGGAGTTGGCTATTGTTAACATTTGAGCATGTGCATTTTCAATCCTGTGAGCAGACTAGTGTTTGGGATCTCTGTGAACTTTGTGTGGCTTATGTAAATCCTTCCAACAACGCTTTGTTAGAAGAACAATTACTTTCCCTTTTCTAAACATGAGGAAATTTAGGCCCAGAAAAGTTGTGCCACTTGCTGAAGAGCACACAGCAAGTCAATGGTGGAACAGGATCAGCCCCCAACTAGTCAGACTTCAGAGTTTGAGTTCTTAAAGTAGAGACAGTTTTCTGTTTCTGGGAGTTATTTTAACATCTGCAGTAACCAGGCAACCTATTTAGGTTAGGACAGGGCCTCAGAAATAAGTTCTAGGAGTATTCAGCACTAAAGATCCCCAAAGTGTAAGAGAGCAGCTGTTTATGCAGGGCACTGGCCTGTTTCATAATTTCCGCACTTGACGGCAGACAAAGAGGCAGACACAGATATTTGAGGGTTTGGTACCTCGTGGGTCCAGAGGTATATGGAAATGAAGTCTTGAGCTCAGGCGTGGCCTGCCCGCCTCTCCTTCACACTGTGCTGGCTCCAGTCTGGTCCAGGAAGGGACTGTGGCTCACGCTTCCTGCTTCAGTGGCTCTGGTCCTTGTCATCCTCCAAAACCTGCAGCACAAATGCACATCTAACCACTGACAGGAGAGGCCAGCTCAGCCTGGGACTGTTGACACCTGCTCAGGTGGAAGCAGATGAGAAGAGCTACGGAGCAAGCGAGAACCCCACCTCCAGTAAATGTCTAAGAATCTAGACGTGTGCCCCCACAGTCTGCTAATAAGGCAAAATTCAGAGTAATCCTTCCCTTATCAAAGAATTTATTTTTTCCATCCCACTGGGCAGGGGGCTGGGATCAGAAAATCTACTCTAGGATGTGCTAAGCAGAAAATTCTTCCTGTCTAGTAAAATAAAATTCAATGCACCTTAGAATATTTGGTGGATCCCAAATCTCACAAAAACATTGTTGTCACAAAAATAATTTTTTAAAGTGTATTGGAAGTGAAGTCAGGCTGAGGATCTTAACACCCCTGCCCGCTCCAGAGGGCTTCAGGAACTCAGGGAAGGAACCATCAGCCTCCTCCTCCCCTCAGTAGGTTTTTTTTGTCACTAAGCCCCAGTCCCATGTCTGGGCAGCCTGACAGCCAGTTAACGGCTGGGCGTCCGCTGGGAGCAGGCCTGTGGGGAGCGTCCGTAATCACTTCTGCACCATCAACCGTTCTATCAGTTGGTAATGGTTTTCTGATCATTTAATGTGACAAGCTCTTACGCTGTGCCATTCTGTTTCTCTGGGGTCAGTTATTGCACATGAACCTGTACTTGGGGAAACAGTAACCAGTCATTCTGACAGGAATGCAGGATTCTGATTTGTGACCCTGGTGGAGTGAGAGAGGATGGTCACACACCACTGCTCCAGGAGCATTCTGGGAGTTTTGCCTTTGGTTGTTAAGCAAAACGGCAGTCCCGTAAGCACCGTAGCACTGTCTGTGTTATTCCACTGGGAATTCTCTTACCCCTTCCCCTTGGTCTTTAGGGCCAATTGCCTCTGGCAAAGTCAGGACCTTGCTTACACTAACTCAAACAGGGCACAGAAAACTGGCAAAATATATATGGAGTCATCCCCTAACCCTTCTCCTACTATCCGAAAGGGCAGAGGGAATCAAGAAGCTTACAGAGAACACCAATAATGCTTTTTGAAGAGATAACGGGTCTCGGGCTGAATTAGTATTTCATTTCATTCTTTAAGGGAGCTTTTGGCACCTGGCAATCAGATGATATCCCCATGTGCCTTCTGTATGACAGTGGGGCTGGACTCGGGTAGAAAAGAGTGAGACCTCCCTGTGGGGCTGGAATCCTTGGTGCAGAATCACTTGAAACTCTCACACACAGGACAGAGGCCCTTCACCCACTGTACGGCAAGGTTCTCATATTGAACCCCCAGTTCCACCTTCTCAGCTGGAAATCTGGGTGAGCTCTGGCTTTGAGGAGGTGACTAGTCATTCTGGACTTTCTCCAGCCTCTCTGACCATGGCCCCTAGAGAGCGTCATGCTCTCCTGAACATGTTTGTATTCCAGTCGGCGAAGGAGCTTCAGGGTGAAGAATCTAGAGCCAAGGGACTCAGGTTCTATCTGGAGCACAATTACCTAATTTCCTTGTTTCCCATTTTCCTTACTCATAAAGTGAGGATAATAATAGTGCCCATCTAATGGATGGATGGGGTAATTAAATGAGCTAATTGATGTGAGGCGCTTAAAACGGTGCTTAGTAAATATTACTTATTATTAGATTGTCCTCAATAAATACTAGACTATGCAAGCATGGGAATGCAGTGGGAACCAGGGGTGCTGTCTTTACTGCACTGTCTACTGACCATCTATATTAGGAGAACTGTTCTCTTGTTTGCCTTTTTAAAGCACATTAACCCTTACCCCTCAATCTGGCTCTTCACTGGGAGAGGAATTCAACTGCAAAACGATTGACTCCTCTCTGGGGCGTGCTCTTACTGGCTGCAAGGCCTGGTGGAGGAAGCAAGATGGTTTCCTGCACATATTAGAGCTGCCATGAGTCACACTCCTGCTCCTAACGTCAGGATTGCTTAGAGACTGGTCTCTGTTGGCGCCCTGGTTGGTCCCGGGGATGAAGTGCACAAGCTCAAAGTGGTGCTCTTAAGAGGAGACAATCGGATCTCCCAAAGAACAGGACGGGCTTGGGCATCTCACCCAGCAGCTCTATGACTCCATTGATCTTCATCAGCCTCTCACATGTCCTCTGGCCCCATCAGACCAAGAGCTGAGCAATCAGCCCACTGCTCAGACACCATCTCCTAATTGGTTAGGGTAAGAGCTCGCAGTAGAGATCCTGTCTCCAGTTCCATTTGTGACCCCAACTGCCCCCTCCCTAGCCCCCACTACAATAAATGCTTGAGGAACCAGTCCCTCACAGCAGGGCTACAAGGCAGATAGGGGCTATTAGGGTCTAAGGCAGTGAGACAGAGTTGTTCAAGGTCAGAGACTAGCCAGTCACAGCCAGAAATAGCACTCAGGGCTCCTGACTCGGAGTCTCCTGCTCGTTACTCGGGGCCACGCCACTTCCTTTTGACTGGTAAGTGCATCTTCATCATCACACGCAGCCTAATCAGGCACCTAAATTGAGCTGATGCAAATGTAAATATGGTTTCTCGAAACACTCTAGCAGTAATGTTCCATTCTCTCTTTGCTACAAATCAAAGTAATGAGCAGTCTGGCTTTTTTTTTTTTTATTTCTTTTTGTATTAAGGTTTTAATAGAGAGATAATCATGGGATTGGAAAAAATCCAAGCCACTATGATGAAACACTTAAAACTCGGAAAGAATAAATTAAAATCGAGAAAGTTAGAAATCATACAGAACAATGCATGGAATATGGTGGTTGGGAGGAAAGCAAGGCTGGGTGTGAATACTGACCTCGGTCCTCACGACCTCCAGTTCTACCTACCTTTTTGTTTTGGAAAGGGAGGGTCTGGGGATACGTTAGAAGTCTTCTGGGAACAAATCAGAAAAAGAAATTAAATAGATATCTCCATTGACAAAAGGGGACATTGTATTCTGGGAAAAGTTTGCTAATTTTAAGAACCCAGCAGAGCGGGGGTTCGGGGTAAGTGGGGGTACAATCTGAGGGTGGGGTGAATGGCCACAGTTATCAGGGCAACAAAACTCTCTAGCAGGCTCCAGAGCAATGACCCTCAAGAAAGACAATCCGTTTGGAATTTGACAGGATGAAAAATAAGATGTCGTGATACCTTAGGTGTGAGGGAAGTGAGAAATAGAAAGAACCGAACATCAGATCCGTACTGTTCACCGGGTGGTCTCTGGACCTGCAGCAGCAGCAGGGCCTGAGAGCTTGTTAAATGGGCAGAACCCCAAGCCTCGCCCCAGACCTACAGAGTCAGAATCTGCATTTGAACAGGGTTCCCTGAGGCCCAGTGCTGCATTGAAGTTTGAGGGGTACCGGAGACCTGGGAGACCTGCTGAGATGGGGAGGGAGCAGGAAAGGCCAGGGTGGAGGAGGAGAGAAGGTGCCCGGAAGGCAGCACCCCCATCATGCACTGAGGCAGGAGACGATGTACAGGGGATGTTACAAATGAAAGAGGAGAGAAGTCAGGGGAGGTTAAATTTAGGCGTTATTAGTACCAAGACGCATGAACTCATCAGAGTACTTAGAGCAGCTGGGGGAAAAGTTTAAAAGCAGAAAAAGCTGCAGGGCCTCGGAGCAGCCCGTGGGTGCCTCCTGGGAGATGGGGAGGTGAGGAAGCGGGAGCAGCTGTGGAAGCAATCACGGGAGGAGCTCCAGAGCCGGCTTATCATCCGGACCACGTCTCACCCACTAACAGATACTGATTTGGATAAACAGCGAGCCCTGGGAGAGGCACCATCTCCAATTAAGAGATCACAATCCACGTAAATAAAAGGCAACCAAAGACAACCTCAGTCTGCTTAGGTAAATCCCAGTGATTTCTTCGACGTTTGCCACAGCTACTGAGCAAGAGAGAGGCGTGTTATCCTGTGACTGCAGAGCTCCTCCCGGGAAGCCAGGGTTGTCAGGTGGATGGGTTGGAGGAGGAAGGAGAGATGACCAGGATCCAAGAAAACTGGTTGATCAGTTGATCTCTGAAATTCTCACTGGATTTCCATTTTAGCTGCGAGGGAGTTTGTCAGGACAGGAAAGAAATGGTTCATCAACTGATATTGTGCTTCAAATGAGAACAAAATGCTGGGCATGCAGCTCAGTGGTAGTGCTTGCCTAGCATGCACAAAGCCCTGGGTTCAATTCCCAGCGAGAGAGAGAGAGAGAGAGAGAGAGAGAGAGAGAGAGAGAGAGAGCCAAATTCAAGTCAATGTTGCAAGGATAGGCTTGCAGGTCTGGTCACTGACACTCTTTCCCAGTCCACAGGTGTGAGTAGGTAGGAGAGGGACAGAACAGAGTGGTTAGAAGTTGCTTTAATCCAGAGTCCAGTGCTGGTGCCGTCCCACTGACATACAAATACTACTCTAGATCGTAGACCTGGCTAAGGTGATTTAGCCAACTTCACCAAGAAATTTCATTGCAGAAGTGTCTGAAAGATGAGAACCAGAATATCCTGGTCTGGTTATGGAGACACGTCATTCCTGGCATAGAAACATACCAGCACAACAGACTACACGAAATCCCTGTCACAGAGACGCACAGAGAACTAAGTGGAAAAGTGATCTGCTCTCTTAAAGCCAGGAGAAAGGGCACCTAGACAAACAGCTACAGTTCAAGAGTGCAATTAGAGGAGGCGTCGTTCCTTCAACAAGTGGCTTCATGGCCAGCTCTGCTTATGATTTCACTAGATTCCGAGAGGAGACTAGGAGCCGGGTGGATAGAGTTCTTGTCCCAGTGAAACTTCCAGAGAAGTCCACCTGAAGAAAGTGCTAGACTACTGTACTGAAAACTAAAGGGTCATGTACAGGTGAAACCTGACCGGTGGCTGGCGGCTCTCTAAGGGGCACGGCAGACACAGCCGCAGTATATCGGGGGTACAGAAGTGGTTAGGTGTGTTAGACTCATGTATGAATATGCCGCAGTGAGAACCACTGTTCTGCATAATTCCCATGCTCTGATTTTTAAAAAGGTGTGGTCTAGGAACAGAGCAGTCAGCCCCATGCTTGTAGTATGAATGCCAAAAAGTCCCTCCTTTTCCTATCCTTATCCTATTTCTCCAAAATGCCCAAAATGTCTCTGACACTGAGTTTTTTCGAGGGTACAATTTCCAAAACTCTCACACAGAAGGGCAGACCATTTTCCCTCATTAGGGGTAAATAATATGAAGTAAAAGTAGTTATGTGTCTAGGGCAGGTAGGACCAAAGGTCATTTTCCATTTCTACTTTGGAAAAATGGAGTGTAAATACTCACCCAGTGAGAAAATGGCAAGTGAGTGCTTTAAGATCCTATAAGGCCACGGTTCCAATGAAAACCTAGCATCATTTATGCTTAAAAAATTGAATCAAGAATAACTTTGCAAACCATGAATTGCTCATGAGGTCCTCTCACAAGTATTTGTGGTACACCTCCTTTGGGCAAAGCATTTTTCTGGGCTCTATAGCAGGATACAAAAGATGAAAACAACAGGCTTCGACTGTTTCCTGGGGGGATGAACATCCATTTTGAGTGCTAACAGGCAAACCTGAAAACACAGTGGAATATAGCACCTCGAGCACCAAGGAGAAGACGTTTAATACCTTCTCAGTGACCAATGGACAGATGTGGACCCTAGGTGCTAGGTCAGAATGAACCTCAGCATGGCGGTCTCAAGTTCCCCCAGACAGGATGACGGTTGCCCCCAGTATTTTCCATCTTTTGGGGCTGCACCCAGATTAGCCAGCCTAGTCTGAGATAAGATTGCAGAAATGGTCTCTGAGGAGAAAATAAAAATGTAAAAGTAAAAATGTCCTAGACGTGAAGGGAGCTCAGGATGGCTCGGGGGAGAGGGGAAGATGGGCTTTGTTTTCAGAGGAGATTTCATGGAGAGATCTTGAGTCAGTCAAGCAGAGAAAAAGAGGATTAATTTTTGATTTGAGAAATAATTAATTTTATTCATGAATGAGTTGCTACTTAGAGACCCACACTTGTAGGAAGGAGCGAGGAAGGCCACATTTGGAACCTGCCAGGACGGCACACGCAGGCGGATGGGGACACTGGCTAGTCATGTGCTCTTTTTTTTTTGTTTTGTTTTCTCTTCAAGAGAAGAGCTTTTTCTGGGTCAGAGATTCTCACTTTTTTTTTTTCTTTATTCAGCTTCTGCCACATTTCTCCCACCTCAGAGCTTCCCACATCTCCCACAAGAAAATTATTTCAGTACATGGAGCTTGGAACAGTAAGTGGCACGTGGCGTGGACTTTTTTCATTCAGCACGTTATCTAGGGAGCAGCTCGGTGTGCTGCTGGCCGCTCCACAGTGCTGGGGGCACCGCTGGGCCCCAGGGAGCTTGGCCCTCAGGGGAGCCCCAGGAGGGGACGCTCTCGGATGTGGGCTGAGGTCTGTGACGTGGTGAGGGGGCACGTGAGAGGAACCTCCCTTCTCCTCCTCCAGGATCAGAAGCAGGCGAGGTGTGCACCGGCTGCTGACGGCCACCTGGCCTGCAGAGGAAGGTGTGGACCTCAGTGTGAGATGGGGATCCCAGTCCCCCAATCCCACAATCCCACCCCCGCCTCAGACTAAAGACAACGGGACCTCGCCCGTCCACCCGACTGGCCCCACCCTAAGTGAAGCCCCTCGAGGAGACTTCCCTGGACTGTGTGGGCAGGAGGCTCCGAGGACGCGCAGTCAAGGGGGCAAACAGCAAGAGGGAGGAGACAACCAGAGGGTGTCCACTGAAGGGCGTGTGTGTCCCAAAGACCAGGGCCCTGTGAGCGAGGGTCTCAGGCAGCCTCCCGCAGACCAATGGAGCTGGCTCTCCCCAGGCTCCCTGATCTTCCCCTGCACAGGGAAGAAGAAGGGGCAAAGAAAATAGATGGCTCTGAAAGGACGGAACCGAGTAGGCCAAATTTCTATTTAACTTAGGGAGGAAGCAAAGACTTGTCTCTAAGCTAATATTAATACATTAATGAATAATAATAGCCAATGAATACTGAAGGGTCGTCATATGCCTAACTTTTTACCAAGTGCTTTATAGATATTACTTTAAATTACTCTAATAGGAACCCTACAAGGGTGTGCTCTTCGTAGCCCATAGTGTAGACGAGGACACTGGGTTTTAGAGGGTGTCACACATCTGGGAGGAGGCACGGCCAGTGCTTAACCCATAACATAGAGGACAAATAAGTCACTGAGCCTAGGGCGCTAAGTGCCCTGAGAGAAGTGGTCCCCTGTTGTACCCAGCTTCCTGCTGGCACCCCGACAGATCTTTGGGATGCAGAAGACAGCTCCTGGGGGCTGGAAGGGGGCTCGCCCCACTTAGAGACCTGGTAGTGTTTTGTTTTGTTTTTTTCCACCAGAAATCCCATCTGCACTTGGGCTCTGGGGAGCCCTGAGTGGGCGGGAGCCCCAGATGGATCTTCCTGAAACACTGTACTCATGGCAAATTCCGCATGTGTTAGCTCTGCACCCAAGGTGTGTTTCTCGGAGGATGCAGTGTAAATCGAATTTCTGTAGATAGAGTCCTCCACCGGAGGGACACTTAATGCCATTTCCAAGATGCAATATCTTATTTCTTGCCTGGCAGTGGTTTAAAAAATTCAGCGTTAAGTGAATCCCTGGCCCCTGACTTTAGGCTCAAGTAGGTTCTGATTTAAAAACATTCGTGTGCACTAGGAAATGTCTTCTATCTCAAGGAATATTTTTTATAAAGCCAGAGAAACCCGAAGTGCTGCAGACAACTATTTATTGGATGACTTTACAAATGTGGATTTTTTTTTTTTTTTTACAGTGACAATATTGTTATAGTCTCTGGGACAGTCCCACTTGCTATCACATCCATGGCATAACATGTAATCAGATGAGGGAGTGAAAAGACCAAGAGGCTGGGATTCCTGAATCACTTGGAGGATCTGTGGGCCTGGATGTGGGCAGATTAGGGCTGCTCTAATCAGGGCACGTTTAGGGGGAGATGCAGGAATCTGGTTGGGCTTCTCAGCCATGTCTTCCCTCTGTCTGGTTTAATGCTCCACGATTCTGTCACCCCGCCAGGCTCTCCCACTGCTCCAGAAATGTCCTCTTTCCCCCACTTTCCACAAAGAGCAGACAAGCTGTGGCCACCAGAACGAGTCCCAGGGAGCCAGAACCCTCACTGGCCGGGCAGGAGGCTCTGTTGGGGGAGGAGGGGGCAGCCCCAGCCAGGCTGCGCTGAATCCTTGGTCACAAGCCCCGGGACCTGGGAGAATTCTCATTTTCCCTGTGTGCCACGAGAGCCTGGGCCCCACCTGGGGACATGCCAGTGACGGAGGACGGACAGGAAGGAAGGCTCTTTGGGGAGTGCCTTCTCCCGGCTCCACAGAGGCACGTCAACGCCACCCGCTCCCTCGACGACGACGTGGGCCACAGGTTGGTTTACTAGTAACAGCAGTAAACGTGCGCCAGGAAGCCAGCCCACAAAGAGGGCGGGGAGAGGGGGCGCCGGGGCGTCCTGCAGCTGGCCTGGGCGTGGACATGGTCTCATCCCAGAAGGAATGTGACTGGAGGTGGTCCCTCGGCAACCACTGCACAGAGCAATGTGTGTCTGGGGCACGCGTGTCACAGCCAGGCCAGGAGATGAAATCCAGGCCTCTCTTAAGAGGCAAGGACAGCGTCCGGGTGCTCAAGGAAGTCCAACGACAGGGGACAGCAGATCAGAACCAAGGGACACCTGGATCTGCGAATCAGAGGGAAGCTTCCGAGTCACCGTGTCCCACCCAAACCTGACAACCCCTGTCCCAACCCCAGAGGGGGACACGCAGCCTCGGCTTGGGCGGCTCCTGCCATCAGGAAGCCAACTTGGGTTCAACAGCCCCAGACACTGTAAAGATCTTTCTGACCCGGAGTCGTGGTCTTTGTCCCCAGGACTTCACCTGTTGGTACTGACCCCGCTTTCTCATCTCTACAGCAAGCCAACTGCCTGTCTTCACAGCAGTCTCCAGACATTCGAAAACAGCTATTATTCTCCCAGATTCTTAGGCCTGTTCGCGCTCGTGACTCCCCCAGAGCTGCTGCTGTCTCCTTCCCCTCCTCTCACGTGGCCTCTCATAAGCTGCCCTCGTTTCCTTCCCCCCCAGCTCTCCCTGCTCCATCTTTCTTCATACAAGAGATCTATGAGATTTCTCTTAACATCCCGTTTTCTTCCTAAACCGATTCTAGTTCCTAGGGACCTTCCTTGCCCGCTCACTCTTCAAACTACTCCAGAATCTCGTCACGAATCTTTCCCGGTTCCCCGTGTTGGAGTTTCTCGGGCCAGGGGGTCCTGGCGTCCTGGGCAGTTTGGGACTTGAAGCAGGGTGACCGTGCTCTGGAACTGAGGCATCGGCTCAAGGAAAGCTGGAGATGTGTGTGGAGAGGTGTGTGGACAATACCGAGTTCTCCTCTTTTTGCTCAAGTGAAATGTAGGCAGATCCTGACTTTCATTTCTGGTCTCCTCACCTGTTCGGTTTGACTCTGTCCCTGGTTTAGTTTCCCTGGTGATGATGGCAGGAGGGGCCCGTCTGCGCCCTTTTGCACTTCCGGCCCCCCTGCTCTTCGCCTGCCCCCACCAGGGCGCTGGAACTCTGGCCCCGTCTCCATCCCTGGCCCCGTCTGCGCACAGTGTGGCTCCCACCCCAGAGCTGCCTGACCCTCCGGCCTCTTCCCTCTTTTTCTGGCTTCATCATTTAACACTTGAACTTTTCTCCAGTTCAACTTAAAGTTCACTGTCGGTCCCTCTGTAACCGAAGGATGAACCCCCAACCCGCTGTCTCCGCACGGCCACTTTGAATCCTCCTGCTCCTCTTGTGATGAGTGGTCAGTGAGCACCACCACCCTGTCCCCTGGGTAGGCCCCGTCCTGTCTTCCTGCTTCTCCTCTGTTCCAGCCCCAGGAACATCTTCAGGTGCCCCTCCTGCCCTGCTCCTCCTGCACAGCTCCTTCCATTGCCTCCGCGGCTCAGCTCCTTCTCACCTTCCAAACCCTTTAGTACCTCTCCCTCTGACGTCCTCCCGCCTCCCCCAGGACACCTCCCCCAGGACGGCCCATTACTGCTGCCTGCGACCCCCCACTCTGGTCCTCCTCTGCCCTAGAACTTCCTTGTGCACTTGTTGGTCTCTGCTCCTCCCTTAGCTGTGAGTTCCTTCAGGCAAAGGACACATCTGACCTCAGCTTCCCGTCCCCGTTGCCGTGTCTGCCACCCAGAGAGACACAAGAGGATGAGACACTTGGTCACATGTTCTGGGACTGAATTAAAGGGAGGAGAAGACAAGTGGCCAAAGCTCCAGGTTCTAGGATTTACTGCCTGAGTCTGTGTTCTGCTGCTTCTTGATGAGTGACCTGGTGTGAGTCGCTTTGTATCTCTGAGCCTCCTTGTTCTCCTTAGTAAAACCAATACAGTTGTGCAACTTTGCTTATACGATTATGTGGAGACGACTGAAACCCAGATTTCTTTATTTCAGGATAGACGCTGATTCTTTTTGTGAGAGGCCACCCGTGGGTAAATATGGAAGCTAGTAGGTCGGGAAATCTAGAGAAGAATGGGGAAGAGAAAATGGAACTCTACCAAGAACGAGGAAAGAGAGGCAGTCTTACTCTTTCAAACTTGGCCGACTGCATCAAATGCCACGTTGATCAAATTTATCACTTAAAATCCACTGTAGCCTGAGTTCATCTGTCCAATGATTTTATAGGTATAGATGGTTGAAAATAAATCTTTAACAGTGACAGAGCATGACGTGCACACCATGACCCCACAGCTTCCAGCCAAGGCTTCAAGACCAACACCTTTTCCTGTGTGCATCCCAAAAGCAAGAAGAGGGACCCCAAGAGGGAATGTTACTGAGCAGAGGAGGAATGGGAGAATGGTCACTCAAGGAATCCCTATCCAACTGGGCAGTGCCATCAGGGGCTGAGATCATGTCACCCACTGAAATACTGGTTGATACCATCAAGGTAGTATTAGGCAAAATAGGGTAACTACTAAGACAAATGGCCCCATCTCAGTGACTTCAGGGAAGGCAGTTTACGTTTTTGTTTATGTCACACTCCAAAATAATATGGTATTCATGGGAGAGATAAAAAGAGATGGCTCTGTGACCTCATCCAGGACCAAGACTCCTTTGACCTGGTCACAATGCCATCCCTTAAGTCCTCAGAGCCTCTTCCAGATGCTGGTGGATCAGAGAAGAGGGGGAGCATGAAGAATTTCAGGGGGGGAATTTGGTAGGCCAGAATCCATGTTCCATCAGCAGAATTCTGTCCTGTGGCTGCACATAAATGCACACGAAGCTGGGGGGAAACTGTCCATCTGTGTGCCCAGGAGGAAAATGGAAACCACTTACTGAACAAATTTCTAGTCTCTGCCACAAGGTGTGGAATGCAAGAGAGAGAGAGTGAGTTAAAAATGTTGACTTCAGTGATACAGGATACAGAGGGCTTCTTTGACTCTGACTCTTATGGGGGAAAAAAAAAATTCTGAGGCCGAAAAAAAATATGGAGTACTGATTGGCCATAAAATTACTGTTACCAAGAATATTTTTATCTTTAAATAAAAACAAGTATAACGTTGAAATGGGTTAATAAAGGAAGTATGGATAGTAGACTATCTTCACCTCTTATGTAGCTATATATCCCCAAGACACTTAAGTTATCTGAGCCTCAGGGAGCTCAGCTATAAAATAGGGCTAAAGCTGTCATGTGTACCATGTAACTCTTGCCACACTCATGCATATGGAAAAAAAAACAAATTCAGTAGCCTCGAAGAATAATTTATTCTTCTCATGCACGTGTAGGTTGCATTAGCCTTCCTTCAGGCTGAAGGTCTGCAAGACGGCCATTAGGTATTTCTTCTGTGCTTATTCTGGGGCCCAGGCTGAAAGAGCAGCGAGGGCAGAGACGTTGGAGGGAGAGTGGAGACGTGCAGTACTCCCTGAGTTATTGGCTCAGAATTGGCACACTGTCACTTCTGCTCTCACTGCTTTGTCCAAAGCAAAGTCACGCAACCCTGCCCAATATATATGGGGCTGAGAAACAAGTTCCATCCATTTAAGTGAGTGATACTGCAAAGTCACCTGTTAAGAGCTTTCTAACGCAGGCGAGAATGATGACCCAATCCACTATACTGACGTCTGTAAGGCTGGTGGTGATCTAAATATATAACAAATCGCCAGTCCCATTCCTGGAAACATAGGGGTTGAGTAAAAACTTGATCATGATAATGGTCATAACGATGATGATAATGATGCATTCAGATCTTGTGTCCCTGTGGCTCGGAATATATCAACTGGATGGTGTTCCATTCGGGTTGCTGTCTTTAAAAATAAATACATTGACAAGCAGGAAGAGTTCAACATGAGAACCTAGAGAGCTGGAAACTCATGGGGGACCTGAACATAGTCTGAAGAAGAGTGGCCCATAGACAAATGCACGCACCCAAGGACCTGAAGCCCTATCACATTGCCAGAGGCGTAAACTTGTGGTGCAATGGAAGCCTTGCCGCCTGGAGGAATCCTCTTGGAGCAGAATGGGTTGGGATGGGAAGCCTCTGAGCAAACCTGATGGGCCTGGGCTATCAGCTTGCTGAGCACCGTGGTGTGCAGTGCCCAGGGGTCTTTTCCTCCCTAGTTGAACAGATGAGCTTTGGGGAGCAGGTGGATCCGTCAGGGCAGAGCCGGGGCTTCTGTGCTGGAAAAGCTCATCTTGGCTCCCCCTTCAGTTCCCCCTGGTCCCGCAGAGCCACTGGTCCTCCGTTGCAATGTGTGCGTCGCATTTCATGTTGATTCTAGAAACACTCCACGCCCGGTGTCTTCTCCAAGTCCCCAAGCCCCACCAGGGCAGCATGAGACTCGCCAGACACCCACCTCCCCCTCCCCCTTCAGCTTGACTCTCCCCTCCCCATTTCTCCCAATCAGCCTTAATTAAACTGTTTGAAAGCTGCAGCTTGATTTTAATTAGAGCAAAATTGAAAAGATTAGAATGAAATTGGCCAATCATTGTTTACGGGCCGTTGTTTGAGAACACAGCAGGGCTGCGAAATTACCTCCACGCCAAGATTCTTGAGCTCTCACACACAGTGGGAAGGACAGGGCACCGGGACCAGGGGAGGGATGACCTCATTTCTGCCCTGGGTGCCTTCTAGAGTCACAGGGCCCGAGATACCATTTAACCAAATGACCCCGGGATGGAGGTCTTCCTGCCTGCAGATCTCTCCTATGCACAGCGGAAACAAGGAAAAAGAATGACTTGGGAAGTAGGACATTGGTGGACGGTGGCCCTAGCTCGAGCACAGGTCACGGGTCATTGATAGCATGGTCTGGATCCTAGTCAACTGCTACCACTAATCCGTGGACTTGGGGCAAGTCACTTCTCTCAGTTTCTCTGTCCCTTCAGCTGTAAGAGTTGAGTAGTGGATTAATCTCCTCTTTCTCTTTTCCAAGGCCCTTGTATGGTTAAAATAGTTGAGCATGTGTGAAATTGTTTGCAAATTTTTAAAAACCTTAAAGAATGCACTATACCAACATAAGAGATCATGGTTTTTATTATCGCTTCTTTTTATAGCTCAGATTAATCACGTCTGATTCATTATAGCAGCAGAAGCTCTAATGGCCAAGTACATTACAGTAATCTGTTGTTGAGATAGGAATCTCCTGATGATGTGATGTGTCTAGAAATACTGCCTTCTGTTCTGGAGCCAAAGCACGATAGATCCCTAACATGTCCGGCTAGAAAAGGCAAAGCCGTCTTGGCTGAGACACTGAGGTAAATAACGGGTGTCCCTCCATGCACATGTGAGCTGTGACGGTTCCTGCTCGTGCATTTTTCAAGATGAAAAACGTGAGCCTCATGACAAAGAAGTAACTGTAATGCCCCGGCTTGGTGCCACGGAGCCCTGGATATGAGGTATTTCAGAGAAAAGCAGCAGCAAGAGAAGACCTTTTTGTCTAGAACTCCTTAGGAAAATCAGCACCTCAAAAAACAGCCTCCTGCGTCAGATTGGCGAGTCTCAAGCTGGTTGAGAAAGACAGTGTTCCAAGAGGAAGGAGGGTGCAGAGAACAGAACCCCAACGTTTACCCTGTATCAGTTGAAGTGGGAAATGTTCCTGTGGGTCACTGGTTGACAGTTTAAGTAGACAAAGTAAAGTCACAGGAAAAAATGACAAGAAAACTATTCATGTCCCTGGCTTAAGGCTGATTCATTGTTTTTCTCCAAAGGTCTTAAATATTTTATTCAATAACTGATCCCGTATCTCCCTTCATTTTTCAAGGAAAGCCAGCCATATTTTTCTTACCAGCATGGTCCACACCAAAGCAGCCTGTTTGGAGCATGATGGTTCAGTCCCTTGCCACTCACTGTGCAGTCTCTCTGAGCACCAAGGTGTGGCGGGGGGTGTGCTCCCCTCCAAAAAGACCACTGAAAATACAGCAGAAGCATTAAAAAACAGAGGGACAAGATTCCCTGTCACAACGGCTCACTGGTCTTGTCGTTGTTTGCAGAGTGGTGCATGGTTCCAGGGCTGCCTTCTCCCCAGCCTCTCAGGGGGTCCCTGAGAAAGGCCACTTGACTGAGCCGGTGGAGATTGCCCGAGGCTTGCTGGAAACTGCATCCGTCCGTTCCCTCCCACTAAACTCAGCCTGGAGTCCAACTCAGGAGGAGGGAATGGCTCCCAGACACTGGGATCGGGTGGCGGCGTCAAGCCTGCAGGGGCACCGCGGTGGGCAGGGTGGGGAGAGCTATGTGCCCAGGATAGTGGGACCTGACCTTCCAAGTGATGACTACATTGTGGGCCGCCTTGCAATGCGCCTGACCCGTTTCCCCCACAGAAGTGGAAAGATGAAGTATTTGTTAGAAAACAGGCAATAGACTCATCAGCTGTTAGCACATGGTCTCCGCACAGCCACCCACACAGTGGGCCGCAGATCTACTGGATTTAGCCTCAGTGAGGTGGGGTTTCCTTTTAAATACCTGTCTGTCTGTCTGTCTGTCTCTATCATCTATTTTTGAACACTCTCTCCCTCGGGCTCCACAGGGAGGGAGAGTTCCGAGCCTTCCTGAGGGCTGCATCAATGCTCTCAGTTTACAAGCCAAAAAGTGGTGCTGGGGTGCAGCTACTGGAAGCAGCCCCTGGCAGGGAAGACCAGTCGGGCTCTTTCTGGGTCTTTCATCTCTGGGAGTCGTGAGACCCTGCAGGGGGGTCCTGGCCGGCAGATTTCTGGCTGACCTTGAGTGACACAGAGGAACGCAGTGCTGAAGGGTGGCTGGGGACACAAAGGCCCACTTTTTATTGGCATTTTTTGAATTAGGAGCACCGTGGCGCTGTTCGGTGGTCTCATCAGGACCCCCTTTGTGTTGAGACCCAGAGTTGGCTCAGAGCTGACGCGGTTCCGATGCCTTACGGCAGCTCCTGTTGCCAAGGTCTGGCGTGGCTGTGGCTCAACCCTCCTATTGCAGAATCCCCTTTGGATTCTGGAGAGACCTCTAAACCTGTGTACAACCATAAACACCCTTTATTAGTGATCTGGACCCTTAGTGTTAAGTGCTTTGCTCTCTTCAGAACATGTCTCTCACTTTATCTGTGCATCTGGAAGTGCTGGTGTGTCTGGCTGATTAGGACACTGGGATGTACCTTCCCATCTGGATTTTACCTTTCTTAGACTTTGTCTTCGTTGCTATTAATGATTTTATGAGTCCGTTAGCCTTTTGAAAGAATGAGATTAGAGCTAATCTGCAATATGCCAGAGGAAGTTGGAAAATGGGGTAAACTTCTGTTGGTGACGGCAATGAAGTGCCCTCTTGAGGTGCCCCATGAAAACCAGTCAATGTCCACCTTAAAGAGCTCTGTTCACTCTGTGGCTCAACCCGTGTGTCCTTTATATAGTGGCCTCTGTGTTCTAAAGGCCCGATCCATAGGGATGACTGGGCTGTTTGAAATGTTTGCTTTCTCAGACTATTTACTGTGTAACAAACACAGTGGGAGAAGATTTTAGGAGAAATGGCTAAATTGAAATGGAGATTTACTTGATGTCTTAATTGAAACAAAGATGATGGCTTAATTGAAGCAGTGTGTGTTAATATAATTGATATATAGAAAACATTCTTTTCTTAGGAAAAAAAAGAGCCTTGATTATTTTATTACTGGAAAAAAACTGCTAAATGAAAAATCGGAAATGAACATTTATTCTCTGAATAGCTCAGGCTGCCTTCCAGTATTGCCTTCTGAGGTTTTCGGATGCTGGAAAGAACCAGGTTAATACATTCTGTAAACACATTTTTACCACTTTCTGGCTCAAGCTCCATTCACAGATGTTTTCCTATTATTTTGATTCAATGAAGGGCCCCAAAAGGCAGGGAAGAAACTTATTGGAGTAGAAGACAAAAGCACTGGAGCCTCAGAGTCTGAACCTTTTTGTGGCTTCTGCCTTGTGCCTAATTCTGATACAGGTATTGGTCAGTTTTCCATTACTATAAGAAAATGTAGGAGACTGGCGACTTTATAAAGAAAAGAGGTTTATTTAGTTAACAGTTCTGGAAGTTCAAGTGCATGGCACCAGCATCGGGTCTCCTTGGCTACATCATGGGGTGGATGGTATCACGGTGGAAGTGTGTACGACAGGGAGCAATCACATAGTGAGACAGGAAGTCAGAGCCAAGAGGAAGGACCTGGCTTATTCTTTTATAACTCCCAAGAGGACTAACAGGAGTGGCATGAAAACTACTTTAATCCCCTCTGAGGGCAGCACCCCTGTGACTTTTCTCTCTACCTCTTAAAGGTCCTACCACCTTTTTTGATTCCTGTACTGAGGACCAAGTGTCTAACATAAACCTTCAAGAGCCAAACCACACCCACACCATAGCAACACTCCACCGTAACTTACTATGGAAGCAGATTTTGCTTGGGGGTTTTGTTCATTGGTTGATTTTCATAAACATAAGCCCTTTATATGCATTCTCTTGGATTCTTTTCCAATTAAATTCTCTGTTGAGTTTCTTCAAATATAGTCCCTATTCCTCTGCATTCTTTCTCCAGTGAAACTCTCCCCAACACACGCACACACACACACACACACACCCCTCCACCCACAGTATCATGATTGCCCTTAGAGTTTCACAGAGGTCATATACCATAGTGGTCAAACCTATCCTGAAAAAAGTCAGCCTGTGTTCAAATCTTGAAACTGCCCCCTCTTGCCTGTTACCTACTGGGCAAACTGATGTGTTTGTGCCTCAGCCACATCATCCATAAGACGGGGATAATTGTATTTCCCCCATTATAGGAATATTTTATTAGCTAATCCTTCTAAGATGTTTGGAATGCCTATCACATAGTAAGAATTCATTAAATGTTAGCCATTACTTTTTATTCTTTGCTCATAAAATGCTTCCTAAGACACCATCATTCATCTTTCTAGGTCATTTGTTATTCTATGTTATGATTCCGGAGCAGCTGTGGAAGTTGGATTCCTCCCATGATGCTGTGTGTGTGAGCTTGATTTTTTTGGTCAGCCTCAATTCCTCCTCTCGCAAATGGGCATGTCGAAACCACCTGAACCCAAAAAGGTTTTGCCATCGTACAAATGTCTGGTGCTAACTGGCTGTGCCGCAACCTGCTTGCCCTCTGTTTCATGGTGTTTGGAATATCTAATAAATTCATGTTTTGTGTTTTGTATAGATAAAGAAATGGAATGATCTGGATAATAAAACTATTTTTGTTAAAAGGTAGTAAACATTTAAAAAAATATTACTGAGGAATGAAATGCTTAACTTCAGCTACACAAAGGGAAATGTCTCTGCAGAAATAGCCGTATGGCGCTGACCTTGACTGCTAGTGCTGGGCTTTAAGTTCAACTCTCTCACTTCCTGTGAGACTTCATCCAAGTCACTTAGTCTGCCTGGGTTTTCGTTGCTGCTAATGTCACCACCATCATGCTTGTTGGTTGGTTTTTGTAAACATAAGCCCTTTATATGCATTCTTTTGGATTCTTTCCAGTGGTGAGCACACTGGCTTTTTTGTTCTGGTTCTGGTACCAACTGGTTATGCTGCAAACGGCTTGCCCTCTGTTTCTCGGTTTTCTCAGTTGGAATTGACCTTCTCACCCAGCATGCATGCCGGCCTCTGGGTGGGCTGCAAGTGGGTCCCAGGCATGCAGATGTATTGGTCCCCTCGTCCTGGGGGCAGTTGGGCAAACACTGGGGTGGCCGGACTTCTTTGCACTGATCTCTGGTGGGAGAGGCTCCATCCATGACTCTAATGCTTCCACAATAATGCAGAAAAACTGGGCGAATACTATTGAGTGTTTGCTCCTAGGAGCTGTGTGACATTGGGCAAATTACTTCGCTTAGCTTTCTGAACGTCGTTCTCCTGATTTAAGTGAGATGCACTCCAAACTACTGGTTTGAATAAAATATGTGACTTTCCAAGTCTAATGTCAAACTGAGTAAGCATGAAAAACTCTAAGACTGTTGCTTCTTTGGGCGCTCTTTAACACAATGAGTGAGTGTGGCGGTGATTGCTGTCAGACTCGGGGAACAGGGATGCAGGTGTCGATGGGCTACATCTGGGTGTGAAGCACAGCACAGTCTGACCAAGCGACTCTTCACTTGCTGGGCTTCACACGTGGACAGTGGACAGGCATTGGATGTTGCCCGTATCTGCTAAAAAATACACAAGAGGACTCAGGCAGTACAAGAGGACCAAACAGACAAAATTAGACCTATTTCATTTTTAGAAATCAAACCTAATTTTCTCATTGATATGTGTTCACATTTGCAATGCTTTATTTCATTTCAGATCAATCACTGATTGGTTGTTTCTTCCACAAATTCTCATCCTGTAACTGCTTTTTTTTTTTTAAATTCAATTTTGCAATAATCTGCAGACAACTAGAAGATTAGAAAAACTGTGACGCAAAATAAATGATGCGAAGAATCTCTCTTTCTATCATGCCCCAGAAACAGGTTGGACAGCTATTTTCGCCCTACCATTAGAACACGCACGTAGCACTGTTCTATTGCTAGAGAGAGAGTTGAAGGAGACAAAAAAGCCCCCTGTGCACTTTATATTCTAATGGAGATAAAGGGGATAAAAATGGATGGCGCCGGTGGGCGGTGAGTGTGCAGTGGATCCTGGAGAGGAGCGGGGGAGGATCCCCTTGGGGTAGCAGCACAGTGAGGTATGCCTCTCAGAGGAGGAAACTGCCAGGCGGTCCCCAGTGGAGTCCCCGGGCTAGCTGGGCCACTACTACTTTTTATTTATTAGGTTTAATTAAAGTGAGGTCCACCTCTACAGCAAGTGGCCTCTCTTTCAAGGAGAGGCCTTGACTGTTCTAAGAAAATTATGGCAGATAGAAGAATGCTTCCTTCCACCTTAAAAAATCTCCAAATAGAATTCAATAGGAATTATTAGTTAATGAGGTCTAGGTGTGGCTTATCCCAGGGCAGGGGGACCAGGTCTGATGACCTCGAGGGCTTTTGGTCGCTATCTTTTTGCTTCTGTTTTTCCCCATCCTGGTTCCATGACTCATCAACGCAATGACCCACTAGTCAATGAGAGGTGCCGGTTCCCATGCAGCCAATTGGAAACGAGGTTGGGCAAACCGTTCTTTACCCTGCCCTAGGATTTGGGAGAGAAAATGCTTTTGACAGATACCCTGTACTTTAATTAAAGTTTAGCATCTCCTGCACAAAAGAAATAACTGATAATATGTTATTAGAACTTGCCTGCTTAGATAAATAAAGCCACACAGCAAGGATTTTTACAGACTTGGTTAGAACCAGGAATTATTAGTCACCCATTGCTCTTTGTCTCCCCGTGATGTTGGGCTCCTGCTCCCCCTCTCCATCAGCCTCTCGGGTTCCATGTGGGGAGTTTCTACAGCCTCACATTGGCATGGGTTTTCGTGTGTTCCTTTTAAGTTCTTTTGTTTTTCTGCAGCCCCATAATTTGCACTCCATGGCTTTGAGGGGGAAGGGTAGGCCACAGCTTAGCACTGTCACAGGAAGGCAGAGCCAGGGTGGCTGAGGAAGTTGCAAAGATGCTATCTTTTGTTGCTTCCTAAGGCAGCGCAGGGGTCCTTACAAAGATAATCTGGGAGACAATGTAAAACTCCTCTCTTACCAAAGAATGTGATCCTTTAAATTTCAGTCCAAGACCAAGATTCCCCTGAGAAGTCTTCCCCCTTTAGCATGCAAACATTTCAGCAAGGAACAAAGCATGAAGATTAAAATCCTGAAGGACATAGACAGGAACTCGGCCATCTCTGGAATAGGGCTTCTCAACACAGGGGCCTCTCAGTCCCTTTCAGTGTCCAGGTGACATTTGCACTGAAGGTCCACCAGCAGAGGCGAGTGAATGCTGGCACCTTAATGTCAGTCACACGGAATGACACGGTGGTCATATGCTCTTCACGAGGACGTCCACACCCCTCCACACACACACCTTGCAGGCACATGCTAGCTTCACCTAAGAATGTCCTCAGAGCAGTCACCTGTATTACCCTTGGGGAATCCTGACCTTGAGTTCATGTCTTTGTAGCATTTTGTTTGATGACTCTGGAAGCGCACATAGGACACCTCTGAGGCTACTGAAGAGCAACAGTGACTCAAAAAAATACACGTAGGGTTGAGTTGCAAGATGATCTAGCAGCTTCTTTCATGGAACCCCATTTTTTCTCAAAAGCATAACCAACAGTCAATGGGTATTCAGACTTGAGTGGTTGGCAGACATTTTCTCAAAAAAAAAAAAAAAAGAGAGGGAGAGAAGGAAGCCAGCTTCTTTAAGAACACTGACAGTATTTGTTACCAATTTGAAATTTAAGCTTTCAACTGAAAATTAGAATTTCGGAAAACTTGTATTTGTCATTGTGAGCTTGACAGCTTCCTAATATTTAAAGACTCTTCTGATGAGATTGGTGGTGATATTAACTAATGTGATGTTTTGATGTTGTATAATGAAAAGTGTCAAAATGTAGAGGAGCTGCATAACTCAGTGATCTGATATTTCCAAGATGACCCATGCTGCTGTTTTATAATTGTGCAGGGTGAAAAGGTCCATTCAAAGAACAATAGGGAACACTAGATTTAAATGTGGCAGCACGAACGTGTGTGGATGTGGTTCCAGGTACCGTACTGTAGCGGACCTTCACGAGGCGACCATTTGTTTAGTGTGGTCCTAAGGACAAAAACCTTACCAAGTGACCACAGACTGACCAGGAGCGCAGCCTCTTCTACTGAGCCAGACGTGAGCGACATTTACAAAAAGGCAAAGCGTACTGCTCTTCTTGTTAAAAAAAAAAAAAAAAATTGTCTCAGGACTTGCAGTGAGTGTCATAAAATATGTTATTTATGTGATACGTGATAGGTTTAGCACTGGTATCCTCAAATGAAACAATAAATACATTTTCCTCAGTTTTAATTTCTGAAATGGTAAATATCCAGAGAGAAAAGCCACACAAACAAATATGGGCGATAGGATTAACTTTGAAAAGTGTGAAGGCGATCCGAGACCAGGACGTTGGAGAGCCTTGGCTCTTGGTCAGCCTTTCCGACTTCACCAGTGAGTAACTGGGCCACCGTGGGTGAGGTGACTCCTGGGACTGTTAGATCGCCATGTTGTTTCCCTGCTACTCCACACTGCTGGCACGACTGCCTTCTGTGGGGAACCCCATCAGCCTCTCTCCAACAAGGGCACTGGGTGGAGAGGTGCTGAGACAGGGCTTCCTCACAGCCTGAAAATGGCAGGCCAGGTCAGTGGGTGTCCCCACCTGGGAAGGCCAGGGCTGAGGGGACACAGGATTGCATGTGGAGACGGGGCATGCCTTCCTGCTCAGTGGCCTCTTGCTCTGAAGCTCAGTGAGTTTCCTTACCCCGTGGCTTTTCCCCAGGGAGTTTGCCCGTTGGAAGGTGAACAGTCTGGCTCTGGAACGGAAGGACTTCTTCAGTCTGCCTTTGCCTCTTGCCCCAGAGTTTGTCCGGAACATCCGCCTCCTGGGAAGGAGACCTAACCTGCAACAGGTTACTGAAAACCTGATCAAAAAGTACGGCACTCATTTCTTACTTTCCGCCACCCTTGGAGGTAAGCAGCATCTCCAGCCCCAGCTAACGGGTGCAGGGTGCTGAACACAGCTAGATGACCTATTGAATGGAGCTCCAACGGCCTTTTTTTTTTTTTTTTCCTTCCTGGCCTATTATTTCCTGAGAAATTCTTTCTGGTGCGTTGGAGAACAGTGTATTCTCCTGGAATCCATATTTACCCTAGAACATTTCTGTTTGCTTAAAAGCATCCTCCTGAGAGGGGGGTGCGGGGTAAGGTCAGGGCACGGCCGGCTCCTACCAAGCATGTACCAGCAGGGGGCGCTCCCAGTTTTCTTTTTATGGAGCCATCGAAATATTAGCCATTTCCTAATATTTGCTGAGGCTACAAATGTCAGACCCACAGGCAAAGAAGTAGATGCCTGTTGAGTCCCTGACCGCTGCTTTCTCTCTATAAAGAATGGTGACCAGCCAACAACCCAATTCCAACAAGATTCTGGGTTGGAGAATCATCCCCTGGTTGGGGGGGGAGTGTGGGGGTGGGGTGGTGCAGTGTGTGACTGGGACCCTGCCAGGACGGAAAGCTCTGAAGAGGCAGAAAGAAGAGAGCAGGATTTGTTATCACCATCCAGTGGACAAAGGGAAGCTCTCCCAGGGCTCAGGCCAGCTGCCGGCATGGGGTAGGTGTGGAGTGTTTGATGGGAGGACAGAGGTTCGGTTTCAAGCCTTTTGCCCTTTCCGAGGGAGCAGAAATAGCCCTGGTGACTTCTTATAAACAACTTGAGAGAGAGGGAGAACTGGCTCTTCCCCTCCGGGGGTAGATTGCCTGAGAAGCAGATCAATAGAGGATGTTAAAGGGATAAGCTGGGGGTGAGGGCTGAGCTCTGGGGGACTTAAAGAACTGAGGAGGAGGAGGGCCTCTCAGGCAGTGAGACTTGGACCCTGTGGTGCAGACAAGGAGGTTGCTTCAAAGATGGGCAGGGATGGGGAAGAGATCCGCAGCAGGGCAGCTCGTCCTCCCAGCGCGTCTGCCCTGGCCAGGGGTTTCATGTTCTCACTGGCAGGGATCGGGGCGTGGAAGGCCTCCCAATGAACCCATGTTTTTCTGTTATAGGAGAAGAGTCCCTGACCATTTTCGTGGACAAGCGGAAACTGAGCAGAAAGGCAGAGACCGCAGGAGGTGCCCCTGTCCTCGGGGGCAGTGGGAACAGCTCTGCGGTGTCCCTGGAGACCCTGCACCAGTTGGCAGCCTCTTACTTCATTGACAGAGAGAGCACTCTGCGCCGGCTGCACCACATACAGATAGCCACAGGGGCCATCAAGGTAACCGCCTGAGGGAGCCCAGAGGCCAGAGCCCTGAGCAGCTCCAGGTCAGCCAGGCCTGACCGGCCAAAGCACAAACGCAGCGTCCAGTGGAGTCTCAGCTGCTCCTCAGAGAGGGTCGTCATTCATCCCACGGCACATATTCCTGGAGTACCTGCTCTGAGTGGGCCTAGCCCAGGGACTGTTGGGGAAGGTAGAGAAGGTCCCCGTTTCCACAGAGGTTGCCTTCTAGGGGAGGACGAGGTAATAAGCAAAACAAAGTAGTTTCAGATAAAGAAAAGACAGGTGTCCTAGAATGTGGGAGGGACCAGCTAATCAGGTCAGGAAGGACACTTTGAGGCTGAGATGGAATAATAAGAACCCAGCTGTGTGTAGTGCTGAGGGAGGAATGTTTGGGCAGAGCAGCATGTAGTAAGGTCCTGAGGTGCCTCGTTGAAGCACAGAGAAGGCTGTTTGTGACTGCAGAGAGGTGACCAAGAAAGACACTGCTACAAGATGAAGTTCAGAAGTAGCCTGCAGCCAGATCACATGGCCATGATGAGTTTTGATAAAAGTCAAAGTGCAGTGGAAAACCACAGAAGCGTTCTAGAAGGGGAGTGACATGATCTCATGCATAATTTTGAAAGATCAGGAGATACTGTGACTTCAACTACTAGGATCTCCATCCCATCTTCTCTTCTTACATGTAGGAGATTTTTAGTAAAATTCCTATTGTTCTAGGGAAAATTAATCAAAATAATTGACAATACTGATTTTTAAAGTCTAAGTCTAAAATTAAGGTGGTGAAGAGACATCAAATACGTGTCATAGGCTGCTTTATCCCAGCTGAAGCTCACAAGGACATTTTGTTCATCCATTCGTTCATTTGACAAATATTTATTGAGTGCCTGCTATGTGTCAGGCTCTATTCTGGGTCCTAAAAATACAAGAGTGGACAAAACATATAAAATCCCACCCTCGTGCAGCTTGAATTCTAATGGTGGAGCCATAGTTAAATACACACACAGTGTCAAGTGGTGACTGATGGCATGGAGAAATGGATCCAGGTATGAGGACATGGGGACAAGGACCTCAGGTCTAACCTCTGAAGGAGGACCCCTTACACAGAGACCTGAAGGAAGCAGGGGAGCCATCCACGCGGGTCTCTTGAGCTACAGCCTTATGGACGGGGGAAGAGCAAGGGTCAATGTCCCAGGGAAGAGGCTTGTGTCTTCCATGAGCACCGTGAGAGCCCTGTGTGGGGTCTGGAGAGGGAGAGATCAGCTGTGGGGTGCAGGGCCCAATCATCAGGCCCTTCCTGCTGGTGACTTAGACAAAGCTGGTACCCTAGGGAGCGAGAAGTTGACAGATTCAAAATCCAGTTTGATGGTGGAGCCTGCAGGGCTAGGTAATGGGTTGGAAGAAAGGATTCAAGACTAACAGCAAGATTTGGGGCCTCAGCAACCAGACAAATAGTGATTCCATTTACTGAAAAGGAAAACCCTGGCAGGGGGTGCAGATCTGGAAGAAATCAACCAGGCTTTTGATTTTAAATGTGGACTTGTGAAACTTGATGTTCCCATTAGACATCCCAGTAGAGAACTCTAATAGGCAGTTGGACATAAACACCAGGATTTCAAGGAAAAAAAAAAATCATGGTTGGAGATAGAAATCTGGCACACAAATCTATACACAGGTGTAGTTGATTCTCAAAAATGTGGGAAAGGAAGAGAGGAGTACATTCAAGGAATGAGGGTAGCCACTAAGATAGCCCTGAACCTGTGTGGAAAGCACCCCAACATTCAGAAATGGGAAGAGGAAAAGAATCCTAGCGAGAAGCCTGAGACAGGACAGAGACATACAAAGGGAACCAAGGTGGGATCACAGGAAAAGCAAAGTGTATCCCACAGCCACGGGGAGCCCGGGCACCTGGGTGAAAGCCATGGCTCCATCGTTATGGCAAAGACGGAGAACTGACCTTCAGCCTGGCAACTCGAAGGCAGCTATAACCTTGAAGGTAGCAGAACAACTGGCTTCAGTGACATGAAGGGTACAAGAGGCCGAGTAGACAGGGTCCAAGAGAGAAAGCACAGAAGGGATCAGATAGGGAGAGAGACAGTGCTGTTGCTCTAAAGGCAAATAGAAGAACCGGTGATGGCTGGGGAGCAGCGTGGGGTCAAGGAAGGCTGGAGAGGGTCCAGCGTATTGGTGTGACACTGAAATGACTCAGTAGTAAGGGGCACAGTGAAGGTGCAGCAGAGACAGGAGATAACTGCAAGAGTACACCCTTGGGTGGGAGGGGCTGCTCTTCTGTGTGGGAGTGGAGGGGCTGGTCTTGCTTGGAAATGTAACTCTTCCCGGGTGGCAACAGGGACGGGAGGTGTGTCCAATGCTGGAGCAATGCTGGAGGAGTCAGGAGTGGCGGGAAGACAGCAGCTCTCTTCTGGCTAATTCTGTTTCCTTGGTGAAACAAGCAGCGACGTCCTTGGCTGAAAGGAAGGAGAGGGAACTGTTGAGAAAACAATGTCTGAAATGGGCTTCTCAGAGAGTAGGGGCCGCTGTCAGGACGGCCAGCTGACTGGGTCAACGTGGTGGACGTCTGGGTAGCACCAAAGGCCTACGTGAGATTCTTGCCTGTGTTCGCTCTTCATCGATGTGATCAAACACCCAAGTTAGAGGAGGAATAGTTTAAATTGACCCATGGTTTCAGAGGTTCAGTCCCTGACTCCATCGCTCTGGGCCCAAGGTGAGGCAGATCATCATGGCGGAAGGTCGTGATGGAGGAAAGCCACTCAGCTCATGACAGCCAGGAGGCAGGGGAGCAGGGGTGAGGGTGCAGGGAAGAGTCACCCTCCCAAGGATCCCCCCAGTGACTTCCTCCTCCAGCCACCCGCACCTGCCTGTGGTGGCCACCAAGACAGTCCATTCCAACCAGGGAGGGACTGACAAATCCAATCAGCGGTCTCTGAATATTTCTGCATTTCCTAGTACAACAATGTCATCACGAGACCAGTCAACATAGTTGTGAGTTTCATCAGCTCCCTCAGAAAACAGATTGTGTACAGGCAGGCAAAGAACAGAAGGAGAGTTGGATTTAACCAGGATATGAGTACCTACAAGATCAAAGGGAAAGGAGACTGGGATGTTGAGAGTGTGTGCCAAGGAGTGACCGTAGTGCCAGACGAAGGGACCTAGGTCGGGCAAGGAGGGGAAGGAGGTCAACGAGGGATGGTGAAAAATGGAAAGTTGGTCAGGTCCAAAGACTGAACGTGTAAGTAGCCTCGAAGATGTGTGCGAGGGGGGGGGGACTAGAGAAAGTATGATTGTGTGATACGTAATCCTGAAATTACAAGTGGAAATTACAGGTTCTGGGGCACAGATGGGTAAGAGGGGTTCAAACACAATGACAGGAGCCCAGGCCAGGTAAGGGGGCAAGGTTAGGTGGCCAGGGATCTGAGAGGCCGGGTATTAAAGGACCATCCATGTGGATGCAGAAGTCAGTAGGAATGATACAGGCGGGCGCTGGTAAGAACAAAGGTGATTTTAATATTAAAAATCCTCAAGGATTGAGGGAGGGTAGCGAGAGAAACCAGGAGGGATGGGGGTGACATTGCCTGAGACTCGAAGGAGCCAAAGATGCTTATACCAAAGAAAGAGAAGTAGGAAATCACAGTGGGGGAGACACCTCGGTTTCATGCCCAGGAGTGTGAGGGAGACAAGAGAGCCACCACGAGAGAAGGCTGTGGGGACACCCCGCCCCCCCCCAGGCAGCTAGGCTGTGGTTCAATTTAAAAAAAGAAAGAAAGAAATGAAGCCGACTCTCAAGGAGAGGTGGGATTAGGGGTTCTGTTGAGGACCCACCATGAACTAACTACAGGGAGCACAAGGAAGTTCACTGAAGAGAAGGGATCAGATTAGCAGGGACGCTGTGTCTGGGAGATGAGGGTGACTTTCACTACCCGAGGACATAGGACTCTGTGGAAGCCCCTCTCTCCTCTTCAGTGCTGTGGTGGGTTCTGTCCCAAGGTTGGAGAAGAACTGGGAAGTTCTGACTAGGAATTGAAAGGTAGGCCTTGGGTCCGCAGCACAAGAGTCTCATTAACGTCCCTTCCTGTCCTTTGGCTTGACCGACTGTGGCCCTTAGTGGCCTCATTTCCCCCTGTCCCTAACTTGGACTCGTTGCTCTCCCTACAGTCTCTCCTGTGTCTCCTTCTCCTCCTTTGCACCCCTTCAACCCAGGACCTCCCAGCTCTGTCATTCTGTCCTTTAACTAGTCTTCTATCTCTGTTCCCAGCTGTTCTCCCTGATTCACTCTCTGCGCTGTGACGGTGAGTGAGTCATCCCGTCATCTCATCCCTTGCCTCAGAGAGAACTCTGCTGCACACGGGCCAGACCTGACCTCTGAACCTGAGCCAGGTGGCAGAGTGCTAGGACGGACAGACCTTGGCTCCCACCTGAGCATGCGCACGGCCACTGCTCGCGGTGGCTTTATCACCCAACTTCTCTGAACCCCAGTTTCCTCATCCTAAAATGGTTGACTAATTGGAACAACTTCAACCCAGAAGAAGTTCTGTGCTATTTA
Source organism: Marmota flaviventris (assembly GCF_047511675.1). Lineage (NCBI taxonomy): Eukaryota > Metazoa > Chordata > Mammalia > Rodentia > Sciuridae > Marmota > Marmota flaviventris. The sequence continues at coordinate 99,813,702 of NC_092509.1, read as the reverse complement.
TTAAGAAAATGTAAGGATCGCACCAACCATGAGTGCAGCTTGAAAGGGGCTGATCCCTCTTCTTCTTAGCAGACTTGTAGGACCACTGAAGACCTATCCCCGCTGTCTTTCTAGTTTCATCTCTAAACAGTCCCTTTATCTTCCCCTCCACCCTCGCTCTCTGGCCTCCACTCTGCGCCCATCCCCATCCAGGAACCCAGTTCCACCGAAATGCCAGTCTGTATTAAAATGCTCCTTGCTTTCAGAGGTCACCTCCCGGCCACTTGCTTCTTGCCATGTTGCAATGTTTGTCTGTCCACCTGAGGGGCTCTTCCTTGCCCTTCTTTGCTCAGCTCGGGAAGATAACTCTCGGTGAAGCTTCTCCTGACTCCCAAGGTCGCTGATGCTCCTCTGGAGTGTTTCGAGCACACGTCTCTCTCACAGGGCTTGTCCTGTGAACTGTAATTGCCGGTTAACATGATTATTTCCACCTGAGACTCTCAGGTCCTCGCGAGAGAGATTGAGTCCTGTTCAGCTCTGATTCCCTGTAAGAGTGCAGAGCTTGCCGCATTATGGGTAATGAGTAGACCACTCATTGCCAAATGAGGAATGGATGAAGAGAGTCCCTAGACCTGGCGTTCCCCACGTGCATGAGGCTGGTCTGCTCAGGGCTGGGCAAAGCATGTGAGCATGTTTAGTGGAAAGAGGAAGCTACTCAAGGTGCCTCTAGTTCCAAAATGGCTTATTAAGAGGACTCTGGTGAAGACTATCCCAGATCTCCAAGGACACGAACTCCAACCCAGGCATCTGGGCTCGTGAAGGATGGTCCTGCTCCCAGGTTGCCCCCTCTGTTTCCTTTCGGAACACGTGTCTCCACTCTCACCTCCCCCAGCCTCACCTTCCTGCTTCTCTTGTCTGAGAGTCACCATCCGTTGATTCCAGACCTTTCTGTGCCTCCGTGGTTTCTTCATGTAGCTTTGCCTCACAGCAGCACTGATGCTGGCCCTGGCTGCACATCACCTTTCTGATTCACCTGTCATCCAGTGCCACCAGGGCAGGGACACTTCTTGTTCATTCATATGTCACCCCTCTGAGAAGGTGCTTGATAATCATCTAGGATCTCAAAATTGTAAATATCTGCAATCGCCCTTGGATTTTTCTTCCTCAGTGGCACAGTTCTCAATTCTCTTGAGAAAAAAATTGTGGTCCAGAGTCCACAGTACAGAAAGTGGGGCTTCAGAGCCTCTACCATGCCCACCTCTTCAGTAAAGCCGTGGTGGTGGAGTGGACGGCAGGTAGGAGTTGAAAACCACATCTATCATAAAGCCTGTGGGTGCAGAGCTCATAAAACCACGAGCAAACAAGGCTGATGTCACGCCCTCTCCTACCTCCACCCTCCAAGTCTCAGGAGTTACAGATCCACTTGGAAAGGGACAGTACCCTGGCCACATCCGCAGCACATCCTCACTAGCTAATGTCTTTTGTGAGTGCCGGGGCACCTGCCATCTCCCTCCCTTACTGAACATGCCTTAGCGATGGTCGAGCTGGCTGCCAAGCGTCATCACTCCGGATGGGGTGGGTGGGGTGAGGGGGAGGGCTCTACTCATGAGAGAAAAGTCCTCCGGGGTATCTGCCTGTTTTTTTTTTTCTCTAAGCAAATGTGCACTTACCTTTTACTCTCTCTTAGCAACTTCTTTGCACTAATGTGGAGAAAGAGGTGCCCTGCTCCTGCCTGTTTATCTAACACCTTCCTCTGGGACCCCACTGAACATCGCTGTTGGTAGCAAGGTTTACCCTCATCAGCACACGCTTCTGTTATAGGTTTTGTCACCTTGCAGTTCAGCAGTTCACATGCGGCTCTCTCCCTCCCACACCCATGACAGTACATCCCGGAGCCCCAGGACTCTATGTCATGCACATGGCCCTCAGCCCCTTGATGGGGTCTGGCGTGTGAAAAGACGCTCAGTGGCAGCTACAGGGCAGGCTGCAGGTGAGCGGGAAACGAACTTCCTGAGGTGCAGAGGGTCATGTTTGGACTCTTGAGCCTTGACATTTACTATTTCTATGACCTTAAGGAGTCATTGAACTCTGTTTCACTCCTGTATGACCCTAGTGGCCAGCTGTTTACACTCAGATAATTTACCCAGCATTTATACTCAGAAAATACGGCTGCACTGGTTTTAAAAACACTGAAGCACTTCCAATATACTTTATCCCCCTGTGTGCCACCCTAACAGCCTGTGCCTGCCCCAGGACTGTCAGGCCTCCTTTTCACAGCCAAAAAATGGCAAATGCACCCCAGGAGGTCTGCAGGCCTCCGCCTGGGCACCGAGGCTGGCTTCCCTTCTGGGTGGTTCATGCACTCCTCCTGTCCTACCTCATGGGTACAACAGTGACTGTTACCTCTGACTCTGCCAGAGTGACACCAAATGATATAGTTCACATGCAAACACCTCACAAACTGTAAAGGGCTGTACACATATGTGTCCTCTCTGTAATTCCCTGGGAGAGATCAGAGCCATAAGGAAGGAAGAGAACCTTTTTCCTTAGAGCTCTGTTTAGTCAAAGGGTATGGAAGGATTTGGTGGGGACATTATGAGATGCTCATGAGCTCACTGAAGAGAACACACAAAAGTTCAGCTGGACCCCTGGCTGGTCAAAGGGAGCATGTCCTCATCTTTAAAATGACTTGTGGGACTTCCTGCTACAGCAGCCTGGGCTTCTCTCTGCAGCCGTGGGCAGCACACACCATCGGCTGGGCACTCCAGGTCCAGCCCCAGTGCTCACAAGTAGAAGCCCATTTACTGCGCAGGGCACATTGCAGGTATCCTCCCGGATAGGACAGAGCAGTCTGGGGGTGAGGACAGGGGCAGGACAGTAGGCTCCCGGAGTGAGGGTTTGCACCATCTGCTGTTTATGGGAAATTGGATGTGCTAATGAACCCGAGATCCATCAGGGCTTTCTGGAAGCAGGATGATCTCTGTCAACAGACCAATTAGCACACAATTATTTTCCCTTTCTGAGGCTCTCTTTGAACCTGGTGCCTGAGTGAACTGCACTTTGCCTTGCCTCTCTGGGCCTCTTTATAGTCTGCCAGAGCTGTCTGCCTTCTCTGAGGAGAAAACTCTAGGATTCTCTTGACGGACCCTTCAGAAGCTCTGTGGCTTTCACCACACTGGGGACGACGTGAGGAGGGGGCTTCTCAGTTATTCTGTTTACTCAGTCAATGCTGGGCAGTACCTGCCAGGGAACCTTGGCCAGTTCCCGCTCTGCTTCCCTTCTCCTTACTTTCCTAGGAGAGAGATGGTCTTAGAGAACAGCAACAAAAAGAGCTAAGTCATCAGGATTTCCTGAAACCTGACCAAGCCTTCCCCACCCGTGGAGCTCTGGCTCTGATGCTCCCCGACATCAGGAGATGAGCGCGAGGGTCAGGGTGAGGTCTCTTCCTCCTCCCCATCCAGTTAACAAAGGGGAGCTACACACACCCTCGCAGAGACCTGCCTGATTGTCTTCTTGTGGAATCATGTCAGGGCCAGTTCCAGACGGTGAACAAAATGGCAGAGGGGAGCAGATGGACCCTGGGTGGGAAAAGGAGTGGGGTAAGGGAGGGGACAAGAACCTTCCTATTGCGGCTGTCCTCTGGCCTGTCTCCCTCCTGGCCTCACATCTGACCTTTACATAGGGCTTGTCAGCTCCCTCCCTGCCTAGACCTGGTGGGTGAGTGATCAGTTCTGGAATGGGTAAGTGGGAAAGCCGAAACAAAACTTAGTGACATTTTGGTGACCAGCTTACTTGGAGGCAGAGACAGGCCAGTCTCCCCAATACCACACCCACCGTCGTACCTCTGCTGTCCAGCCCACCCTATTCCAGGAAGGACAGGCTTCCCCAGAGTCGCTAGGCTATCTCTTGGCCATAGCTCTTCTTGTAGGAATTCTTACTCCATATAGAAAGAGAAGACTTGGCTTTGGAGTGAGTCAGGCTTCCTCTTCCCAGTCCAGTGTGACTACTAGCTACTCACCCAGTAAGAAATATTGAGACCCCATGCTGTGGAGGGAAGCAGGTCCACGCGGAAGACCCTAAACACTTATCTAAGCTTTTTATAGGCAATGACTTGGTCTTATTCATCTATGGTTTCTTGATATTCCTTAAGCATTTGTTAAATAAACAAATAAGTGAATGGAAGAATGAAAGAATAAGTCAAATGAATTCTAGCCCTGCTGGTGAGCAGCTGTGTGACCTTGGGTGCATTGTTTAACTCGTCTGGGTCTTGGTTTCCTGATCTGTAATACAAGGATAAAGATCCTGACTTCAGGTCAATACAATTTATTTTCCCCATGTCAACATGCTGAGGAGCCGGCACATCACGATATACGTTGGATGGACTGGTCTGTTTAGAATTCTTTTTTTTTAAGAGAGTGATGGCATCTTAAGTGGTTTCGGCCCTCTTTACTTTCTGCGGCCCTTTGACCTGCTTTCTCAGGAGACAAAAAGGTATTGAGCTGGAGTTGGAGGCTCAAAAGTTACAATCCTCACTAGCCCTGTGGTCTCAGGACCTGCAATTCTCTGAACCTCGGTCTCCTCTCTGGGGAGGTGAGATCTGTCCCTGTGAGCTCCTGCGAAGGTTCAGTGGAATGGAAGACTCAGAGAGGCCGCCTGTGCTCCTGTCCTGTCTGGGTCCTGCTCCTCATCCACGGGTCTTGCTGCCTCTCAGGCGCTGTCTGTGCTGCCCCTAGGTCTGGGTCTCGAGTCACCTTTCTTTCTTCTCTCCCTCTCTCTCCCCTCCCCCTGCTGCTTGTCTTTCCAGAACCCTGTAGGGCTCCCCTGTTGAGAGCCACAGCCGAAGGGGCCCCAGCAAACTTCCAGCTGCCGGCTGATGATTGGCTCACAGCGGCCCCAGCAACATCTAGCTGATTGGCTCCTCTGCGGTGATGCTCATTGGGCTGTTTCCCTGCCCTTTCAGACCACGGAGCTGCTCATTGGGGGACCTTTTTGGCTCCACCCACGTGACCCAGCCAATCGGCCTCAAGAGGAGGAGGATTGTGGGAGGTGGAGAGAAGCTTGTGTTGGAGAGAGAGGCTTGTGAAAAGCCGGTGGTGGCAGTTGAGGCTCTGAGGGTTTTTCCTGAGAGGCTGTTTTGTTTGGCGTGTGTGGTTCTAAAAATAAAGTTAGTTTCTTTTGACAAGTGGCTCCTGATTGTGCCCAGCCAGACTGCGGCATTTGGTGGCCCATAAAGCCTTCTGGGCCTGCTGGAAGCTCCAAGGATCCCTCCTGTCTCTCTCCTGCTGCAGTTTTAGTCAGTGTAGCGCTGCTTCTCCCTCGGCTACTCCGTCCCATGTGCATTTTTAAAGTGCAAGCAAAGCCCGCTCTGTGATGTGCTTGCGGGTTGGCGTGCCCCAGGGTGACCAGCAGGGTGCTACACCTGTGCTATGCACTTTTGAGCCCAGGTGCTGTAGATCTCACTGCCCCATCTGTCCCCTCCCTTCCTGACCTGCCCACTTTCTACATATCCTTAGGGACCAGCTCAGACGGAATTTCCTGGGCCACTTCCTGTTTTCCCTCTGTGCAGAGCTATACGTTCCTCAGGGCTCCTTCTGCCACATTCTTATAAGTACCCCCCACCCCCAGGACTCATTATGTAACTTGTACATCTTTGTGTCCACCCGGCAAAGCCTAGAACACGTTCCTCTTACGTTCTCTGAGTCATTGAGTACCTACTGTATGCCAGGCACTGAACTAGCTGCTGTCAATCACATGGTAAGAAAAATAATCTGAGCTCATCTCTGTGGAGGTCATAGTGTGTGGGGCCCAGACATGAACCAGCCCCTCCCAGAAAAGGAGCTGAAACTGCAGCTCACGCAGCAGCAAAACAGAGGTGCCTGGAGCTCCAAGAGGAGGTCCGAGGTGTCGGGGTGCACTTCCTTGAAGAACTCCAGCGAGGTACTCCATGAATGTGTGATGAACTGTGTGGAACTGAACAGTGGCTGCTCAATAAATACTCGTTGATTGGTTGATTGATTGTTGGCAAAGACTTCAGGGATCCTGAGAAGAAAGGGCCTCGGGTCCCCATCATTCTTATTACATAATTATTTTAGTGCATTTAAAGCTCCCCATTTTTCATCTGATACTTTAAACATCAGGGAAAACTGATGGGCCAACTTTATAATATTTTAAAATGACTCTATGGTGTTTTGCAATATTACATGGCTATAAGAGTTTATGTATATTTAATACACTTATTAAAATATGCAGCGAGCCCATGGCTGATTTTCTCTAAGGACATCTCGGTGTTGAGGTGGGACTTAAATGTTTAATACTAATAATAATACTCACATCTCATATTTCTCTAGTGCTTTCCATTCTCGGGATCCCTAAAGCCTGTGAGGCCCACATCAGGTGGCTGCAGCTGGGCTCAGCAGCAGGCTCACAGGGACCACATCTGGCCCCACCTTCCTCTGGGGGAGACTCTGACTTATGGGTCACACCTCTTCTCCAGCTTCCTCAGCCCCCATTGCACTTCCTCTTCCCCAACACAGATTCCCTTTAGCTGTCTCTGGAAGGCTTCTCCTTAATGTGACACCGGGCCACCAGCTATACCTCAGAGACACTCCCTGTCTCGGGACAAGGAAGCAAAGTGACTGTGTTCCTTTGGTTGGACAGGGACAGGGTGGGAGTCTCCATTGGATGACTGGAGAAGGAGAAGCTCCCTCCTGTTTCCTCAATCCGTATCCTGCCCCTTCCTTCTCTAGGTCACAGAGACCAGGACCGGTCCTCTGGGTTGCAGCAACTATGACAATCTGGACTCGGTCAGCTCTGTCCTGGTGCAGAGCCCAGAGAACAAAGTGCAGTTACTAGGTAAGCAGCTCCGTGACGGTTTTCGTACTGCTTACACCCGGTGGGAAACCCAGATCTCCAAAGAGCTAGGAAAGGTCCTGCCTTCCCATTCGGTGAGGCCCTTCTTGCAACAAGAACTGACACAAATTCTGGGACCCATGTTTAATAACTTTCCATCATTCTTTTGAGAAGACTCCTGATGCCCTCCACCGAAGACCCACTGATCCCACCACTTACACCTAAATCCTCCCATCTCATATTCCTCCTCAAAATCCCCGACACCATCCTAGAAGGAATGGCACTTCCACCCTCAGAAGCCTTGACCTAGTTCAGTGATCTGCTTTGTTACTCAGAAAGTCTCTCTGCTTTATCCTAAAGACTTGCAGAGGGATAACTGGTCTTTGCAGAGTCATTAGGAGGTCACCACCTTTAGCTCAAATAAGAGATCTACAAACTTTGGGACCACTGGTTACTGCGACAGTGACCTGGGCATGGCTCCTGCTTTCTGTTATTAGTTTGTGGTCTTCCAAGGAGCTTCAAAGTCAGGAGGAGAGTTTGAGAGAAACTGGAGCCTTTTGACTGGAGACAGAAGGAGAACTGGGGAAGAAAAAGGCAAGGGAACCATGCTAGGTCTGAGGGCTGGAGATAAGGGGAGGCCACACTCCCTGCCCTCCGTTCCCCAGGCATCTTACGGGAAGAGCTATGCAAACTGAGTCAGGAAGAAAAGCTCATTTTTCTTATGGCCTAACTGAATTGGACTCTGTTTAAGATATTATTGTCTCAGCATTACAAAATCAATAGCCCTCACCCAGGATCTACGATTACAAATTCCAGGCAACCTGAGCCAGATACGACCCAGTAATGCTTTAGGAATCCAGAAATATATAATAAAGAAGAGTAAAACGCGATTTTATTTAGGGCTACCTAATACAATTAGCATCTCTCCTCCCCATTCCTGCGGGGGCTGGGTGTGTGTCTGGAAATTAGTGATGAGTAAAGTTCAAAAAGTCTAGTGGTTCATTTGGAATCGTTGATGCCATTGAATTTTATAGCTATCACTCATGCAGACGTTGCTCGGGGCACTTATTTTATAGCAATGGGAAATGAGAACATGCTAAGGAGGAGGAGGGTCCTGGGGGTGGAAGGAGAGGGTGTGTGGGGAGGATGTTGTAGTGCCTTGGTGGCACAGAGACAGGAAAGGACTTCAGGAGCAGTTCTGAATAGGAAGCAGACCTCAAGCAAGAAGAACAACAAATGTCCACTGTGGCTGACAATTTTAAGTGATAGTTTGAAATCTGCCAAGGCTGGGATAAACATTTTAGACAGTGTGATTTACTGCCAAGGTCAAGGTCAAGGTCAAGGGTGTGAAAATAGAGCCAGCATACTTTTGAGATAAAAGGAGCCTTTATATTCAGAAGTCCCCCAATCCCCCGTTCTCCTGGCATAAGGGCCCACAGGATCTGTACTGCGGGAGCTTCCTGCAGGTCTGACTTTGACCATGGCCCAGGCTGCATCCCAAGGCACAACCATCCTTCATTCTCCATTGGTAGGCTTCCAACAGCTACCTTGTCTGTGGCTTGAAGCCAACCAGGAGTATGTTCTGCTGCTGGTAAATTGACATCCATCATAGATGGGTGAAAACACTGAAGCTTGGAGAAATGTAGTGTTTAATATCCAAGATTAGAGGAAGCCAGTTGGAAGAGATCTGAGAGCCATTCAGATCTATCAGTCCTGACTGATCTGGGGGCACTGACCACCATCCTGTTTTCAAGTTTCCTTAAGAGTTCAATCTTATTAGGATGGGGAAGCCATTCCCAAGTACGTGATATGGTGGGACAAGGACAGAGTCTGCCTCCAAGCAAATTCTACCAGTTCTGTGACTTGGGAAGGCCATTGTCTTTGGGCTTGAATCACCTTATCTATAAAAACCATATAGTATAGGGGCTGGGGATACAGTTCAGTTGGTAGAGTGCTCATCTAGTATACACAAGACCCTGGGTTCAATCCCCAACACCACAAAAAACAAAAACAAATAAACAAACAAAAACCAGTATAGCTGGGTGCAGGGGTGTGCTCCTGTCATGTCAGCTACTCGGGAGGCTGAAGTAGGAGGATCACAAATTTGAGGCCAGCCTGGGCAACTCAGTGAGGCCTTATCTCAAAAAATAAATAAATAAATAAAAAGGACTGGGCTGGTAGCTCGGTAGAATGCCCCTGTGCTCAATTTCTAATACATTACTGAAATAAATAAAAACTGCAGTATGATGATCATGAGTGTTACTAGCAATCACACATAGAAGGTACTGGCATAGGTGTTGAGTGAAGTTCACTGGCCACTGTTTCTAACCAGGGCAGCCTCCTTAGTCATCAGGGCTGGGGTGGGACACCAGGAGAGTCAGATCCAGGAATGCCCTAGCATGCCTACTGCAACCTCAGTTAAGCTAGAAATAGGATGGCTGTCGGAGGCAGAGCCGACCCTTCAAGCCTCGACTCCTCCCCCATGAGAGCTGTAACATCTTCCTGTTTTCCATTCTAGAAATGCTGATACATAGCCAACAAGCTTGTTCTTGCAATATGCACAGTCTCAATTGGGCTGGTGTGAGGGGTCAAGTTAACTGTTGGGCTTTGGTGTTCCTTGTCCACATTTTCAGTTCACTGGGGCAGGGATACCCCTCTCTCCCAAACGACATAGTGGGATCAGGCCCAGGAGGGACCATTCTTGAGCCCAGGACTCACAAGTCAGCAGAACTGCAGCTCAGGTTCCTGCAGATCGGGGTGTGGGGAACTGAGTCCCCACCGATTCTGCCCAGTGATTCCTGGACACACCCCTTCCCCAGGCCTGCAGGTGCTGCTGCCCGAGTACCTGCGTGAGCGTTTTGTAGCTGCGGCCCTGAGCTACATCACGTGCAGCTCTGAGGGGGAGCTGGTCTGCAAGGAGAGTGACTGCTGGTGCAAGTGCAGCCCCACTTTCCCAGAATGCAACTGTCCGGACGCCGATATCCAGGCCATGGAGGACGGCTTGCTGCAGATCCAGGACGCCTGGGCCACTCACAACCGGCAGTTTGAGGAGTCAGGTGAGCAGCCGGCTGGCCCAGAATCCCTCCCTGCCAAAGAGGGGCTGACTGTGAAGTGCAATGGCAAGAACACGGTGGATTTGGTTTGGAACCCAACTCGGTCACTATCTCCGTGGCCTTAAGCAGGTAGGATCAGAACCCAGAGTCTCAGAAGCTTGAGTTTATCTTTAAGTAAGTAGATATAATCCCGACCCAAGAAGTGTGTTTTAAAGACTTAACAAGCTATGATAAATATCACTGAGGACAGAGCTTGTGGGTCTTGTTTGCTACTGATCCTGCAGTTCCTAGAACAGAGCCTACAATAAGGGGCACAAGAAATACTTGCTGAATAAACCCAGAGTGTAGAATGGCTCCAGGTGGCACCCGTGGAAGCTAGTGGTTGCTTGTTGTGTTGTAACTAATATCAATGTCACCTGGATTCTAAGGAATGGGTTTTGCATCTTTACCTTATTATTGGCCAGCTTGAAGACCGTGGGTTGGCTGTGATGCCCCTTCTCATGCTCCAGTTTCCCCGTGTGTGAAAGAGCGAGGTGGTGTGAATCACTTGAGGGAAGTCGCTAAGAAGAACACCACAGCACGTAGCCCATGCTTTGGGCAACGGTGGTGGGCTATATTCCAGAACATCATTTCAGGCCTTCACCACGGGAGCTACTCTCAGGAGTATAGGAGAGAGTCAGCCCCCCCACCAGGGAACCTGAAGGTTACAGGCATCAAGTAAAAGCAGAGCCAAGGAGAGAGACCTGAGCATGAGTTCAGAAACACCGAGTGCCAGAGAGCTCTGAGGAGGGCGCAGGTAGGAGCAGGGAACCCGAGCCCCAAAGCACAGGGCTTCCAGATGAGCCACAGGAAAGAATGGCCATCTGACCGGGAGGCAGAGAGAAGGGTGTGCAAGGAGAGCCTGCTCACAGGGACTGAAAGGTCTCTAAGATTTCTGAGCCGAGCACGGCGCTGTCCTTGGCCTGCCTGTGACACGCTCCCCGCGTCCATCAGGACGTCCCCATGTTATTGAAGATCAGCCCGAGACGGTGCTGCGGGATACTCACAGGGAGGTGTAAAGGGGGGAAGAGATGCAGCCCAAGGCCATGACCAAGAGCTGGACCTCTGGCCCTCCAGGTGGTGGCAGAGATCTGTTTTGAAATTCAGAAAGGGGTAGGAAGGATTGAAAACTCCCGAAGCCATGTTTCGTGGTGTGTGAATTGTTTATCAATAAAGCTATAATTAGTAAAATGGCAAAAGAACCCAGGACATGGATGTGAGCCTCCTTCTTCATGCGGTGACCCTCAGGGGTCCCTGGTCTGGGAGCACCGCTGCCTCCCAGCCCTCGGCACAGCCGGGCCTCCGTCACTCCTGTTTTCTCACCCACAGAAGAGTTCCAGGCCCTGCTGAAAAGGCTGCCCGATGACCGGTTCCTGAACTCCACAGCCATCTCCCAGTTCTGGGCCATGGACACTGGCCTCCAGCACCGCTACCAGCAGCTGGGAGGCAGCTTGAAAGTGCTGTTCAAGAAGACCCATCGGATCGTCCGCCGCCTCTTCAACCTCTGCAAGCGCTGCCACCGGCAGCCTCGCTTCCGCCTTCCCAAGGAGAGGTGAGCACTCTGGGCCAGAGCCAGAGCACAGCGCCCCCTGCAATAGCCCACAAGGACAGGGAGGACCCGTGTCTAGCAGGGAAGGTCAGAGAGTGAGACACACACAGCCATTTGATTCCCATGATCATGACCTTCTCACAAGGGCAGTTCCCAATGGCGAGTTGTGTCTGAAGTTAGAAAGAGAAAGAGACTAATTTTACTTGTATCTAAATTATAGTAGATTCAAATACTGTTCTGATTGTACTCTCATTCTCACTCATTTCCATTTTAACAAGTCTTTTAAGAAAGAGAGGGGTGGAGTTAAAGCTCATACACCAATTGCATATAATAAGAAAGACACATTGGGTTGTCCAAACAATGGACTGCTTTGGTCACAGGAAGAAGGAATTCCGAGTCCCAGGCCCTCGAAGACCTAGCGGGCCATGTTGTCACAGGCATCATCACCCACCCATCCATTCCTTCATTCCAAGGCTCTTATTAACTTCATATTCCATGGCCGACTATTTAGCTGCAGGGAATATTATTGAGTAGGAAAGATTTAACAAACACACAGAAACATAAAAACTAGAAACTTATAACTATGTGGCAGCCACTTATATTCTCTGTGGCAGAACATAAATCAAAGGGATGGTCTCCAAGAGGCACAGATCAGAGAGGGAAGACTTCTTGGAGAAGGGCATGTTGGGCAGGTTGAGCAGGAAGAGATAGAGACCGTCTGGATCACACAGGGGAGACAGCGTTCTAGAGGGGGAGCCTGGCTACAGCAGTCCAGGGGTTGGGCTCTACTTGAAGCACACAGGTGAGTGGAGAGGACGGATCAACAGGATTTTTGAGAGGGTTCATTTGTTTTCAACAACTAAGTACAAATGGCTCCCACCTACCAGAAACAATCTTGATCTCTGAGAAGATGCTGGTCACTAACACAGTGCCCCGGTCTCCCTGTGTTTGCAGGAGGGAAGTGGTCTAGAAGTCAGGAAACAACAACAAACATAATAATTTTGGACACTGAGAATGACCATAGGTTGAATGAAAACAAGGTTGGTTCCTTCGAATAGGATGTCAGGAGAGACCTCTCTGAGGATGTAGCAGAACTTCAGGAGAGCCAGTCATAGGAAATTCCCAGTCCTGGTGAAGAGTGATTGCAGGCGAGCAGATAGAAAGGAGGGAGCCCTTGAAGTGGAGATGAAGTCAGCAAGAAATTGTTGGAGTATTTGGAGCGCCTTCTAATGTAGAAGACTGAAAACCAAAATTTGATACTAAAGATGCTGGAGATCTTCCATTTTTGAAAAAAAGAATGAGACTATCGTATGGCTGCTCATAGTCTGGTGTCAGATATTTCTGGGCTGATCCTTCAGATGCAGCTCTTGGCTTTACTCAGTGGGTCCAGAGGGGAGCAGCAGGGTGCCTACCGCTCAGAGAACTTGGGGTGTTGTCTTCATCAGAACCTCCTGCTCTGAGGGATGTTGGTGGCGTGAAGCTTCTTTTGACTCTTGCTTCATTTTTCTCTCTTCTCCCCAAGGTCCTTGTCCTACTGGTGGAACCGAGTCCAGTCCCTCCTCTACTGTGGAGAAAGCACCCTCCCTGGCACCTTCCTGGAACAGAGCCACAGCTGCACCTGCCCCTATGACCAATCTTCCTGCCAGGGCCCCATCCCCTGTGCCTTGGGTGAAGGGCCCGCCTGTGCCCGCTGCGCTCCAGACAACAGCACACGCTGTGGGAGCTGCAACCCCGGCTACGTGCTGGCCCAGGGGCTGTGCCGGCCAGAGGTGGCCGAGTCCCTGGAGAACTTTCTCGGGCTGGAGACGGACCTGCAGGACCTGGAGCTGAAGTACCTGCTGCAGAAGCGGGACAGCCGCATCGAGGTCCACTCCATCTTCATCAGCAACGACATGCGTCTGGGCAGCTGGTTCGACCCTTCGTGGAGGAAGCGCATGCTGCTCACCCTGAAGAGCAACAAGTATAAGCCTGGGCTAGTGCACGTGATGTTGGCCTTGTCCTTGCAGATCTGCCTCACCAAGAACAGCACCCTGGAGCCTGTCATGGCCATCTACGTCAACCCCTTTGGGGGCAGCCACTCTGAGAGCTGGTTCATGCCCGTGAATGAGGGCAACTTCCCCGATTGGGAAAGGACTAACGTGGATGCGGCTGCCCAGTGCCAGAACTGGACTATCACCCTGGGGAACAGGTGGAAGACCTTCTTTGAGACAGTCCATGTTTACCTGCGGAGCCGAATCAAGTCCCTAGATGACAGCTCCAATGAGACAATCTACTATGAGCCGCTAGAGATGACGGACCCCTCGAAGAATTTGGGCTACATGAAAATCAATACTTTGCAGGTCTTTGGCTACAGCCTGCCCTTTGACCCAGATGCCATCCGGGACTTGATCCTCCAGTTGGACTACCCATACACTCAAGGTTCCCAGGACTCTGCGCTCTTGCAGCTGATTGAGCTCAGGGACCGGGTGAACCAGCTTTCCCCACCCGGCAAAGTCCGGCTCGACCTTTTCTCCTGCTTACTCCGGCATCGGCTCAAGCTGGCCAACAATGAGGTGGGCAGGATCCAGTCCTCCCTGAGGGCTTTCAATTCAAAGCTGCCAAATCCTGTGGAGTATGAGACAGGCAAACTCTGTAGCTAACTGGGGGGGACCTCCTCCAGTGCCAGGCAGGGAGAGTATCCCCAAATCCAGGGTGCAGAGAGAATCCAAGCCCTGCCTTAGTGCCAACAGGAGACGTTCAGCACCCAGGACCTGGGACCCTAAAGCTTGGGTTAAGCAGGCCAGAGAGAAACAGCCTCTGCACCTGTGCACAGATGCGCGCACCCTGGAGCTCGTGCACACACACACACACACACACACACGCACTCACACTCACACACCCTCACTGGGAGGCTGCAGCTCAGTGGCCTGGAACCTGCAGCCGGTGCTTTCTCAGATGAACACAGTTGGAGGAGAGGAGCCAAAGAAGAGGTGGAGAAGAGCCAGCCCGATCATGCAACCAACAGAAACCCTTCAAGTGATTCTTGTCACTCGGGAAAGCCAGAGGGGACAAAAATGGGCGGGGAGGGAGTTCTTCTTCCCCTCTGCGGAGTCACTTTTGTATTCTTTTTAACCAAATTTCTTAAAATGTCGTTCCTGTGGCTGCCTACGTTGGTTCCTCATTTTTGTACACTGCCTCCTCTGTCCCCTCCAGGCCGAGCTCACTGCTCTTGGAGTCGCTTCCTTAGGAGGCCCGGAGGTGCAACCAGCAGGGGAACCCAGGCCCCCGGGGCGGGTGGTGCCTCCTGGCTCAGCCCCTCCACCCCTCCCTCCAGAGCCACCCTCCAAGCCGAGTCCCAGGCTCCCCTCGTGGCCCCTCCGGAGCTCCTCTTCCCTCGGCACCTGTTCTGTCCAAGACAGCAGCTCCATCAAGACAGAGACAATGTATAGGGAAATGTTCTTTTTTTAAAAAAACAAAAATATTTATTTTGTGATTGTTTTCCTTGTCAATCTGCTCTAGCCACCTGAACATCTGAGTAAAAAGTTACTTGATTTAATATATTTTTTAA
The DNA here is from genome assembly GCF_047511675.1 of Marmota flaviventris. NCBI lineage: Eukaryota > Metazoa > Chordata > Mammalia > Rodentia > Sciuridae > Marmota > Marmota flaviventris. The sequence goes on along the minus strand of NC_092509.1, from coordinate 99,798,686 downwards.
AAGGCCTTTTTTAGGGGGAAAAATGAGAGAAAGAAGAGAAAGAAAGAGCGTAGTTCCTTGGGTCGCCTGGATGTTTTGTAACTGCTATGTGTGAGACACCGGTGTCCATGGATGGGGGCTGTTGCTGCGTGGAGGCTGGTTGATCAGTATGCACACAAGTCAGGGTATGCCTGTGGTGACTCGGGATGAGGGATATGTGTGGACAGACAGACAGACAGATAGACAGATTAAATGAGAGGTGAGGCGGAATGCTCCAAGAGAGTTCTCTGACCGCACCCATCCTCTCCTCTCCCACCTCCCCCAAATGCGAGGATTGAGACAGGTCCTATGACCAGGGATTCCCCTATTGTGACAAGAGTTTGAAAGTCCTTGCTTCAAAGGAATTGCAGCCTCTGTTCTGGGCAAGTGCTGGAAGGGGGCTCCTCCTTGTTGCTGCGGTGGTGGGCTTCGGAAGCATTCCTCAGAGTCCCGTTGTCTGGGGTAAATTAGGAAAGGTGCAAATGTGGCATTGGCTTCCCAGCCTAAAAAGGAGCTCTGACACCAGCCAGAATGGTGCACCCTTGTCCCCTTAGAGCCTTCTGCCAGTGGGAAGTGTCGCTTCGCAGCATATCATTTGATACGGAACCACTTCTCTGTGCTCCACATGTTCCGAGTATAACGCGTAGGCATGACAACCCTGGTTTTATTCAGAAGGAAGTCGCCACATAAATACTAAGTAGTCTATTCCCTAACTGCGGTGCATCTTGGTTGGTAGAAAATAGGAGACAATGAGAAGATGGTCATGTCTTATCTGCCCAAGAGTCTTCTGTGCTTATTTGTTGCATACAGAGGAATTTGATATCACATTTAATCATCGAACCATCTTTCAACCTACAAGAATCTGAAATCCTTGGTAAATAAGCAGCCTGGGGTATTTCAATACAGCTCCTCTGAAGGCTTCCAGGATAGAAATCCAGAGTGATGGGATGAGGGAAGGGTGAACACAGCCATTGGCTAGTGCAGTTCAAGTCCTTTCTTGCTTTGTGAGTTTATCATACTAAGCTCCTTGCCTGTGACTAGCAGATGACATCTTCATCAATGGGAGTGTTGAGGGGTACCAGAGGAGGGTGATTTGGGTGGGAAGCTTGTTGCAATGGTAGAAAGAAAGGCTTTGATCCCTTCCAGTGATGGGATTTGAGAGGTTTAGGGCAGACACTGATGTCTGATTTTAGCAATCCAAATCATCACGTCTAATGCTGTAGGAGTGGGTGGACAGAAACTCACTCATGAATTAAAGGCACACTTTTTCACGTGGCAAATAGTTAACTGCCACACACAGCAATATTCAGAGTGGGAAGATAGCAAAGCAGGACGGACTGCACAGAATTAGCAGAGTGGACTTTCAGTGGCAGGACCAAGAGTGCCCGAGAGGAAACTGAATCAACACACGGGGCTCACATCCCAACAGGGCCAGGTGCATAGCTGAGCTGAGGGGTGGGACATCTCAGCCACTTGTCTCTGACTCTGAGACCAGACTGGGGTGGAGAAAGCACACTATAGAGCTACTAGTAAGAATGCCACTTTCACTTATTTCCGAGATAAGAGATCTTATTTTGAGAGGACTGGGGAAAGGTGATGGCGAGGTGTATTATGATTTCAGGAATATATGCATCTGGTTATAGAAACTTCCAATTCTGGCTGCTGCTTGAAGGTTTAAACTCTGAAGCTGTGTATCTGCTCCATCTGAAAGTATGACTATATATTGGCAAATGGTTAGGAGTGCCCTTTTGAACTCAGGTGCAAGTAACCTTGATGGAAGGCTTAAGCAAACAGTAAATTATAGGAGTAGAAAGTTTTTTATATTTTACCTACTCATCTGTTCTTCAGCGATGGATGTTTGACTCATTCATTCTGGAACAGTGATGGAGTGTCTGGTGTAGAAGAGCATGGGGTATAGCCGCAGACCAAAGACTTTGCTTCTGGAAGGCAGGCCTGAGGGTGCAAAGGATGGGCAGGATCTCTTGCAAGGATTGTACAGACTTGAAGCCATTAGTTCATCAGTTTCTGGTAGAACTAGGCTGAGAGAGATTTGATGGTAAGAAAAGGCTGCCCACAATTGAAATTTTCATCTGTAAGGTCTATAATAATCAAAAGATGTGAGCCACCTATTTTTAGTCACAGTTGCAAATAAAGAATTGTCATTAATTAGTACTGGGTTGTCAGTGTTGGTGAACTCATTGTGGAATTAAGAATTAAATCACAATTCAGTTACTACCATGCATTATATAAGAACAATCAGGAATTCAAGCCTAAATTGTAACCCCAAAGAACGAATACATCAAATGCTAATCTGCCCTAATGCTTGAGACTAATACCTCTAATACTAAATAATATACTTAATACCTGCTACTAATAATATAATGCTATGTTCTGCAAGTCTACTCACGTGTGGAAAAACAAAGCACAGATGAAGATATCAATTTTCAATACTGGGTATCACAAATTGTTCAGAACCAATTCTTAGCTTCTTTTCAATAACACGAAAATACCAGTCATGATAGGTGGAGCTGCCTTAAGAGTAGACAAAATACTAGGTCCTGCCCCAAAATATCACCTCCAAAATCTGTGATTTCTTCAGGTAGTCTTGCATTCCACAGAGCGCCCCCTCCCCCCCCCACTTTTTTGCTATTATAGTCTGCATTAAAGCTAAGATATCCTTTGGAAGAAATAGCCTTACAAATTAACCCAATGGCAACCTAGAGAATTAGATTTTTGGAGTTGGAAGTTTTCTAGAGGTCATCCAGTCTAATGTGCTCATTTCTGACATGAGGAAAAAGAGGTTAAAAAGATTGAGAGAATAGAGCTTTCCCAAGGTTGTATTTATCAGTAGAGGAAGAGCAACCTCTTCAGGTGCCCTCTATGCCTCTCTTTGCCAATAAATGACATCAGGGTCCTGGAGTAGGAGAGAGGCCCATGTTTAGTACTTAGAAGTGTGGGGTGGAGAAGAGAGACAATCTTCTAGGGAAGAGAAGACTCCTCAGAGATGGGAGGATCTTAAGTATTTTTTCCTGTAATTGGTTCTAGCAAGAAGAGTCAGCTACTAAAACAAGGAGAAGACTGAAGATTCTCCCCTGAAAAGCTTCACGTACAGAGTACACCTCTCCATCTAGGCTGGGGAGAGAGCAGTCAACCGGCCGGCTCTCTGAGGACCCTAGCAGCTCAATGTTTTCGAATTGCAATAAGCTGCCTCTAATTTGTTGTTATTTTCTATGAATTGCCAACGGAGAGCTTGTAGATCATTAAAATTCTGATAATTTCCACATTACATCTTCCTTGTGAAGGCTAGAGGTGCCTGGGTATCACCAGCATCCAAAGGTGTAGTTACTGTGGTCTAGACCTAGGGCAATGGCCAAGAAGGACATCAAAGCTGTGCTTTGCATAGGTGAAGAGTCCTTTCTCCTTCCAACAGCAAAGTACAGAGAATAAGCACCAAAGGAGTCACCTCACCAACACACAAAGCTGGCCTGCATCCATCACCCGCTCCTTCCTTTTCTTTTCATCCTTCATGTATTTAGTGCACGGTGCTGGGCTAAGTGCACACACAAAATTCTATGGACCATGTTTCTGGGGCCCTATACAAGATGATTGTGTGGGGGAGGGGGAGGGGAGGCTTCAACAATTAGTTGAGGTGCATTATTTAGTACAGAGTATCCAGCAGAGAGTATTGAGCACAGACAGAGAAAAAAACACTCCCTGAAAGAGGCTCAAATGACATTTGTTGTGAACCTCCTAATAACTAGGAGCACAGTGACCAGGTCACCACATGTTTTTATCTCAGTGCCGGAATGCCCCAACATGCACAAGCATTTCAGGACAGAGAGGCAGCAGCAGCAGTACAGCCTCTCTGAAGGCACATGCTCTGTACTGTTAGCGTCCTTCCTTTTGACTCCTGAGCACCAGTCAGCACCTGGTGAATCACTTAGGAGACTTCCATGCTCGATAAGTTTAGGAAGGCTGTTTGGTAGATAGCAGCCTCCACCCTGGAGGGTGCACTGTGAAACCAGTGCTCCAGCCACTTTAAGTCATCCACAGATTCTGAATTACCAGCACTTCAGGGGACAGGGTCATCGTCCACATTTCTAACAAGCTTCTAGGCAATGCTGATGCTACTGGTCCAGGGACCACACTTGGAGGAGAAGCCTCATAGAAAGCACATCCAAACAGGAGACTTCAGGAAGTACAGGGACTAAGAAACCAAAGGGTCCTTCATATCTGGCTGTGAAGTGGGGACCTTAGGGACAAAGACCTTGGTGCTACTGGCCTTTCATTTCCCCATCAATTGGGAGCGAGATGTCTGACCTATCTATACCAATGGGCTGAGAAGAGAGAGACAAGAGAAAAGGAAGGAAACTTAATTAAATAAAAATTCCAAAGAAGCTGGCTTGCCTGCAAACTCTTCACAGCATCGTGCTGGCTGGGTAGAGGTCTTTTTCTCCCAAGCCTAACTGTAAATCTGTTCCTAAGAGGGACAGGGAGTACCTGTCACTCTACGGACACATACATTGAGATGATTAAATCCACACCAGCAAACCCCAGAGGTCCCTGACTTTAGACGGCACTCCGTGAACCCCCAGACACCTCATCTAAGCAAGGAAATGAACGATTTTTGTTTTCCGTTCTGTCCTTCTCTCCTCCAACCTGTGTGATTGCCACCCTTGCATCATTAATGGAAACAGCCACCAGAATTTATGAAGGGTCATTCTTCCAAGGATCTCAGAACTTAGAAGAATGAATCAATCAAAATTATTTATTGAGCATTTTCAGCTAGGAGCCATGGGAAATAAAGCAAACATGGGTTTGGTATGTACACTTCCTTAATTCAAAAGATTTGCAGATGACTTAGAAAATGAAGCTTGCTGGGATGGTCTACAGCTACCCAAAGGCAAGAGCTGGACTTGCATTGCTTTGTGGAGTGGAGCTGCCTTGGTTCAATCCCATCTCTGCCACTTGCAAAGGGTGTGGGGCTGGATGTCATTTAATATCTTTCAGCCTCAATTGACACATCTGCAGAAGAAGGACGATGAGAGTGTGTCTCTTGCAGTATTTTGTGATGGCCAATTAAGATGCAGCATACAAAGGGCAAGGGCAGGCCCATGGCACATGCTCAGTAAGTTTGGGTGGTTCTTACTGTGTAAGATGGTTCTTTGTCTGAGTAAAAGGCAGGGAAAGGGAGGGGAAAGTACCTGTCACTCACCTGCTGAAACAAACTTCCTGGAAACAAAGAGAAATTTATCATCTGGGCCCTTATATAAGGGTCATTGGGTAATATAATGAAAAAGGTCTTCAATGATAGTTTTTTGGAAGACACAGATAAGCCATTCAAATAGATGTTTCTTATATATTCCCTCTATAAAAGCAGAGAATATAATATTACAGCATAACTCATCTCTGAAATGCCTGGGCTCAGCTGGGTCATGTGGCCTAGCAGCATTGCTCTGATGGTACAACTTATTACAGTGATAGAGCTTGGAGTACCTATGAGAATGGCTAGTTAACATGCCCATTAGACTGTCTCCTTCAAATAATGCATCTTAAGTGCACTTTTAGCAAGTACCAAATTGCAGTCAATTCCAGGTTGAGTTATTTGATGGGGAACCAGGGTGTAGTACTGCCATAAGGTTTGTAGACACAGACACGAGGGAGGCAGAGTTGATGTTCCAGTTATATTGGAAGTGTAAGATGTGGATAGGCAGAAAGGTGGGGGAATGTAAGCAGTGGGAGCAACATAGACCTACACACTTATTCACACACAGAACCATCATTTAACCTAATATTTTATTCTATAATCCTCCAGAACCAATGCCCTTCATTTCATTTTTTTAAAAAAACAGCTTCATTGATATATAATTTATATGCATATATAATTTATATGTCATAAAGTTCATCCTTTTAAGTCATGCCATTTGGTAAGTTTTATTTTAAAAGATGTGCATAGATCACCACTATCTAATTCTAGAACATTTCTATCACCCAAGAAAGGAATCCTGCACCTCATCAGGCAGTCTCTATTCCCCCTCAGTCTCCAACCCAGGCAACCTCTGATCTATTTTCTGTGTCTATGGACCTGCCTGTTCTGAACATATCATGTAAGTGGAAGGATACAAAACATGGCCTTGTGTGTCTGGTTTCCCTCACTCGGCATAAGGTTCATCCAAGTTATAGCATGCATCAGAATGTGATTTCTTTTAAAGATGAATAACATTTCATTATTATACATTTCACTTGCTCATTTGTGAGACTATGGATATTTGGGTTGTTTTCACTAGGGCTATTAATGAATAATGCCGCCATATGCATCGGTTGCATGTTTTGTGTAAGTATAGGTTTTCAATTTTCCTGAGTATTTACCTAAAATGGAATTTCTGGTTACCATGATAACTGGTTTAGCCTTGTGAGGACTGTTTTCCAAAGCTGCAGCACTTTACATTCTCATGGGGACATCCTTTCCAGCATATATCATTATCTGCCTTTTGATTGCACCAATGCCAGTGGATAGAAAGTGGTATTTCATTGTGTGTTTTATTTGCATTTCCAAACATCTAATGTTGTTGAGGATGTTTTCATGGGCTTATTGAACATTTGTATTTTTTCTTTGAGAAAATGTCTATTCAAAAGTTTTGCTCACTGAAAAAAAAAAGTGTCTTTATTGTTGAATTGCAAAAGTTCTTTTATGAGTCCATTGTTAGATATACAATTTACAAATATTTTCTTCCACTAAGTGATTTTTTTTCTTTCACTTTCTTGATAGTACCCTTTGGAGTACAAAAGTTTTAAATTTTGATGAGGTCCAATTTACTTACTTTTTGTTTTCTTACATATGCTTTTGGTGTCATATCTAAAGCAGCATTATCAAACAGCATTATCAAGTGTATGTCTATGTTTTCTCCTAGGAGTTTTTAGTTTTAGCCCTTAGTTTTAGGCTTCTACTCCAATAAGAGTTAATTTTTGTATACAGCATGAAACAGGAGTCCAGCTGCATTATTTAGCATGGGTTCAATCATTTCAGTATCATTTATTGAAAAAGATTTTTTTCCACCATGGAATTGTCTTGGTACAAGTGTCAAAATTAATTAATCATGAATGTATAGCTTGATTTCTGGATTTTCAATTATATTTGATTGATCTACATATCTATCTTCATTCCAGTACCACATTCTTCATTGTAGTAAATTTTGATTCAGGAAATGTATATCCTTTGACTTTGTTTTTCCTTGTTGAGACACTTTGACTATTCTGGGTCCCTTGCATTTCAATACGAATTTTAGGTTTAGCTTATCAATTTCTACAAAAAAAAAAAAAAAAACGGTAGATGATATTTAATGTCAATTATGTTCAATCTGTAGATCAGTATAGGAAATTTTGTTTAAGTCTTCTGAACTATAAATGTGGAATAACTTCCCATTTGTTGAAGACTTTAATTGCTGTCAATGATGAACCCAGTCACATTTTTTTGGTTAAATTTATTCTTAAGTTTTTATTATTTTGGTACTCTCATGAATGGAGATTTCTCCTTGATTTCTTTTTTGGATTGTTCATTGTGAACAGAACTACAACTTATTTTCTTTCTTTTTAAAATATTTATTCTTAAGTTTTAGGTGGACACAATATCTTTATTTTACATTTACGTGGTGCTGAGGATTGAACCCAGTGCCTCATGCATGCTAGGCAAGCACTCTACTGCTGAGCCACCACCCCAACCCTACAACTGATTTTCTTATGTAGATTTTATATCCTCCAGATTTGTTGAATTCATGCTAGCGGTTGTTCATTTGTGTGTGTGTGTGTGTGTGTGTGTGTGTGTATTTCTTATAATTTCCTCTATACAAGAACATACCATCTTCAAGTACTGTCTATTTCTTTTATTGGTGTACCCTTTCTTCAGCTAATGCATTCTGGCTCTGACTTATGCTTTTACCAGAAGCATCTGTGGGAATTATTTTACTGCAGACTCGAATTGGTTTACAGAAAAATATATCCCTACCAGCACTATCTGTGGGCACACAAAGACACACAAAGGCTAATATGGTGGACAGGTGAGAATAATCAATAATCCAGAGCACTAGTCCAGTTCTCAGCCCACCTCCAACATTCCTGGCTGTCTCCCAGGACCAGGCAGAGCAGCAGTAATTGAATTAGTCTTAATTAATGGGAACCCCTTACCCCCTTGTACCTTGTGGCCGATGAAAGAGATTGGCTTATACAAGCTGGCAAAGTCATTCCACCTAGTTGTCTAGTACCTCTTCCACAGGAAATGCTCTCTGGTAGACATTGACGTGTAATTCAAACATCCAACACTTCCTGAGATTTATCCACTCATCCCGTTCTCAGACCTGCCTATCTCTGATCTTTTAATCTGTTTCCTCCCAGGCCCTTGAGCAACCAACCAGGACATTCACCAGTGCCCGTGAGGTCATGTGTAGTTTTACCTCAGACCACTGCTCTTTCTACACAAAATTGGTGACTAATTGCATCCCACTCTGACCCTCTGACCATTAGGAGGTTTTCCGTCCTTACTATGCATCAGAGATAAGCAAATCTTAGCCTCTGTACTTCTCTGTTAGCTGGCCATGAAGACCCCTCCACTAAGCTCTAGATGTGAGTTATGGAGATACACCTGGACAGCACTGAGGGATGGCTGGACTTCTGTGTCACCTGCATTTAGCTGACTTTGATGTCTGTCCCTGCTTGGGCTCAATCCTGGGATATACCCATGTTCACTTTAGAATGAATTGTTATAGGGTTGGCCCCAACCCATGATTGGGTAGCCCTTAGCTGACCCAGCATATAGCAGGTAGCTCTGGCCATGAGTTCCCTTGGTGTCTTATGATCAGTGGCTCTGTATTCCCAGGGCCCAGTAGCACATTAGGAACTGCTTTCTGATGAGTGTTCTCTGTCGGCCTGAACTTTCTCCAGAAACCCAGAGGTCTGCACTGTGATTCTTCTATTGGGCTTTTGTATAAAACGACACACTGTCTTTTCCTACCATAAATACCTCTAGCACTAGTGTCTCTTGGGGTACATGGATCAAGTGTCAAGGCCACTTTCCCCAGCCTGGACCTTCCACTGAGCTCTTTACGGCTCTAGCCACTACTCAAAGCTTCCAGTCTTTTGCGTTACCCAGCAAACGGGCCAGAATATGCTGCCTGTACAACCAGAAGCAACTATCAAATTTTGTGCTATTTTATTAGTAGTGAGAGGTATGAGATGCAATCCTTTGTCACCTAAGTTGGAGAGTACAACCTGGAGTGCTGTGGTACACTGACCCCTGAAAAAGGTCATTAGCTTGAAGCTTTAATCTCCACTTTCAGGAGTGTGTGTGCTTAAAGACTTTCAATAACCTTGACACTTCATGTTAATGTGGCCTTTTTCATGTGACACTGTCAATACGATGGGCCAATGTGATGTTCTATGGAATGCCAGCTGCTCTATCTCCCTTGTACCGATATTATGACCAAAGATCCTGGACAATACCATACCTCTTGTCCATCCCAGAGTGTGAACTGCTTCTCATGCTCCTTTCTGATAGGAATGGAAGAGAATGCATTCACCCCATCAATGGCTGCTTAGTATGTGCTAGAGTCTGCATTCCTCGGTTTTAGTGAAATCACATCTGGCATAGCAGCTGCAATTAGGGCCACTACTTGATTAAGTTTTCAGTACTGATTCATTCAGTTGTGATTCATTCTATGTTTGTAGGGTCTGTTCTGCTGAATTGCATGGGGATTCGATAGGGACCATCACCCTTGCATTCTTTGCATCTTTGAAATTAGCCCCGATCCCTATCCTTTTCCCCAGGTTGCAGTATTATTTTTTAATTGGCTATTTGGGCTTGATTCAGGGCACAGACTCAGAGGGTTCCACTTGTTTACTATTATATTTCATAGCTTACATGGGGAGGAATGGATGTGAAGGTTTCCTCTAACCTCCAATATCTATTTCAATTAAGCCAGTCAGTGATCACAGGTTGGATGAGCCAAGCATACCTACCATAAGCCAGACCTAGATTCCAGGATTCCATTTATTTCCTGGCCCCACCCAGCCCCATTCAAACAGGAGGACACTGTAAACATTGAGTCCTTCATTGAGAATCAGGGTCGATTCTCATGCCACGTCCAGCCTCCATTGGAAAGTCTTGGTATCCTTTTCCCACATGCAATCACTTGAGTGAAAGACTGTTGACCCGGATTTCAACTATGGCTATGGTGTTTCCATTTGGAGAAAATATTGCTTTCTGCCTCTACTGTACTTGGTCTAAAAACTGACTCCAGTTTAAAAACTTCACAAAGGAACATAAATTTGAAATCTAAAAGACTTCCTTCAGATTTCTTACCATACATTCTCAAAATTTTTTGCTTATGTAAACCAAGCAATATCCCCTTTAATTGCTCATCTGACTTGTCTCTGGAAACACTAAATTCCACTAGCATCTCCACGTTCTTTGAAGGTTAGAGGCCACTCCTCCAGCCCAACTCAAATGCCACTTGAGTTTGGCCACACATCATATCTGTGGCCACTTTGCTTCATTACAGTAACTGCAACTTCCTTGATTCCGAGGGCTGAGTGCTACCTCCTGTACTTCCTTTGTTTGGGGAACATAATCAGGCTCATTGCTATCAAGAAGCCCATCTCTGTGCTGGCCCCATCTCAGCTCTAGCCTAGAGAGAGCCCACTCCTACCAGGCATGCCTTCTTGCTTTGAGCCTTGGAATGCCCTCAGGCCCTCCCCTGGAGCACAAGCAGCTGGTGAGTTTCCAGACCTGTATAGTAGTGCGCTCAGGAGCCCCAGCTTCCCTGGCCCTTTTGATCTTGTCCGTCTCCGTTCTCCAAGGCACTCTGTGCTTCACTTTTGTCAGTTTCTAGGAGCCCTTCTACCAACTCATTGGTATCATTTCCTGAGTCCTTGCCAAGGTGTCAGATCATATTAAAAGGATTCTGTCCCCATGTTGATAACTCTTGATTAACCAACCTGGTGCTCTGCTTCTCTTGATCCATACCCTGAAATCTGGTCCCATGCATCTGCTACCAGCTACTACGGGAACATATTGGCCAGACCATGAGGATCCTTTGGTGCCTACTGTGTCCCTCCTTCCACCACAGGTTTAGCGCCTCTCTTGTCTGGTTGTGCTCTAATTTGATCTTCCTTGTTGGCCTAATTGCCAGGAGGGGAAGTGAGATAGACTCTGAAGAAGGCAAGCATTGGCTTTTAGAGAACATGACTTATCTGAGATATTCATCCTATTTTAAGCAAGAGGAGTGCTGCTGTGTTCTAATGAGGCAGAGAGGGGTGTGGAGGGGACCTCCAAGACCCAATCACAGTTATTAACTGCATAAACTCAGCCCTATCTGAAGCCCCACTCCGATAATAATAAGTCCTGAGCCTGTTTCCTCTTCTTCTGGTATTAAGGAAACATTAGGGTTTCCTTAAATGCTGCTAAGGAGACCCTCTGGCTTTCCTATTTGGCTTGAAGTGGTAATTCATCATCTGAGCCTGTCATTATTTATCTTTAACAAATCAATGGTGCTTGGCAAAAGTCACCCAAGTCTTATCATCCTTATAATTACCTTAACCCTCGTGAGCACAGCAACACCAGATTGGGCCACACACCCCCTTCCACGGGTAGCTAGCATCCACCTACCACTGGTACGAGTTGTAACCACTGCATGGCAGTTTCTACAGTTTCAACAACTACACTGCTACAGCATCACAGGGGGCAGCTGCATTGCACCCACTACCAGGGAAGGAGTTTGCATTTTCACATCTGTGAAACCCCATTTAAAAACTCAGTTTCTTGAAACCACTTTTTGTACCAACAAACTCTAGATAGGAGGTTCTGGGCAAAGGCACTCGTGGAGGACACATAAGTAGGAAAGTAAGGACGTGACCTCAGGAACAGGGAGATGCTGGCTGGCACAGAGGTTGGACATAAGCCAAATTTATTCTCTGGGGAGCACTGGAGCCTGAGTACCCTGTGAACTTGCCCCGATATGAGGCAAGAGGGCAGGCCTTTGTATTCCCAACCAGACAGGCACCAGCTACGAACCACCTCCCTGGGGGGAGGCATGACTTTGGATCAGGCAATTTTCTGATTCCTGTCCTTGGACTAAGGATGATTTCTAGTAAGAAGCATAAGATGAGCAGTCAGCAGTTGATATTCCAGGAAGCTAAGGAATGTGTCTGTCAACCCTGCAGAGGGAAACTCTGCCACGCCACACATCTGCTATAATGACCCTCTCTGTCATCCCCCCACCAACACTGCTACCCATCATCCACTGCGCCTCGCACAATGAAATCCCCACAGCTTTGCAGAGAGTGTTGTTGGTTCTGGATATTCAGGGATACTTTCTCAAGCAAAAGCAAAGTCCTCTTCCACGGTCATACCACCTTAAACGATCCGCTAAGCTTAGCTGGCAAGGGAGCCAGGAATGACAACCTGGTCCCAATCAGTGAAGGGAGCACCAGCCTGGTGGTTTGTCCTGTTGGCACTCTGGTTGCACATCTTCTGTTGACTGAGAAAACTAATGCAATAGGTCTGGAGTACAGGAGAGCAAAAGATTTAGTTTGGCATTACAATAGCTCAACCATGGCATCGTCCTGATTAATAATCTCCTTGGAATTCTAGGGCATTACCTTCTAATTAATGTCACCCCTCTCCCACAGTGTCCTGACTCTCAAACCTCCAGGGGCAAGTCAGAGCACGAGAAGTCTATCTTAGTCTCATCACAGAGAGAGGAAGAATACCAGAATGACTGTGGCAAAGATGGATGAGCTGCTCCGTAAACATTTCCCTTTGTCTCCTTTGGGACACAGTCTCCATTTGCCAGCCTCCCTTGAAGGTGGGTGCTGCCATGTGCCTGAGCACTGAACAAAAATTTGGGCAGAGGTGATTTCCCAGTCCTTCCCATGCCTGGCCCACAGATGCCCACACATGTAAATGCTTCCCTTTCTTTCTCATCCTAGGAGAGGACAGGAGAGGCTCTGAGCAAGGCAGGCTAGTGGGGGGTGGAGCATGGCGGGGGGGGGGGGGGGCCTTGGATCTCTCTCTGCTTGGGAGAGAGCTGTCCAGGGGACTGGCTCCTCCACATCAGTGCTGTTATGCAAATGATCGTTTGTTATCGTCCTGTGGGACCTTGGGGTTGCTTGTTGCAGCAGTTGGCTTCCACTGACTAATACAGAGACAGCAAATGACTGTGAGTCAGAGGCGACCCCAGGGAACCAGTGCTGTGCGTCTCACCAACTCTGGGCACTAATTACTTGGGAACATTTTTAGATTCTCAGAACCTACGCGGTGACTTCAGCCATCCAGAATAGTCATTTTGAAAACAAACAAAAATCCATCTGAAAGTCACCTTGGTGAGAACGGGAGGCTGGCAGGACTTCCTAGCCATCAGAAGGACCTTAATGTGGCCAAGATTTGCAGTTCTGTGTGACTCCTTGGACACCCTGCATGCGCTTTTCATCGAGTCAAGAATCATCTGACTTCCCACCCTGGCCCCAGCCTCTCTCTCCTCAGCCCCAGCAACTCTATCCGCAGAGCTGTACCCTGCATCTACTTGGAAATGCATTTTTGCCTCCAAAACACACAGAAGCTGTTGATGTGTGCCTTGGAGTTAGGCGGGGGAAACTCCCCCAGAGAGCAGGGCACATCAACCTAAAAAGCAAGGAATGCAGACTCTGGGGTGACATTCTTGCTCTTAACCATGCCAGCCTGGCGCTCCACGGTGTTCACATTCCTACAATTAAACTGCCAAGTTCTCAATCACCTGCAGCTGCTGCCAACTGCTGGCTGCTGATAGCCAAAGTGGCAGCCGCCCGGGCGTCAGCAGTCCTGTTTTGCCACCTCCTCTGGACTGGCTTCACTGCTCTCCCAGCCTCCTCACGATAGTCGGGCACTCATTTCGCTTTTCCGGGGGCTATGGAGAGAGACACCTGGGCAGGTGCCGTGGGGCTGGCACGCAGAGGCTCCCTGCAGGACCCACAGCTTTCCCTGTGCTGTGCTATTTTAGTGCTTCAAACACCACCTCCTCCTAGTGGGATGGCAATTCTCATTCCCGAGGAGAGCAAACAGCCAGGAGAGTGGAGAGAAAGTGCTGAGCACACATTCCCCGCCAGCCATCCAGGATCTCGGAGAACCTGCACCTCACCCAGGAAGGTAAATATTACACCCCGATTTCAGAAACAAAGGCCCCGGGGAAAGCTTGGCCACTTGACAGTCTAGCTCCCTCCTCTCTCCCATCACCAACACCCTGGATTAGACGTTTATGACCTTTCCCTTGACCTTGTTTCTGCTTTTTAGCCTCTAGGCCCCATTCACTCGATCTGCACCTTCGCCATGGACG